>NW_023494807.1:33311553-33334053 GCF_904425465.1 Colossoma macropomum
GTACTTAGACTTGTCTTTGACTTGATAGTATTTGTACTTAGACTTGTCTTGACTTGATAGTATTTGTACTTGGACTTGTCTTTGACTTGATAGTATTTGTACTTGGACTTGTCTTGACTTGATAGTATTTGTACTTGGACTTGTCTTTGACTTGATAGTATTTGTACTTAGACTTGTCTTTGACTTGATAGTATTTGTACTTAGACTTGTCTTGACTTGATAGTATTTGTACTTAGACTTGTCTTTGACTTGATAGTATTTGTAATTGGACTTGTCTTTGACTTGATAGTATTTGTAATTGGACTTGTCTTTGACTTGATAGTATTTGTACTTGGACTTGTCTTAGACTTGATAGTATTTGTATTCAAGTTTGTAGACTGGATAGTACTTGTCTTCTGACTTGTCTTGTCCTCGATATAGTGTTTGTACTCAGACTCGTCTTAGACTCAATGGTATTTGTACTTGACTTCGTCTTAGACTTGCTCGGACTTGGAAACTCAGTAGTGTTTGTGCTCAGACTTCTCGTAGACTCAAAATTGTTTTGTCTTGGATTTGATAATATAACATAGATATAGATATACTAGATATAGTATTTGTACTCTGACACATACACAGTGGTAATTGTACTCTGACTTGTTCTCAGTAGTATTTGTCCTCTGACTTGTACTCAATAGTATTTGTACTGTGACTCGTACTCGAAAGTGTTTGTACTCTGATGCACTGGAAAGTGTTTATACTCTGACTTGTACTTGGTAGTGTTTGAAATTGAATTTGTTTTTGACTTAATAGTACTTATATTCAGACTTGTCTTGCGCTTGATATTATTTGTACTCAGACTTGTCTTGTTCTCAGCCATTGGTCTAACCAAATTTACCATTGAAAAAAAAATGTATGTTTTGTATTTCTGTCTTTTAACTGTTGTCATTGCACAATGACTCAGATTCAAGCACCTCAAATCACTGTGTCTCAGAATTCAAGACCAAAAAAGTTGGACCTCAGTTAAAGACTAGTTAAGGCTTTGGCCTAAAGAGGACTTGATAAGCTTCTGATGAGCTCTTTAGAGTGTGTTTTGTGTAGTTTTTGATATTAGTAAATCCAAAAGAACACATTAATAACAGTAAATAAACGTTGTGTTGAATAATGAATTCTATAGGATGTGGGTTTCTCCATATGAGCGGGTGACGTAGTGCGTGCGGGTCGGAGGGGCTGAAGCTCAGGCAGTGCTCACGCTGGACGGAAACTTATCCATAAAAGAGCCGTACAGATGGAATCAATTTTATTATCCTCTTTCACAGTAGTCAGCGGGAAATCAGGGCTTCACTTTCATCGTCACAGAGACGGTTAACCAAGACAGAGAGAGAGGAACATTCTTCTCTCGCTCGCCCTCATTCTTCTCTCTCTCTCTCTCATTCCTCCCCATCATATTTTCCTCTCTTTCTCTCTATCTTATGCTCTATTTTTCTCATGTTTATCTCTCTCTCTTTCTTCTTGTTTTTTTTTCTCTTTCTCATTTTTTCCTCTCTCTTTCTCTCCTCTCCCCCTCATTCTTCTCTCTCTCTCTCTCTCTCTCTCTCCACTTCTTGTGCTCTCTCTCTCATTTTCCCTCTATCTATTTAGTAATTTGCTCTTTTTTCTAGTGTTTTATCTTTTTTCTCTGTTTATCTTTCTTTTATCCTCTCTCTTTCTCTTTTTCATTATTTTCTCTCTTTTTAATTTTTCTTCCCTCTTTTCCCATCCCCCTCATTCTCTCTCTCTCCCTCTCTCTCTCTCTCACTCTCTCTCATTTTTCCACTCTCTCCATCTCATCCTTTTTTTATGTTTATCTATCCCTCTCTCTTTACTCTTCATTCTTGTTCTTTTTTCTCTCTCTTTCTCTCCTCTCTCCCTCATTTCTCTCAATCTCTCTCTCTTTCCACTTCTTGTGCTCTCTCTTTCTCTTTTCCGCTATCGTTTTAGTAATTTGCTCTATTTTTCTAGTGTTTTATCTTTTTTCTCTGTTCATCTTTCTTTTATCCTCTCGCTTTCTGTTTATCATTATTTCCTCTTATTTTTCTCCTCTCTCTCCCCTCCCCCATTCTTCTCTCTCTCTCTCTGTCTCTCATTCCTCCCCATTTCTCTCTCCTTTTCAATCTCTCTCCATCTTATGCTATTTTTCTCATGTTTATCTCTCCCTTCCTCATTCCTCTCTTGTTCTTTTTTCTCTCTCTTTCTCTCCGCTCTCCCTCATTTCTCTCTCTCTCTCTCTCTCTCTCTCTCTCTCTCTCTCTCACTCCACTTCGTGTTATCTTTTATCTGTCTCTATCTCTCTCATTTTTTCTTCTCTCTTCCCTCTCTTTCTCATTCTTTTCTCTCTCTTTCTCTTTTTCAACATTTCTTTTCTCTTTATCTCTCTTGCTCACTCCCTCATTCTTCTTCACTCTCTCCCCTCCCCCTCTCATTTTCCTCTTCCTCTCTCCCTCTCCCCCTTTTCACTCTCTCTTTCCTCTCTCTATTTCTATCTCTCTGTCTTTTGCTAAATACTACTTTTCTCTTTCTTCTTTTGTTCCTTCTTTATCTATCCTTCTTATTCTGCCCCTTTCTCTCTCCCTCCCTCTCTCCTCCTCCCTCAAGTGAAATGATTTTCATATGTCTGATATTTCTTCTGAGATTGTTCTAAGCTTATTAAAAGATTATTTCACTGCCTCTAGACATGTATACATGTTTAAAGTGACTGAAAGAAACTTTTTAAATACGGTTCTCTATAGCACCAAAAAAGGTTCTGCTACTGTTACAATATCAAGCTTGTATAAAATAGCAGACCCCTTTTGGTGTTATATAGAACCATATATTACACATTCTCCAATAATCTGAAGAATAATTTCACCATGCAAAGAAACATGTAAGAATGCTATGGTTTTTTAAATGTTCATATATTGAACCAAGAGGCAAAATAAAGGGGGTCCAGGGGGGTCTGCAACCCCATAATTAACCCCTTGGACTCCCTGAATGTCTCAAAATCAAAATAAAAAATAAAAATAAACTTATTATGATGTTATGCTGATGAATCCTAGAGAAAAATAGAAGCTCAAATCCAGATTCAGTGAAGCTGATTGTTTATCTGCTTTACCCACAATCAGCTTCTGTCTTTGGTGTTCTTAACTAACTAGAGCTGCAGCACTGCTCTGCCTCAGGGTGGCGCTGTAGCAGACTGGTTCACCCAGTTGGTCCTTCATAGCCTAGAAACTGTAACTATGCCTCAGACGTCTGCTTTGCTTTGCTCAATCATTAATAAAATAGAAAAAATAATAAAAAAAACATAACAATATTAATTCGAGCATCCTCCATGGTGACCCCTGACTGTGACTGACTAGACGCTGAGTCGTTGGGAAACAGTAAGTTTGGTCTCCAGGCGGAGCCGAAGTGTTCTCCACATGTTCAGTGGGAACGTCTACCATGCGCTGCCCCAATGTGGACTGCAGATGTGTTTCTGAGGGCACCTGCTCGCAGCTCAGAGCCTCCGATAAACTCCACCGAGCTCTTTCTGACCGCATCAGGCTAGCCCTAGCTGACCCCTGTGAGGCCCGACTATCGGCTGGGCTGAAAGACTGGACTTTGTTCCGGTTCTCCAGTCTGTGATTCGGTGTCTGGAGTTTTATTTGTTTTTAATTACCGACTGTACGTTCACAGCTTCTCCACGCTGGGCTGTCCTTGGCTGGAATGCTGCCCTGTGAGCTCACTGCCATAACAGTAGCCAAGAGAGGCTCCTTCTGGAACCCTCAGAACCAGAACCAAAGTGAAGGACTAAAATGGGACAAGTTTAGCATGACCAGCATGCTCTTTAATCTGTGTAGCCTGTACTTTAGCAGCACAGCGCTAGCAGTCTTTCCTCTTTTTCCTCTATTCCTCAGTCAGGACACCAAACATCAGCAGAGCACTCATTACAGCACATACTGTTATTACTGAGAGAGAGAGAGAGAGAGAGAGGGAGAGAGAGAGAGAGAAGAAAGAAAGAATGAAAAGAATGAAAAGAATAAAAGAAGAGAGAGAGCGAGAATTAAAATGAAAATACAGAAGAAGAAGAAGGAGGAGGAGGAGGAGGAGAAACAAAAAGAGAGGGAATAAGAAAGAAAAAAGAAAAGAGAGAGAAAGAAAGAAATCATAGAAGAAGAAAGAGTGAGACACAAAAAGAGAAGAAAGAAAGAATGGAAGGAATGAGAGGTGCCATAAAGAAAGAAAGAAAGAAAGAAAGAAAGAAGGAAAGAAAAAAAGAAAAAGGAAATAGAGCAAGGACAGAAGAAGAGAAAAGAGTAAGAAAGAAAGAGAAGAAAAAGAAAGACAAAAAGAGAGAAAGTGAGAAAGGCTGAATGTAAAAAGAAAGAAGAAAGGAAAGAATGAGAGAGCACAGAAGAGAAGAAGAGAGAGAAAAAGAGAGGTAAGAAAAAAAGAAAAGAAAGAAAGAAAGAAAGAAAGTAAGAAACAAAGAAAGAAAGAAAGAAAAGAAAGAAAGAAAGAAAGAAAGAAAGAAAGAGAGAGGTAATGGCACAGTATGAATACTCAGAATCTTCTACGTGCTCTTAACGTTCCACCATACAGAACCCCAGCAGAGGTTCTATGAAGGGAACCCAAACAAACGGCACGTTCTCAGTGTTTTTGTGCTCATAAAGCTTGTAGAGTAACTCAGTGACCTTCAGAGGAGCGAACGCCCATCACTGCTACTGTCAGCTTCATAATCAACACTGAGCAGCTCAGATCTTTAATAAACTATAATTACGTGTTTCCTTTTTTTGTCTTCGGCCCATTTCAGCTAAACACTCATCAGATAGAAGCACCTCTTTGGGATGGAGGGAGAGAGCGAAGGAGAAGGGAAGAGCGAACGAAGGGTGGAGGGACATAAAACCTCAGGAAGTTAGCTTTGGTGAGAGGCCATGTGTGGATTTTGGAGAAGTTTCTTGCCAAATTGAATTAGGAGCCTCAGAGAGCGACGTGAGAAGGTGTAGTTGGATTCGGAGCTCGGCGCTGTTCTCCAGACACGCACTGAGAGCCAAAGAACCCAAATTCCGTTCTTCTTCTGATCGTCTCGATGAAAAATACGAATCGGAGGAACAGAAAGAGCTCAGCCCGACTTCTCTACTGTGAAGAATTTGTTCCTTTTCTTCAACACGATAATGACGACAGATCTGAGACGCTGCGCCCAGAAATCGCTGATGTCTGACGCAGTTCAGTTAAAATTTCTGAGAGAAATAGTGGACGAAGCTGTTTGTAAGCCAGAGCAATAAAATATGGTAAAATGCTAAATATTTATTTAACAAAACCGCCACGATTTTCTCCAAGTTCATATTTCTCCAGCTGCTTTATGAGGAGCCCCGCTGGTGACGTCCCTCCTTAGCTGAAGAAATATGTGGCCACAACTTGGAAAGCTGTAAGAACAAGATCCCAAAGCGCGGCCACGACTTCTCATTCCCACATCATGCTACACAATATAATTCCGATGCCAATGTTGTGTTGCAACCACAACTAAATTATTACAATTATCTAAACTAAATTATCACTTAATTATCTTGTTCCCACACCTTATAAAGTCTGGTCCACATATTAATTATCGTGTTCCTACAGTTACTAAGCCACTGAGCCAACAAAGACAGAAACAAATTAAAGAAAGAAAGAAAAAAAGACTTAATTATGATTAACTTGATGAACTTGATTACCTCATTCCCATGTTCACTAAGCCACAAATTAACTATCATGACTTAAATATCTCATTCCCCTTTACTAAGTTGTGGCCACAACTTAACTATTTTGACTTAATTATCGCATTTCTATGCTTTACTAAGCTGTGGCCACTACTTAACTATCATGACTTAAATATCTCATTCCTATGCCTTACTAAGTTGTGGCCACAACTTAACTATCTTCACTTAAATATCTCATTCCCATGCTTTACTAAGTTGTGGCCACAACTTAACAATCTTGACTTAAATATTGCATTTCTATGTTTTACTAAGTCGTGGGCACAACTTAACTATCTTGACTTAAATATCTCATTCCCATGCTTTACTAAGTCATGGGCACAATTTAACAGTCACAACTTAACTATATTGTTTCAGTGCCCCACTAAATCATGGCCATGGCTTGCCTATCTTATTCTCACAACCAACTAAGTCGTGGCCACAACTTAAGTATCATGACTTAAATATCTCATTCCCACACCAAACAGTCATGACTTAACTGTCTTGTTCCCACACCTAAGTCGTGGCCACCACTTAACCATCATGACTTAAATATCTCATTTCCAAGCCTTACTAATTCATGGATCCAACTTAATTATCTTGCTCTCACACCTTACTAAGTCATGGCCATGACTTAATCATCTCATTCCCACACTTTGGTAAATTGTGGCCATGTATTGTCTTTATTATGAGGGGACGTCACCAGCAGGGCTCTGTAGTTCTACATGACTGCTGATGTAAGTTCATTACTTTTCTCTGCCAGCTAGTCAGTCAGAAAGCTGAGCGCCACACAGCTAACAACAAAGGAAAACGGCAGCGTTGCTTTTAGAGTCTGTGTGTGACGTTAATATGTAAAGACGTGCGACGTGGTGTGAAAAATGTCCGACAAACCTGCCCCGGTACCTCTGGGTTTACAGGGCGACTCACAGCAGTGCACAATCACTATACTCAGTAAAGCTGCTCACTAATGCTGCTTTTTTCAGGTTTAACAGAAAATATGACACAGTGCTGCTTTAAATCTCTCATAAATGGTAACTTATTAATGATAATAGACAGAAAAAAGTGTAATATTATTGTACGTTAACACAAATTATCTTAAATCTAGACAATACGTCTAATATTTCTCCTGTTGAGATCGTGGGTATCTTAATTTGAGATTATTGAACATATTTCTAGACGTTTTGTACATTAAAATACATTTTGTACATTTTGTAAAATTATCACACTTTATTGGCAGATAATTTTGCTTGTTGTAAGAAATGTGCTTGAAACCAGCAAAGTTATCTGCCATAATAGTGAGACACATTTTCTTAATAAAATGACCCAAAACAAGTAAACAATGTCTAAAAATAGGCTAAATAATCTTGTAATTAGTTCAGAACCATCGCAAAACGGAAAATATTAGATATATTGAGTAGATTTAAGATCATTTGACTTGACCAGATACCATTTTTTGCAGACAACATTATGAGATATTTTTCCTAGATGATTTAGGATCGTTTCTGTTGGTCCATTCATCACAAAATGTGCACCCAACATAAACGATGTCTGACAATTTCATATTGATTTAAAAAACAATGATAAAATATCAAACGATGTTACGTCATACAGGGTTTTGATCTGACGGTGATGATATCAAAGAATGAAAAACCCTCTGCTGTCATTATCCATGAGAGAAAAAGCAGAAGAGTCTTGGTTTGCTGTTTGAAAATCATTTTCCCATTTGAGTCATCTGGAAGTGGTCAGTATGTTTGTTGACTTAACAAACTTCAGGACTGGCCAGAGTCTCTGGATGTGTGTGTGTGTGTGTGTGTGTGTGTGTGTGTGTGTGTGTGTGTGTGTGTGTGTGTGTTTGTGCCAAACAATCTTTTGCTTGGCATTAGAGAGCAGGGTTCTCACCCCCCGCTCAGACTGGCCGGACCGCTCTGCATTTCTGACCTACTGGCTTGGTCATGAATGCCACCACATGGCATGAAACCACTTCATCTGAGCTGCTAACTCAAACTTCTAATCTAAAGCACAAACCACAAGCGTCTCCTAAAGCAGACTTCAGTGCCTCGTGCGACTTTCTGACGTGTGATCAGCCTTCGGCTGGGGTTTTCAAACCATACAGTACGAAAACCAACACCATCATCAAACCCGTGTTGGACATATTTTGGATCTGCTCTGACGAAGCCGCAGAGACTGGAATACGGGGCTTCGGGTTCGTAACTGAAGCTCTGCTACTTTCTGTGACGTCAGGCCACTGAAGACAGTGTGGTGGAAAAAGCCACTCATTTATCAGGTCAATTTGGAAAAATGCTCTAAATAGCATAAACTGGTGTCTCAGTGCGGTTTGGAATTACTATATTTGTGAATTGATATGATTTGTGCATTTTCAGACATCATTTTTTTTGTCTGATTGTAGTTTTTATTGAACTTTTCTAACAAACCGTAAAGAATCACAAGGAAAAGTCAAGACAGACAGTCAAGAAATGGGAGGGGAAAAAAGAGGGAGATCACAAATCACAATTCTTCATAAAGTTCATGCAAAGACATCAGTCTTAAAAGTCTTACCACTTAACTCCTAGAGTAGTTTTGTGTAATTTTTTGGTAGGTTGATAAATTACAATTACAAATATGAAGTTTTTACATTAGACAGTCACACACAGTCAAGCCATATGCTGTTCTTTTCAGGATTCTCAGATATGCCATTATTTGACATGTAAATGCTAACAGAATTTTGATATCACTATAAAATTGACTAATTATTGAAACGTCACCTCAGATACCTTTTCAGAAATTGTTTGTCTGGAGTGTCTGTGAGCTAAAAATGCAAGCATTTTGATAGTGGTCTATTCTATGGCTTAATATTGAGAACAAATAAATAATAAGCGTAAAGCAGCCATGTTTGTTATTGATTTTCTGTCCTCTTGGATTCAAGCTGATACTAAAACAGGCTTTATTTTTAATTTTAAATTGACTTGCATGTTTACTATCAGCTGTTTTTAATGCTTAAAGTCAATGTAAATTGAAAGACAAAGCTAAATATCATTCATTTTATTATAATATTTATCAAATGTGTTGGTATTTATCTGTTAAAAGTAAAATTCCTTACAACTGTATAGAGTCCCTTCCAATATTCAACAGTGGATATTCTGGCTTTGTTTGATCTGGCAGTAGTTTTTTTAAACGATACAATATTCAGTATGACTTAATCAAAAAATCTTTAAATTGGTGTCCAGTTTGAACCAAAGCTGAAGAATATTAATTTTATAACATATCAGATGAGGAGCAAGACATTTAGATGTTAAATCAAGGTCAGTCAAGTTCCCAATTTGGTTATGAATCAATCAGTTCTAATTCATAAAACTGTCAGTGGCTTTTCAAAGTGATCACTTAGTGCATCATATATCTTTGTAACTAGTTTACTCAGTAAACTCAGGATGGTTCTCTCTGTGGTATCTAGGTAGATATGGCCAAGCTGCTCTCCCATTGGTTAGGACTTCAGGAGCTGGACTATAGGCCTGACATGTTAGATTAACTACCAACATAATTAGGAAGTGACAGTGGAATGGATAGAACCAAAATCATCAGTCTAGTTCTTCTGTAGGTTCTAGATATGACACTGACTGTGAATATGAGTCGTAATCTAAGCAGTTTCCGGTTAGTTGTTACGAATGGTAAACAGTGGCGGCAGCTCTGTGCAGGACTCTTTACTGAAAGAGTCACTGTAACACTGATACACACAAGCTCAGATATATGATAATGACTGATTTTTCTCATTTTTTGACCAAGTTTTGATGTTTATGTCCTGAACTGAAGGCAAATCTCGAATACACATAATTCAGCACTGCATTTTACTTAGTTTATCTTGTTTTTACATGCATTCATCTGAAAAGTTAATAAAAAAATAAAAGCAGAATTCTAAAGTTTCTGCTGTTTGGTGAGCAGACTCGCCTCATTATGCATAATAAGCTGTTTGCAGAAATGTGATTCAATGATACGCAAAGTCCAGATGGAGGTCAGGAAGTCAAAAGCAGAATGGACGTAATGGAGGTGAACCTGCTCCGCGCTGGTTTAGCTGAACTAGACTCGCCTGCTATCAAGGCAGCAGATATAAGCAGCTTCTTCGTCCTCCAGACGTCCTTCTGCTCAAGAACACTAATGAAAGCACACAAAAGTGTGGAGGCACAACTTTACTGGATGAAGCCGGCTTCCTATTCAAATTTTCCTGTTCCACCTTAAAGGCGCAGCAGTTATTATTACAACAGCCGATGCCAGACTGTATTTACTGCACAATTTAAGGTGGAACAGAAAAATTCGAACAATAAGCTGATTCAGAAGTCATTCCTGCTGGCCTTGTTTGCTCAATTTGTTGCATTTTTCTGCCTTATGAACTTTTGGTGCTTGATAAAAGCTCCATGTGGTTTCTCATTTGGATTAATTTGAGCACCATAAATGATGCAAACCATGTATATTTTGAGATCTTGTGACAGCTTCCTGTGTAGACAATCACTTCCTGCCCTCCTTCTGCAGTTCACGCCACAGCACCAGCATTACAGTCTTAGCAGGAAACGTGAGAGAAATAGACTTACACTTAAGTATTCACTCACCCATCCAAATCATTCAATTCAGATGTTTCAATCACTTCCATGACCACAGGTGTATAAACCAAGCACCTAGGCCTGCAGACTGCTTCTACAGACATTAGTGAAAGAATGGGTCGCTCTCAGGAGCTCAGTGAACTCCAGCGTGGTACCGTGATAGGATGCCACCTGTGCAACAAGTCCAGTCGTGAAATTTCCTTGCTACTAAATATTCCACAGTCAACTGTCAGTGGTGTTATAACAAAGTGGAAGCGATTGGAAACGACAGCAACTCAGCCACGAAGTGGTCAGCCACGTAAAATGACAGAGCGGGGTCAGCGGACGCTGAGGCGCATAGTGCGCAGAGGTCACCAACTTTCTGCAGACCTCCAAACTTCATGTGGCCTTCAGATCAGCTCAAGAACAGCGTAGAGAGCTTCATGGAATGGGTTTCCATGGCCGAGGAGCTGCATCCAAGCCTTACATCACCAAGTGCAATGCAAAGCGTGGAATGCAGTGGTGTAAAGCGCCGCCACTGGACTCTAAAGCAGTGGAGACGTGTTCTCTGGAGTGACTAATCACGCTTCTCCATCTGGCAATCCGATGGACGAGTCTGGGTTTGGCGGTTCCCAGGAGACGGTACTTGTCTGACTGCATTGTGCCGAGTGTAAAGTTTGGTGGAGGGGGGATTATGGTGTGGGGGTGTTTTTCAGGAGTTGGGCTCGGCCCCTTAGTTCCAGTGAAAGGAACTCTTAATGCTTCAGCACCAAGAGATTTTGGACAATTTCATGCTCCCAACTTTGTGGGAACAGTCTGGGGAGTTTGGCCCCTTCCTGTTCCAACATGACTGCGCACCAGTGCACAAAGCAGCTCCATAAAGACATGGATGAGCGAGTGGTGTGGAAGAACTTGACTGGCCTGCACAGAGTCCTGACCTCAACCCGATAGAACACTTTAGAGATGAATTAGAGCGGAGACTGCGAGCCAGGCCTTCTTGTCCAACATCAGTGTCTGACCTCACAAATGCGCTTCTGGAAGAAGGACAAAAATTCTCATAAACACTCCTAACACTTGTGGAAAGCCTTCCCAGAAGAGTTGAAGCAGTTATAGCTGCAAAGGGTGGGCCGACATCATATCAAACCCTATGGATTAAGAATGGGATGTCACTCAAGTTCATATGCGTGTGAAGGCAGACGAGCGAATACTTTCGGCAGTATAGTGTATACTGAGTCCCTGCTTCTTATTTTTTGCAGTGTAAACTGGATGAGTAACTATCTGTGCTTGTTTGGTGCCATAAAAGACCTAAAACGAGGTGAAGTTTCAAAGCTGATAAAGGTAATTGTTCTTAAAACAAACAGAATAATCTTACACTCTTATGCAACAAATCGTCTCTTGGCAAGTAAGATTATCTCATATCTAGTTGACACAAAATATGTTTCATTTTGGGATCATAATAAACTTATTATTTAACTTGTTATTAGGTGATTTCTTTTACTTGGTTTGAGTGATTTTATTACAATGTTGGTTAATAAATTTGCTTGTTTCAAATGTATTTTTACAACAAGTAAAATTATCTGGCACTATAGTGAGATGATTTGACAATAAAATCACAAAATCTAAAATAATGTACGTATATATATATATACAAAATTTAGAAATAAGTTTTGAAAACCTTATAATAAACTTACAACAGTCTCAAAATGAGAAATGTTAGTTAAATCAACTAGATTTAGGATAATTTGACTTGCCAAGACACCATTTGTTGCAGTGAGTACTCTCATCAGAAAACAAGATCAGATTTATCACCTTGAGAAGAGATCGCTTCACATGCTAGGATTTAGGTTCTGCAGTGCATCATCATCACATTGCAGAAATGGATTGTTCGCTTAAAGGAATCTGGTTGGATTGAGGATTTCCCCATGATTAATGTAAACATTTAACCAGTGAGCCGACCAGTGCTGAGTGAGAGTGAAAATTGAGATGCTGAGGAGTGAAATTTCAGCGCTCTTATCTTTATTCCTGTAAGAAGGATGGGAGCGTGTGGAAACAATGACACTGCTTATGGAGAAAAATGAGTCCACATGAGGAAACGTTCTGCCTGCGCCCTTAACTGCTTCCAGACCTGCTATACATGCTGCCCCACGAGCCAATCACAGCCTCGCTAATCTACAACATCCAGCGTACACTTGTACTGTCACAACTTCAGCTTATCAGCTCATCAGGAACTCATCAGGAACCCGCCGCTTTGGAGACGCGCCAATTATTCACAGAGAAGCTGCGCTTCCTTATTTCAGCCCTGAATTAAGAAAAACCTTCACTGTTTGATGTTGAACATGAGTGTATACACGCAGAATCTGGCTCACTGCAGATACGATGAAATACAAGAAATAAACACTGAATCTGAGAAGAAAATGATTTAATACTACACACTTAAAAGTGATGGTCCTTCAGGGGTTCTTTAGTAAACAAAATGGTTCTATATAGAACCATGAACACTCAAAAAGCCCTTTCCATGATTAAACGGTTCTTTACATGCCGAAAGAGTTCTTCAGATTCTTCTATTGTTACGATGTCGGGCTTATTACAATAGAAGAACCCTTTTTGGTGTTATATAGAGCCCTTTACAAAAACGTTCTATATAGAACCACTTAGAGCACATTCTCCATCAATCTGAAGAATGCTTTCACAATCCAAAAAGCCATTTAATCATGCAAATAGTTCTTTGAGTGTTTATGGTTCTATGTAGGACCATTTTCCTTACTTAAGAACCTAAAGATCTTTTTAAGTGTGATGATTGGCGTTATTGCAATAGAAGAACCCTTTTCGGTGTTATATAGAACCCTATTCAAAAAGGTTGTATATAGAACCATCTAGAGCACATTCTCTATCAATCTGAATAACGCTTTCATGGTGCTAAGAACCATATAAGCATGAAATGATCTGCAGAACCATTGAGTTTACTAAAGAGCCTTTGAAGAACCATGTTCTTTACTAAAGAACCAACCAAAACAAGTACATGTTTTTACTACGCATATTTATCATTTTACATATGCTGCTCTTACAGTATATACAAAGCATGTTGGGCCATTGTTATTGAACACAAAAGTATTTATTTTTAAATATGTCATATGTGTGACTCTTAAATTAAGCAGCAGAACTTGAGTTTGTGTCACTGAACCTTGAAGCATGTTGTTCTAGTGAAAGAGAGACGCTACAGACTGGCTCTCTCTCTAGTGCAGCTTGTTTTACAGTAAATTTCTCAATTTTAAGATTTCCTGACTGAGGCATAAAATACAAATTCATAATCAATTTAAGAAAATACCATGAATCTAAAGATAGAAACTGGCACTACTAAGCACAGAACAGTTTGCAGTTCTCACATTTGCTGAGTAGGAACTCAAGATGTTCACAGATACACTGCAAAATCTCCTAATTTAGAAAGTGAAATTTTCCCAAATCTAATCTTTATGATCAATATGTCTCATTATGTGACTGTTATAAGAATATTGAAAGTTTATTTAACATGTTTTTAGCTATTTTTTACCTTAAATTAACATAATTTATCTGGTGAGCCAATGCTGTAAACAAACAAAGTTGTGTGCTAGTGAAAAAAATACAATAAAATGACTTAGAATAATAAAAAAATATGAAATAGTCATTAATTATCATGCTATATTCTCAAAAGAATATAATGATTAGAAAGATTATATATTAACAAGAAATTAGATGATTCTATTTTCCAAATTAGAGGTTAAAGAGAGGTATGAGAACACTGAATTACTATCTATTACATAAACAATAATAAAAATGCATATATAACAAGTTTACAATGCGAACAAGTGATTTTTATCTTAAATCTAGTTAAAATATCAAAAGTTTCTTATTTTAAGATTATCATAAGATTATTTAACATGTTTCTAGATTTTCAAATGTTTTAAGCAATTTTAAGTAAAATTATCTCACTTTATTGGCAAATTTTGCTAATTTTGAGAAATTTGCCTAAAACAAACTAAATTGTCTGTCTATGCAGAGTTTACTTGCTAAAATGACTCAAAACAAGTATAAAACATCAAGAAATAAGTTAAATATCTTATTTTAAGCTTTTTGAAGCTTAGATTTCTCTTAAAATAAGAAATATTAGATTTTCTAACTAGACGTAAGAATTTCACTGGGTAAGATATAATATTTGCAATGTAAAGAACAGAAAACAAATAAAATACAGAGAAATAGACAATAAAATGCTGTCAAATTTTATTTAACATAAACAAAGGAACAAATCCCATCTAAATGATAATAATACTAAAGTGTAAAATGAAAGACAATGACCAGTCTGTTCAGCTCAGAGCCCTTCAGCAGCGGTAGGACGAGAGAAGAATGCGAAGTGGAAAAAAGGGAAAGTTCCTCGGCCACGCTAATGGAAAACCTATGTGGTCGCAGTTCACTCCACGTCACAGTGCCGAACAGCCTCCGGAGCCCCGAACGCCAGCAGATGAATTGGGGTGAAGCCTTCAGTCCAGGGGACCGAGAGGAACCAGCCATGAGATCATTCCTCAAAAATGTTTCTGCCACAGCATCTGCTAAACAACTCTGTACCAACATCTCCAGAGTTTGAGGTTGGAGGGTTCTCGAGATTACAGTTCTGCTTTTAGTGCTTGTATCTTTTAATAAACACAGCAGTTTACAATTTCACATCAATTTCCCTGTTTAACCTACACTCTTAAAAGATGGTTCTCTGAAGAGCCTTTCACAAGCTTAAACGATTCTTTTCATGGTAAAAGTGTTCTTCAGATTGATTGAGAATGAAATAGCACCAAAAAGGGTTCTTCTGTTGCTACAACACTCTGAAAAAAGATTTTTTAGTAAAGAAAAGAATGTAGAACCATGAACACACAAAGAACTATTTGCATGATTTATTGGTTCTTTGCATCATGAAAGGGTTACTAAAAATGTGCTGTAGATGGTTCCATATAGAACCTTTTGAAAATGATTCTATATAGCACCAAAACGGGTTTTTCTATTGTTTCCATGTTAAATCTATAACAATAAAACAACCCTTTTAGGTGCTATATCCTTATATAGAACCATCTACAGCACATCCTCCATCAATCTGAAGAACGCTTTCATGATGCAAAGAACCCTTTAATCATGCAAATGGTTCTTTGAGTGTTCATGGTTCTATATTGAATCATTTTCTTTACTAAAGAACCCTTGAAGTACCATCTTTTTGAAATGTGAAGATTGACATCATTACAGTGGAAGAACTCTTTTTGGTGCTATATAGAACCTATTTCAAATAGTTTCTATATAGAACCATCTACAGCACATTCTCCATCAGTCTGAAGAACCATTTCACCATGCAAAGAACCATTTAAGCAGTTCTACATAGAACTCACGGCTCCAAATACAATCATTCCCTTTTACTAAAGAACCTTTGAAGCAATTGCAGCAGCTTCAGCAGCTGTAAACTCTCTGCACGCCGTTTCACATGAGTCTCCGATGTGGACTGAATGAAGAATGAAGGGTTTCCGGCGTGATGGTCAGTGCTTAGTGATTTCCTGAGTGTCCATTGGTCAGTTTCACACAGAATGTAGACGGACACACCAACCCACCAGTTCCACATGGTGAGAGGCAGATGACATGTGTCTCAGCCCCTCTTCATAGGCTCATAACTCCGGATGTGAGTCTCGTATGATCTCGTGATAAGATGGAATGGAAAGGGCGACTCTATACATTCAGGAAGTGTCTGAACTGGATTTCTGAGCTGGATCATCACAAAGACTCAGATATAGAGACAGAGAATTTGATGCGCAGATGAGTTTGTGGCCCCCAGAGGGTTACTGATAATAACCCTGCAGTGTAGTTGTAGATACACTATATGGACAAAAGTATTGGGACACTCCTCCTAATTCGTGAGTTCAGGTGTTTCAGCCACACCCATTGCTAACAGGTGGATAAAATCAAGCACACAGCCTTGCAGTGTCGATAGACAAACAATGGCGGCAGAATGTGTCGCACTGATGAGCTTAGTGACTTTAAACATGGCTCTGTCATAGGATGCCGCCTCTGCCCAAGTCAGTCTGTGAAATTTCTGTTCTGCTAGATCTGCCCCAGACAACTGTAAGTGCTGTTATTGTGAAATGGGCGCATCTAGGAGCAAAAACAGCTCAGCTGGGGCTGCTGAGTCCTGAAGAGCACAGTGTCTGTCCTCTGTTGAATCACTACAGTGTTCCAAACTGCCTCTGGAAGCAACATCAGCAAAAGAACTGTGCATTAGGGGCTTCATGAAATGGTGTCCATGGCTGAGCAGCTGCACACAAGCCAAAGATCACTATGCACAATGCCAAGCGTCGGCTGGAGTGGTGTAAAGCGCCGCCACTGGACTCTGGATCAGTGGAAACGTGTTCTCTGGAGTGATGAATCAGCTTCACTATCTGTCAGTCTGATGGACGAGTCTGGGTTTGGCGAATGCCAGGAGAACGTTACCTGCCTGACTGCACTGTGCCACCTGTAAAGTTTGGTGGAGGAGGGATGATGATATGGGGTTGTTTTTCAGGGGTTGGTCTAGAACCCTTAGCTCCAGTGAAGGGAAATCTTAATGCTTCAACAGAACAAGACATTTTGGACAATTGTACACTTCCAAGAACCTTTTCTGTTCCAGCATGACTGAGCCCCAGTGCACAAAGCAGCTCCATAAAGGCCTGACTGGGTGAGTTTGGTGTGGAAGAGCTTGACTGACCCTCACAGAGCCCTGACCTCAACCCCATCCAACACCTTTGGGATGATCTAGAACGGAGACTGTGATCCAGGCCCTCTCGCCCAACATCAGTGTCTGACCTCACTAATGCTCTTCTGGATGAATGGACACAAATTCCCACAGACTCTCTCCAAAATCTTGTAGAAGCTTCCCAGAAGAGTGGAAGCTGTTAGAGCTGCAAAGGGGGACCAGATCCATATTAATGCCTATGGATTTAGAATGGGAGTCATAAAAGCTCCTGTAGGTGTGATGAGGAGGTGTCCCAATACTTTTGTCCATATAGTGTAGGAGAACTATTTAACTAACTAACTAACTCAAATACATAAATAATAAATAAAGGCTTCTGGTTTGTCCATGTTGAAAGTGATATGATTAGAGTGTAATTTAGCTCATGTGTCTTTCCGAACCTCCAGCCAGAGCTTCTATTCTGTCTTCAGCTGGACTTCACAGAAGTAATTACAGAATCAAACCAGTATGGCTGTGAGGCGAAATGACATTCCCCCGCGCCTCTCACTTTGTTTCAGCCGGGGGGGTCTTAGCGCCACTGCTTTTTATTAGCGTCCCCTGCTAATACTCACTCTCCCAAATGTTAAGCAGATGTCAAAACAATGTGGCAATGAGTCGTTACAACTGGAACTTCCTTAAAGTGCTGGTAGTTTAGAAGCCATTTCACATTAGACTCTTAAAAAGAAGGGTGGCAAAAAGGGTTCTTTGAAGAGGAACCACGTTTGGCTCCATAAAAAAACCTTGCATAGAACCATTTGTGTAAATGAGATGGGAGAGTGTGAAGAAAACTCCACTTCTGTAGAGGTTCCAAAACAGTCCGACACTCTTAAAGATGAAGATTCCAAAAAGGGTTCTTTGCGTGAGACTCTTTTTTAGAGGAGAACCTTTTCTGGCAGGCCATAAAGACCTTTCCAAAATTGGTGAAGGACTTTTTTTTTTAAGTTTAAAGAATGTCTACATAGTTTAAATGTTCTTAAATTGGTTGAAAAGCTTTTCATTATGGTTAAAAGGTTTAGATGTTCTTCAAACTCACACAAACATGGTTCTTTAATGACCTAAATTGCTATTATATTTATTTAAAGTGCATTATTTGGGTGCAGAAATCTCAAATATTGCACTCAACTCAACATTGGTGCATTCTTTGTAAATAATGCTTTTCTTCAAAGTTCTTGGTCATGAGAGTGGAAGAAGTAGTCAGTATGCGGAATAGCCTTACTTGGATTTCCTGTTTAGTCTGCGAGGGTCTCTGGGGGTCAGTCTGAGAGGACAGAGTGGCCCAGTAATGTTCTTTCCAGAGTTCTTTCTACTCAATGGTTTTACTGGCTGTTCAGTTCTTTCTCCACACTGTGCTTTGTTGTGAGGAAGCTTTTGAAAATGATTCTTATCCTCTGCAGTACACGTCCATGTTTGAAGACAGAAGGTCAAGAGGCCATTTACTGACCCGAGGTACCTGGAGAATGGCCTCTTTAAAGAGTACACTCTTAAAAAACATGGGTCTTCAAGGGTTCTTTGTTAAAGACACTGGTTCCTTTTAGAACCATGACTACTCAAAGAACCATTTGCATTGTGAAATGGATCCTTCTGATGGAGAACGTGTTGTGTACGGTTGTATGCAGCACCAAAAAGGGTTCTTCTGCTGTATACAGGCTTGACATTGTAACATCGTGACATATACTACACATTTTTCATCAATCAGAAGAACAGTTTCACTGTGCAAGGAAACAGCAAGGTTCTTTGAGTGTTCATGGTTTTACATGGAACCATTGTCTTTACTAAAGAACCCTTGAAGAAAACATCATTTTTAAGACTGAGTTTCCATTCGTTTACTGATCTTAGCAAGTAAAACATCTTAAATCTAGTTAGTATACCTAATATTTCTCATTATGAGAGTGCTGAATATTACACAATTGTTTAACTTATTTCTAGACATGTTTTACTTGTTTTGAGTATTTTTATCTTATAAAAGTGTTTTATTCCACTGGCAGATCATTTAACTGCTTTCAAACATGATTTCTTTAAATTAGCAAAATTATCTGCATTATTTCTCAAGTAAAATTATCTAATAATGGAATAAGAAACTTTTACTGGATAAAATTACTTAATACACTCACTTGCTAAGACATAATTTTGTGCAGTGTACAAACAGAAACTATCAAAAAAAAAATCAACAAAAATGTGCATGCATTCTCTGGGCAATTAAAATGATCTTAAATCCAGTAGATATTTTTAATATTCCTCATGTTCAGATTGCTGTAAAGATTAATTCTTTAACTATTTCTTTAATTTATTTCAAGACATTTTATATGTTTTATATGTACTCATTTTCAGAAATGTGCTTGAAACAGGCAAAATGATCTGCTACTATACTTGTTACTCAGTAAAATTACTTGAAACTTGAAAAAAAATTCCCAAAATTAGTTATATATTATTTGTACAATCATCTCAAAATGAACAATATTAGATATTGAATAATAATATTAGACCAGATTTAAGATGATTTCTCTTGTTAAGATATTCATTGCAGAGTAGAAGTTTGAACGCTCACCTGAGGTGGGTACATTTTTTTGCGACTGAACAATTAATGTGATAAACTATGATAGAAAAGCATTTGCAGAATAAACAATGAATAAGCTGATGTTACTGATGATGTGCTTTAGTTTTGGTTTTTGACGATAAACAGAAATGAGGTGCTGCAGCTGATCTTAAACCATTTTATTACCTTTTGTCTCTTTTCACTCTTAAGATGTAAAATCATGCCATTAAAGTTAAACGCAGCAGCAACGAGAAGCTGCCCAACGTTAAACATCTCTCAGTAAACTCAACCCTTCTGAGAAACATGGAGTTTCATGAATGTGACAGTTTTATTCTCTTGTTGAGAGATTCATGTAATAGTTTTTCAACTTATCAGTTGCTTGAATTTAGTTCAACAGCTGGATGGAAACCTGTCTACTGCGATAAATAAGCTATATAAAAGCGCCTCAGAGTGAATCTCTTAAAAACTCTGGCTACTAATTAACAAATGACTGACATAACACTAATATATGTTAATATATATGTTATACTAATATATGTTATGCACTAATAAATCTCACTATGCACTTTACACTATAATACTGATGCAACTGAGTTAGTTATGTCTATAATCATTGTGCTTTTAGACTATCCTCATACCACGTAATGTCTGCTCTCATGTAAATACAACAAATCTGTCTCATATGCCATGTAAATATGCAAATAAATGTACTTTTATTTTATTTCTCTTGTACTTTAACATATGTGTAGGTTTATTTCTATTTTTTATTTTCTGCATAGTATATGTAAGCTTTTGTGCAATTATATGTTTTGCTACTGAAATACTGCAATTTCCCTTCGGGATCATCTATGTATGTCTATCTATCGATATAAATAACTAAATACAAATGTACAAACGGCTATGAAGGAAAATGGTCTTTAGATATTATTTTAAATGAAAGTAGTTTCATAAAGCAGTTTGAACACAGCTTCATCAGCAAATCTACTCTCAGCTGTGTGAGTCAGTGAGTCACTCTTTCCCTTTATTCCAGCTTCCATTCTTTTCAGGAGACTCACTTTCAGTTCCTCAAAGAATCTGCAGACACACCTCCAAAGTTCAGTCTTAGAAGCTGGTTGATCATTTTCTGAAGTAATCAAACACATTCAGTGGTGTTGAGGTCTGGACTCTGGGGTGGTCAGTCCATCGTTCAGCTTCTTTGTTTGATGTGTCCATCTCCTTTTCTCAGTGAGGTTCTTCTTGATCAGCTACACATCCTTTCAGACCCACAGCGCTGAGTCGTCTTCTCACAGTGGAAGGATGGACAGAAACACCTGTGGATGTTTTCAGATCTGAAGCAGCTTGATTTTCTCCTCTCTCTCAGAGATGAAAGCTTTAAGTGCTGTTTATCTGATGGGGGCAGTTTTGGGGTCGACCAGCTCTTCCAGGTGGTTGTTAGGAGGAACATTTTCTCTGTAGCCATTTTGGAAACTCCAGTATTTCACTTATTTTCCTTTGACTTTCTCCTGCCTTACATAAGTGGATTATTTGTGGGGAAAGCTAAGGTTTTGTATCCACCTTAGATACTATAGTAAACACATAACACCCTAGACACCACCGATGCCATAGTAACCACCTAACAACACCCTAAAAAGTGGTTATTAAAACTTTTGCAACCACCTAGGATACCATAGCAACCATCTAGCAACAGATAGTTGAACTGTGCAGACATTAGTAGGCAGCCATGGGTGTCAGAGCAATTGTATCCTTGGAGGGTGGGCACCCTCCACGTATGTCATGCCCCCCCAAGTTACCCTGGCATGTGTTTTGTGCTGGGGTTAGCACTGGCAGCAGGTCTTCTCTCCTGCTATGTTCAATAAAAGAGCATTCATTTGATGCACTGTGTTTCTCGCGTCTTCTTCTTCTATGCCGATGGAGTTAATATATAACTGCTAATTCGCCCTTTAACCCTGAAGGTCAGCGCAAAGACTGCTGGTCACCATAGCAACACAGACAACAATCTCGCCTAGCTAGTAGCTAACGAAAAGGCAAAGAGAGATTTAAGACAAACATTGATAATTTGGAGACGAATGGACTTATTTGTGTTTATAATCACTCCAGCTGGTTTCCTGATACGTTTAATCTGCAGTGAGAAACTGACAAACACTAAAAAGTCACTAGGCTAAAGTTTCTCATTCACCAGCTTCTTGTTAGAATTGTCCCATTCCACCTTAAATTATGCAGCAGTTACATTCTGGTAATCAATATTAAATCATATTTAGATGATAGCAGCAACACCTCAGTTCTAAAATTTGGGTTATTCAATATAAGATCACTAAACTCAAAAGCAGTCATCGTAAATGAAATTATAAGTGATCATAAATTTGACGTTTTCTGTCTCACTGAAACATGGGTTAGACAGGATGAATATTCAGCACTAAATGAAGCCACCCCTATAGGCTATAATTATGTACACAGCCCAAGATTATCAGGCAAAGGAAGTGGATTATGTGTAATCTACCAGAATACCCCAGATATCAGTCAGAAACAATGTGACACTTTCACTTCTTTTGAGGTTCTTTCCATCAACATTACAAATCCGGCCACAAAAAAGAAGGCATTTTCATTATTTAACATTTATAGACCACCAGGGCCCTACACAGAATTTTTAAAAGAATTTAGTGATTTCGCTGCAAACCTAGTTTTTTTTATACTGTAGTCACACTTTAGATCTAGTTCTGACACTCGGACTTAACATAGACCATTACTTAATTTCTTATGAGCTACGTCTTAACCATAATACATGTACGCCCCCTCGCTATTCTACAAAGCGCTCAATAAAACCATTTACCGCCCTGCAATTCATAGACAACCTCCCAGAACTAACAACCCTAGTCTCCACTCCATCAGACCCAATGGAGCTAGATGTACTAACCGACTATTTAGAAAATACCTTCC
>NW_023494807.1:33339053-33401553 GCF_904425465.1 Colossoma macropomum
CGCCTTTTTGTAATTGAATTTTCGTTTAATGGTTTCTGTTTTTCAAAAGCTTAGTTTGTTGTCTGTGATAACTCTCTGAAATGTAACAAATCACAACTGGGACACCAGCACTATTGTTTGCATTAAAAAAAAAAGTTTAAAGGGTAAATAAAAGATGAAAATAAGCCAAAAAACCTTCCGTGAAACTGCACTAATTTACAACATGCAGGAACCCGCGGCAACACTCATTCTGCCAGGAATTCAGCTTTTCTGTAAAGGGTGGTGTGGGAGGACGGTCCAGTTCCACTAAAGGACCGTTTTCAGATTAGGGAGAGAGAGACGTCTGATAATTAAGATAATGTTAGACAGAGTATTGTTCTGTTAACTCACTAATAAAGACAGTATTTAAAGGTAAGCAGGTTACTGACTTATATTTATTAAAACAACAGATATTTTATACAGTGATACTATTTATATCTTAAAATATTTTATTGATTTTATTTCTTTACTTGCAATACAATTTATAAAGTTATAAAATTTAAACTTAAAAACACTAACATTAAAATATCCTTAAAGACAGTAGTCAGTGGTCAGAATGTGCTGTTCTCAGTAAGGGTATGAATATGTAGGTTAGAAAAACATAATAAGGTTTGAACAAACAGATTTAACTCAATGGAGAATTGATTAAATTTAATTTTGTGAAGAATTGATTCAACTAATTTAACAAAATGAAGGTTTGATTAAAATTGTCACACTCCCTGGTTTTGATTCGGACTTTCATTCCTTTATGGACTCCACTTTCCAGAATCCTTCCATCACCTGAATACTGATTACTATCACCTGTATTGCCATGTTTATAAGCCTGTGTGTTTGCACCTCTGCTTTGCGAAGTGTTGCCCCTGATTGTCATACTGAGAAGTTCTTTTGTCTGATTGCTGATTTAAATTCATGAAGGATTGATTAAGTGGGTTTAACTTAATGAGGGACTGATTAAGTGAGTTTACCTTGATGAAGGATTGATTAAACTGGTTTAATTAGAAATATAAAGTCAATATATAATATATAAAAAGATTCAAGGAGAGGTTTGAAAATGGTGGAATTCACACAATCATAATGAACTCTTTATTTGTATTTATTGTAACATTTGGGTTTTTTGAACAAATATTTTCTTAAGCATTAATTATATATCATTTTGCGCAGTACTGTAAGTGTTCTTATATGTGGACGAACGATATTGCCGTGGTAACATCTCTCACCCCTACAGTCCTGGGACCGATTCCCATAAAGACGCTGCGATATGAACCATAAAATGCATCTGTTTTGTTTATGAACTGCATTCTGTTCCAGCTTCATCATTAAATTCTCCATCACTGATGACACTCGACTTAAATCTGCCACAGAACATTGTGGAAAAAATGCCGATCTTTTTCTGAAGAGCACTGTGACACTGACTGATGGAGACGGGAAGAAGGTTCTGGATTTAATCCCCGCTGTGGGTTCTGTAGTATAAACTTTTCTCCGAGTCTGAAGGAAAATAACAAACAAAGTGGAGAGGAACAAGTGAAAATCATCACTCACAGCAAAACAAAGGACATTTGGCTTGTGTTCTGCAGAAGGTGTTCATTAGAGCAGGAAAGGTAGAACATTTCACCATCTTTTACTGTTTCAGCCTAAAACACCCGGCCTAGAACATTCATCACAACCAGCAACTGTGATTGTTTGTGATTACTCTTCATAAATGTATGGATTTATCATTGAAAATGTTAATCATTCTTGACATTGTTCAAAATGGTAATGCCTGGCAGAGTCAAATTCAGCTCAAACTTATCAGCAATTTAATATGTTCAGTATGTACACAGTCCACTGTTCGCATCTTTAGCTGTACATACTGTATATATTTACACTGACTGGCTGCTTCATTAAGCCCACCTCCTTGTATCTCTACTCACTGTCCATTTTATCAGCTCCACTTACTATATAGGTGCACTTTGTAGTTCTACAGTTACAGACTGTAGTCCATCTGTTTCTCTGATACTTTGTTAGCCCCTTTTTACCCTGTTCTTCAGTGGTCAGGACCCCCCATGGACCCTCACAGAGCAGGTACTATTTGGGTGGTGGATCATTCTCAGCACTGCAGTAACACTGACGTGGTGGTGGTGTGTTGGTGTGTGTTGCGCTGGTCCGAGTGGATCAGACACAGCAGTGCTGCTGGAGTTTTTAAACACCTCAGTGTCACTGCTGGACTGAGAATAGTCCACCAACCAAAAATATCCAGCCAACAGCGTCCTGTGGGCAGCGTCCTGTGACCACTGATGAAGGACTAGAGGATGACCAACACAAACTGTGCAGCAGCAGATGAGCTATCGTCTCTGACTTTACATCTACAAGGTGGACTGACAAGGTAGGAGTGTCTAATAGAGTGGACAGTGAGTGGACACAGGGTTTAAAAACTCCAGCAGCACTGCTGTGTCTGATCCACTCGTGCCAGTGCAACACACACTAACACAGCAAATAGAAAAAAACAGAACCACAAATATAAACTTTACATGGCAACCAAATAATGTTTTTGATATATGTTTCTATATAATGAGATATATTTACTTTATTAAATCACTTGAAACAAGTAAAAAAATGTTTGGAAATAAAGTAAATGGTCTTAAAATAAGCTCACAACAAGCTCAACAGGAGAAATATTAGATTTATTGATTATATTTAAGATATTTTTACTTGACAAGATACCATTTATTGCAGGGTGGTTCTCTATAGAATCCTTTTAAATAGTTCTATAAAGTAGTTGTATATAGCACCCAATGGGGTTTCATCATTGTTAGGATGTCAAGCTTGTAACAATAGAAGAACCCTTTTTGGTGCTATATAGAACCATATACAACACATTCCCCATCAGTCTAAAGAACCATTTTACCATGAAAAGAACCATTTAAGCATGCAAAAGGTTTTACATGGAACTGCTTATACCCACATCCACAAGTTTTCCTTCCATTATCTGTATCATAAAAGCCTGTGGAAGTTTCCATCCTGTCTGTAATGTATATTATTAGAGTATATGGTTCAGTGTAACAGCCTAATGAACCACAGAGAACACTTTTATTCCAGATCAGCTCATTTTAGACCCCTGAAAAGTTCTTTAAACTGCAGCTCAGACAAACGTACATTCCACAGTCCTGCGGTTTCAGTAGTTTTCTGTGAACCCCCCTTCCCCACCCCAGTGCTCTGCCTCGTTCACGGCAGAGATTTTGAGGTAATGTCTGCGTCAGATGGAAGGAAACACCAAACTTAACCCTTTCATTCTCTCTCAGCTCCCAGCAGATTTCAACACATTTACATTTACTTTGAGTCTGTTCTACAGTTTCTCATTAGGATGAATGAATAACTGACTCTAAATGTAGGTATTGTGATATAAACTGAGTCTGTTCTACAGTTTCTCATTAGGATGAATGAATAACTGACTCTAAATGTAGGTATTGTGATATAAACTGAGTCTGTTCTACAGTTTCTCATTAGGATGAATGAATAACCGACTCTAAATGTAGGTATTGTGATATAAACTGAGTCTGTTCTACAGTTTCTCATTAGGCTGAATGAATAACCGACTCTAAATGTAGGTATTGTGATATAAACTCAGTCTGTTCTACAGTTTCTCATTAGGTTGAATGAATAACTGACTCTAAATGTAGGTATTGTGATATAAACTCAGTCTGTTCTACAGTTTCTCATTAGGCTGAATGAATAACTAACACTAACGCTAGACTAGATCAGTGTACTAGAAGCAGCTTCTGTTTAGTGTTTTTGCTAATATTTTGCTAATATTCCAGCCTGAATGGGTGAAGTTAAACTTCATTGTGCCAATCTTTTATAATGTTGATAATAATGCTGTAAACTGAAAATACAAACATTATTAACATATCAATGAAGCACATTCACAGCCTTTTGCTTACTGAAAAATGTACTGAGACACCACCGTATCATATAGAAGCAAATTATGAAGTTTGTTCATTGTTAAGTACTACATTTACACATTTTCCTAACTAAGTAATTCTTAAGAAAAAGAAAAAAGCAAGCAAAACTAAAATAGCTGCAATGGAATACGGTGCATTATGCTCTCCAAGGAAAAGTGTTTGAAGCCTGAAAGCTGCAGTTTAGTACATTTTTTCTTAGAATAAATGAAAGAATGCATTTGTGGGCGGAGAATAGAAAGGTCAGCTGCCTCATGTTTAGGCTAATTTGTGGTAAAAATGGACCGTACAGTAGGTCAAGCGGGCTGAACTAATTAAAAGGCTCCTCAAAGTTGGCTTTTTCCTTAAGAATCCAGTTTGATCTACTTTCTCTGCAGTGCTTATTATAGAATAATTACACAATGCCTTTATGGCGCAGCCTGGCAGAGCCAGCTTCGGGCATTTAATCACACGGTTTACAGCACAGAAAGAATCTACAAATCCAGACGCTGCTGAAAATTGTATGCCACTGAGTGGGAGAAAATAGACGGCGAGGAGGAGCAGCCAGGACTGAGCAGTTCTCCTTTGTGTGCAGTCAGAGGATCGGGATGGTTCTGCGGTTCTGCCGTGCTCCGGCGCAGGAGGAACCACTAAATTAAGCTAATGACGTTGGGCTTCGGTCCCGGGAAACGGAGAGCAGCTCAGTGGTCTCTCTGAATGGAAGGTGGTGAGACGAGTGGGGGGGTGGAATGAGGGTGGTCTCGCTGAGTAAGCAGGAAAGGCTGGAGGGAAACCTGTGCGTGACGCTGCATTTAGCTTTAACAGTCCATACTGACTTTA
The DNA here is from genome assembly GCF_904425465.1 of Colossoma macropomum. Classification (NCBI taxonomy): domain Eukaryota; kingdom Metazoa; phylum Chordata; class Actinopteri; order Characiformes; family Serrasalmidae; genus Colossoma; species Colossoma macropomum. The sequence continues at coordinate 33,343,826 of NW_023494807.1, forward strand.
CACGTCCTCAGTGACCAGACTGATATCTAATGAGCCCAATTTTAGGATGCGTCATAGTTCTGTTGGAGGCAACATTCCCAAATAAGGAACTCCAGTTCGAAGTCGGTTTTCTTTATGGGAAAACTTAACAGCACTCTAGAAAATTGCAGCTACCTCGATCTGCGGTGAACAAAGATGTTCCCAAATCGATATGTTTGCTGTAGTTACATTTTCATCAATATCAGTGGATCCTTTGAGGTCTAAACACTGCCAAAAGTGGTGAAATGAACTTAAATGTAGTAGAAATTATTAATTTTGAGATGTTGTAGGAAAATTTTTAATATTATTAAATTATTAGATAAAAATATCTTACTGTATTTGCCTATTTCTAGCATATTTCATAGAACAAGCAAAATTATGTGCCAAGATAAAACTACTATCTTACACAGTAAGTAAGAATTTCTATGGATAATTCAATCTTATTATAAGCTTACAACAATCTTAACATGAGAAATATTGAATATAAAGATTAGATTTAAGATCATTCCACTTGCCAAGCAGCTAAATCTGCACTGACTGCATGTCAGGAGGCGTATTACAGAAACTTTCTATCCTTCTGTCCAAAGTTAAGATCTGACAGGCCAGGATAAGATTTTTGCACATTTGTGTTACAGAAGCAAATCGGATCTTAATTTAGGAATTTTATCTTAAACTGGGCCTACAATACACAATTTTCTGCCCGATTTTAAGCCCCTTGTGACAAATTGTCACAATCTAAAGTGATTTTTCAGGTCAGGATCTCAGTCAGAAGCAACTGACGCTGTGGATGATGTGGTAGCTTTTCTCAGCCCCATATTAACCCGCAGTTTGTTTTTTCTCTACACATAAAGGCACAAACAGGTCCAGTAAGATCGGTTCCGTTTGTGTCATGTGATCTGAGGAGATCTGGGAGATTGAGTGCTTATTTGTGGCTGAAGCTCATTAAGTGTGTTATTTATTCTCTCATTTTGTGCTGTTGTTTAGTGTGAGGCCCTCACAACAAAAAGACAAGACACTCTGTGACAAACCGATGTTAAGTTTGTGATGCTCCCCGATTTAGACATCTCTTAAGATTTTAAAAGACGTGTAGTGACGCCCAGCCTTATCTTACAGCATCTTATCTCCGGTTAGGAAACCTTAACCTACTCGAAAATCAACTGTCATGTCTGTTTCCTAGCAACCGACCATAAACACACACAGCAGAAATGTAAACATGGAATCACAATACTGTTAAAATGTCACAGCTGCTGCTACTGATGTAAAAAAGGTCAAACAGAACTAAAGTGTGATAAACTGTAAGGTGTGAATACTGTGAGAGCGCCCCCTGCTGTTTATCAGAGCGTCACCGCGCCCCAGTTTCAGTCTCCATTTCCCAAACGCTTTAGTGTTGTCACTCTTATTACTGATGATACTGATATTAATTTTGATTATTTAACTACAAACCAAGCTTCTTAAAATGTTACACTCAAATTTACACACATTCTGACGCCAAAAATGAAATGAATGAATAACAAGACTGACCGTCTGTTTACAGTCAGATTGAACCATGTGCAACTGTGGTGAATAAGGAGCTACATGTTTATCATGTAAAAGTCCAAATCAGTTCCTGTGTCGTTATTAGACGTTTTTAAAAGCTGTTCAGAAATCAACAAATTAAAGTTTATTTCCTCAGCATGAAAAATCACACCGAGCAAAAAGAGTTTCTCTCAAAATCTGTGATTTACTCTGAAAGGGTAAGTTCATCCAAATATTATCTGTGTCTTCAGTTTTCAAGCTTCCAGATTTTGGCTCGTCACGCTGCTTCAGTGTTATTATTGATTGGGTCAGTTTGCGTGTGGGCAGTGCTGAGGTCATCTGGAACAGTGACTAAACAATATGAAACTAATCAGTCTGTTTATAAAACTGTCCACAGCCTGTTTGACGTGATCGGTGGACTCTGGCAGTAAAAGTGTTAAGGTTGCGTCTGGAATTCATTCTTTTTGGAGGGCTTTCACTGAGAGCTGCTCCACATCTGCAGTGACTCCTCATTTTTATATCTAATCCAGAGATAATAACTGCTGAGTGCTTTAGGTTTGTTTTTGTTCTATAAATTCATAATCAGGCACTCACTGCTTCTCATTAAAGGGCCCGTATTTTGAATTTTTCTGTTTTCCTCCGAGCTCCACTTATATCACTTACGTGGCTTTATGTACTAAAAGCATTTTTACATGATCATTTTCCAGCCTCTCTTTATACCTTACACTTTTAGACAGTTCTTCAAGGGTTCTTCAGTAATAACAATGGTTCTACACAGAACCATGAACATTCAAAGAACCATTTGGATTTCGACCAAATGGTCTTTGCATGGTAAAAAACGTTCTTCAGATTCATGAAGAATGTGTTGTAGATGGTTCTATATGAAGACTTATTGAAAAGGGTTCTACGTAGCACCAAAAAAGTTCTATTATTGTTACGATGTCAAGCTTGGTACAACAGCGGAACCCATTTTGGTGCTATATAGAACCATACACAGCACATTTTCCATCAATCTGAAGAACGGTTTCACCATGCAAATGGTTCTTTGAGTGTTGATGGTTCTGTATAGAATCATTATCTTTACTAAAGTCACCACATATTACATCACCATTAAGAGCACCAGAACATAAGCTGGCCTTTAAAAAAAAGATGGTTCTTCAAGGGTTATTTAGTAAATAGAACCATGAACACTCAAAGAACCCTTTTGTGTGATTAAAGGGTTCTTTGCATTGTTTATGGGTTCTTCAGATTGATGCTGAGTGTTTTGTACAGAACCTTTTTGAAAGAGGTTCTATATAACACCAAAAAGGCTTGACATGATAACAATAGAAGAATCCTTTTTGGTGCTGTATAGAACCCTATACAACACTTTCTCCATCAATCTGAAGAACCATTTCACCATGCAGAGAACCATTTAAGCAAGCAAATGGTTCAAGATATGACTCACAACAATCGCTTTTACTAAAGAGCCATCTTTTTAAGTGTTTAGGACAATGCGTTGATGCGATGTTGATTAATGTTTGCTAAGGTAAGCTTATAATAACGTCTTTAGCATTTCTGCACAGAACGATTATTTTTGCTCATATTTTCACACTCAGAACACGCAAAACACAAACTTTGCTTGACTCTGTGCATAACTCTGTGTGACTGTAGACACTGAGTGAGTGTGAGTGCATTGTTTCATATCAGCTAATAAGCTAAGCTAACCAGCAAGCAAGATAGCTACTTAGCCGAATTAGCGCACTGCTTTACAGTGACTTAAAATGACCCAAAAGACCATTAAGTTGTTCATAACTGTTATTACAACGTTCCAGCTGTCTGTCAAGCAAGTAGAAGAGGTACTAGAGCCAGAACCGTGAGTCGTTGTTTCTCATTTGTGTCATTTCCTCTCTCTTTAGAAAAAACTCTACAAAAATGGTCTCTTAGCAAGTAAAATGATCGTAAATCTAGTTGATGTATCAAATATTTCCCGTGTTGAGATTGTTGTGGGCCTATTTTACGATTATTTAACTTATTTCTAGTAATTTTACTTGTTAAAAATAATTTCATTGAGTCATTTTTCATGAAAAAATGATCCTATTATATATTGGCTGATAATTTTGCCTGTTTTAAGCACAATTTTTACAGCAAGTAAAATTATCTGCCAATATAGGGAGACAATTTAACTTACTAAAATCACTTAAAACAAGTAAAATATGTAGAAATTAGTTATATAAACAATCTCAGCGTGAGAAATATTAGATATATCAACTAGGTTTAAGATAATTTTACTTGCTAAGAGACCCTTTTTGCAGTGTTTTTTCTAAAGCGAGAGGAAATGACACAAATGAAAAGCAACAACTTACGGTTCTAGCTCCAGTTCCATTTCTACGTGCTTGACACTGCAAAAATTTACAACGATGCTTCTCTAAAGAACCACTCACTGAGAGGTCCTTCATGGAACAAATGTCCCCTACACTGCAGAAATGGTCTCTTGGCAGGTGTATTTCACGGTTGGGGCCAAAAACTACTTTTGGTTCCATAAAGAACCTTTCAGTTCTTTACCACTTTTTAAGGGACTGTTTTTGCAGTGTACGGACCTAAAAGAGTTCTTTGCATGAAGAATCACCTTTGGTTGTGTAAAGAACCTTTCAGTGAATGGTTCTTTAGATAAGCATTTTTGTAAATCAGATGAAATACAAAGAACTATTTTTAAATTTTAAAGAATGTAAAAGCTTTCAAACCTTTTAGAGGTCCTACAAAAATGGTTCTCTAAAGAACCATCTATGGAATGTGGACTAATGTTGGTTCTTTTATAGCATGGCATAACGAAGAAGGTTTTGTAGGGGTGTTCTTTTAGAATATGCAGGCAAAATGACGGATGGTTCCAGTATATTTGTGTAAATGTTCCTGGTCTACTGCCTGGATCGGTTCCGTGATCCCAGTCCTGAGCTGTGGGTTTGTACATGTAAACAACAGCCAATGTGTTTCCAATTTGTGTGTCAATTACTGCCATTATAATATCAAAACCCAAATCCTGAAGGGAGGAGAACTGGCCGATGGGTTCTATCGCTCCCACCTGCGCTTCCACAGAGGGTTCCAGTGATCTCCTCAGCACTAATGCTTTTCAGATCGCGGCTGCGGAGCTTTCCGAAAGGGCGGAGAGCGTTCGAGGGCCTGCGTGTGTCTGGAAAGAATTTCTGCTTGGCCATGAAATGTCAGCTCTGTTCTTCAGCCAGCTTCTTCGTGGTCGTGCTGTCTATCGCTCTGGCTACTCTTTTATTTCCCATGCCTTCAAGAAATATCTCAAATACTGTAGGCAGTCAGAGCCTTGGCGGAACCCGGCAGATCCCAAATGCTCTGAAAGTCATATCAAGCTGGGAGATCAATAGGGAGATTATCCAAACTGTCAGAAACGGTTTGAGTTTCAGAGGCTTTGATTTTTGCAATCTGGTTGAAAATCATGGAAATCAGTACAGGAATAAAATAATAAGCCAATAAGCCAACAGTCTGTTGCACATTCATTCATTAACTGACCTTAAGGGCTTAAATTATGTTGTAGTGGGGGGGGGGCGTGGCTGCATATAATTAGAGGAGTGGACATGTTGTTTGGGGGCGGAGTCTCGTTGTTGTTGGGGGCGTGGTCACTTCTAGGCAAACAAAACAACAGTGACATCTAGTGTGCAGACATTGACATTGAACACTGAGTGATTTTTACTGTATTGAATGAATTTCCATCTGTCAAGTAGCTTCTTGCAGCTGTTTGGGAGAAGAAAAAGAAAACAAAATATTAAAAATATTTCGAAAAAAAATGAAGAAAGTTCGTGGAAAGTGTTATGTGAATAAAACTAAACTGTATTAATTTTTGCTCAAAAATAAACATTTAAATACCAACAAAAATTGGAGAAAATAAATAAAACTGCTTCATACTTTGGAGTTATACACTCTTTAAAAAGAGGGTTCTTCAAGGGTTCTTTAGTAAAGACAGTGGATAGAACCATGGACACTCAAACAACCAATCGCATGCTTAAATCATGAAATGGTCCTTCAGACTGATAGAGAATGTGTAGTATAAGGTTCTATATAGAACCTTTTTGAAAAGAGTTCTGTATACCACCGGAAAAGGGTTGCGATGTCAAGCTTGTAATAATAGAAGAACCCTTTTTGGTGATGTATAGAACCATATACAGCACATTCCCCATCAATCTGAAGAACCACTTCACCATATAAGCATTAAAATGTTTCTTTGAGTGTTCATGGTTCTATGTAGAACCACTGTCTTTGCTAAAGAACCCTTGAAGGACCATCTTTTTTTAAGAGTGCAGTCTTACACTGTACAATGTCTTGATAAGATTATTCAACCTACTCCTAAACATATTTAATTATTTTTACTGGAATATTTTTATAATTTCTCATTATGAGAACATGATAATAATATTATACAGTTATTCAACCCACTTCTGGATATCTGTGCTCATTTTAAGTCATTTTATGTAGATAAGTTCTCGTTCCACTGGCTTTTTTAAAAAAAAATAAATCATAAACCCATCAAAATATCTAGAAAAAGTTTGAATAACTGTATAAAATCCTTAAAATGTTTTCAGAGTGAGTAATATTATAGTGTTAGTATGCTCTGAAGTATAAATAAAACATACTTTAATATATTTAAATACGTTACTGTTCTGTGTGGTGTTCCTCAGCTGCTCCCTCTGAGCCTCTGAACTCTCTCTCTGAACTTCTCCTCAGGATGATGGGCGGATCCTGAGCTTTTCCAGGCTGATGATTTGCTGGAGAGGAGTGGAGCTTTTCCCTCCAGTCGGTTCCTTCACTCAGGGCTCAGGTTCTCTCCTCCAGCCCTGCCTCACTCACACCTTCTGACTCCGGAGGAGCAGCGGAACCGCTCAGCTCCAGAAGAGAGAGGCGCAGCACTTTTTTGGGGGGTTTGTGCCGGATGGCAGTGTGAGAGTGAGCGGAGAGTGTGAGTGTGTGGGTGGGTGTGTGTGTGTGTGTGTTTGGAGTTCGGAGTGTGTTCGGAACGTGTTTGGAGAGCGACCGGATCATGGATCAGCAGAGATGGAGATGCAAGTGGAGGTGGAAGAACCTGTGGAGCTTCACCGCACCGACCTTCATCACCACACTCATCCTCCTACAGCAGCAGGCCTCAGGAGCATGGGCAGGTGAGAGAGCGAGAGAGAGAGAGAGAGAGAGAGAGAGAGAGAGAGAGAGAGGAGAGAGAGAGAGAGGGAAGAGAGAGAGAGAGAGAGAGAGAGAGAGGGAAGAGAGAGAGAGAGAGAGAGAGAGAGAGAGAGAGAGAGAGGGAAGAGAGATAAAGAAGCAGAAGATGGAGAAAGTGATATGAAGCGTTAGAGAGATGATTTTCTATAATGTTGTATGTATGTATGTATGTATGTATGTATGTATGTATTATAGCTGATTGTGGCAAAACTTTAACAATACGGATATAAATTTACCATATAAACCAAATTGAACATAATTTAAATATAATTGAGAGGGAGAGAGAGAGTGAGAGAAGAAAATGGGGAGAAAGAGAGTGGGGGTGGGGGTGGGGGGGTGAGAGAGAGATGAATGATGATGACGATGATGATGATGATGATGATGATGATGGTTGTGTATGTATGTGTTGTATGTGGTTTGCTTAACATCTGTATTAGAATACAGATGTAAAGTGTTAAACAGTAAAAACAGTTAAAATAACAAGATCAATAAAATATCAATAAATGATCAATAAGATCAATAAAAGATCAGGACAAAGTAAAAGATAAGTAACTTTTACACACACTGATCTGTGATGACGTGTTTATGATCCAAGATCTGATATCTGATCAAACCATCACCTGACATCTACTATTACAGATACTTTAATACAACTCTCTCTCTCTCTCTCTCTCTCTCTCTCTCTCTCTCTCTCACACACACACACACACTCTCTTACTCTATCTTTCTATTTTACTCTCTCCCTCCCTTCTCTCTCTCTCTTACTCTCTTTCTCTCTATTTTACTCTCTATCTCTCCCTTTCTCTCTGTCTCTCTCTCTCTTACTCTCTCTATTTTACTCTATCTCTCCCTTTCTGCCTCTCTCTCTCTCTCTCTCTCTCTTTCTTTCTTTCTTTCTTACTCTCTCTCTCTCTCTCTCTCTCTCTCTTTCTATTTTACTCTCTCCCTCCCTTCTCCCTTCTCTCTCTCTCTCTCTCTCTCTCTTTCACTGTCTCTGTTTCTCTCTATCTCTATTTCTCTCTCTCTGCTCTCTTTCTCTCTTTCTCCTTTATTAGACAGATGTGCTGTATGAGTGTGTGTGTGTGAGTGAGTGTGTGAGTGAGAGAGTGAGTGAGTGAGTGAGAGAGAGAGTGAGTGAGTGTGTGAGTGAGTGAGAGAGAGAATGAGAGAGTAAGTGAGTAAGAGAGAGAGGGGGGTGGGTGAGCTGTGCTGTAATATTACAGCTGTAAAACTCTGTATTGTGGTATTTTTAATTGTGTGCAACTTTAAAACTTTTATAACTTTATTTTAAAAACTTTATTAGTTGTTTATTCATAGGACTGAATAAAAGGTCACATATTCTGCCATCTAAGGAGACTCCAGTAGTATTTTAATCACAGTTGGATTTATTAAAAAAAACTTCCTATCTTCCTATAAATATGTATATATATGTATAGAATCATCTTCCTTTAAAGGGTCAATCATGTAAATCCTTTTTTAAATTACTTTAAATTAGTTTTAAAATGTACTATTGACTCCCCAGTCCATACAGCCCATATATGGAAACTAAACTGCAAGAACAGCCAGTTTTGAATTCACTGTTTTTGTGATGTCACAAAAACCAACACATTATATATATCCGCTCATTAAAGCTAGAGCAGCTTAGCCCCTCGCATTCATGCTGAAGTTATAAGGAGTGTTTCAGCTGAGTCTGCTTTTTGAATGAGGCACAATACAGGACAGCCAATCAGAACAGAGCTCATTTACATAAATCAGCCTTAAAGGCACAGTAACAAACACAGGCTGCTTAATTGTGGGGGATAAAGAGAGGCTGAAAATGATCATGTATTACAACTATTTCTGGAATGTAAAGCCGCACAGACGTCTGAGGGACGAATTAAGATAAAAACGCAGGGTTTGGGCCCTTTAAGTGCAGCTTTAATGCCCTGTCTTATTTTAAGTATGTAGGTAATGCAGTGTCTCCACTGTGTTATTAAAGTTTGGAGGGTGAGGTTGTGCCCAGTTGTGCCCGTCTGAGTGCCCAGGCCAACACTCAGTCCTCCCTCAGCTCAGCTCAGCTCTGAGCACCATTTCTCCACACTGTCCCGGGCACCACCGGAGCCCAGCGAGGGGCGCTGATGGAAAACCTCTCCACTGTGTTTAACACACCATATGTAGGTCATATTATCCTCCCTCTCATTCCTGCAGCTCCTCTAAGAGCTTTTATTCCCACCCTGCATTCTCACAGCTCACCCAGCACAGACGCCTCCACTCATTCAGCTCCTTCAGCTCATTCAGCTCAGAGTGTAGCTCATTGATTTGCATGTGTGTTGCTTATTTTCAAACTTTTCAAAACTGTTTAATTTTAAAGTTCCGCTCATTGATTTTGATGTTTACCTGATGGATTTTAAAGTTAAGCTGATTTATTTGCACATAGATTGTTAATTCTTAAAATAAACTTATTGATTTTAAAGTTTAGCTCATTGATTTTAAACTTCAGCTGATTGATTTAAAGTTAAACTGATTGATTTTAAAGTTTATCTCATTGCTTCACGTGTTGCTAATTTTTAACCTTAACTGATTGATTTTAAAGCTAACTGACTAAAGTTCAGCTGATTAAAGTTCAGCAGTTAAGCCGATATATTTGCAGATTGTTAATTCTTAAAATCAACCCATTGATTTAGTTTAGCTCATTGATGTTAAAGTTAAGCTAATTGATTTGCATATATGTTGCTAATTTTTAAAGTTAGCTGATACATTTTCAAAGTTAATGAATTGTTTTTAAAGTTAAATGATTAATTTTAAAGTTAAGCTCATTGATTTTAAACTTAACTCTTTGATTTTAAAATTTTGATGATTTATTTTAGGTTAAGCCAATTAATATGCATTTATGTTGCTTTTTTGAAGTATATTTAATTGATTTTAAAGTTAACTGATTGATTTGCATATATGCTGATATTATTTAAATTCTAGCCGATTGCTTTTAAAGTTAGGTTGTTTGATTTCTGTATACACTACCCGTTTTTTAAATTTAGCTGCTTGGTTTAAAGGTTTTGCCAATTTGCATGTATTAATAAAGTAAAACTACAAATTCACAACTTCACAAACTCCAGAGACCAGAATTTCCTTCTTTGGCTTAAATGTTGCTTTTAATTGAAGGCTTAATTGGATAAAGTGGAGCTCTAATGCGCTAATAAGACCCTAAACTCTTTAAGTACCGTGTTCCTGTCCTCCTCTGTGTGGCGCTGAGCTCTGAGCTGAGATTAAAGCTGTGGTGATAATCTCTTTAACACATTGAGCTTCTGAAGGCCATATTTAGAAGAGTGGTGTCAGCAGAAATGGAGAAATGGTGAAATGGGCCCCTGCGAGGTTTTCGGTTTATAAACTCTACCACAACTGCGTGTTTCGTGTGTTCCGCATGCTCGTCTTTAGAGCCGGCCTGCACTTTCCAGTGGATTGTAATTGTCAGGTTGGTTGCCAATCCTGACTGTGACAATAAACAGTTCAGCAGCTGAAGAGCCGCCTCAGCACAGATACAGCTGTTACGCTGACTGGAGTGCAGTCCAAAAATTAGGGCTTTGAATTTCTGAGATGCAGCCCTGCCATGTTAATATATCACTAAAGTCAAAATCTCATTGATAATAATAATAATAATGCATTTTATTTACAACCCCATTTCCAAAAAAAGTTGGGATGCTGTGAAAAATGTAAATAAAAAGAAAATACAATGATTTGCAAATGATTTAAACTGCATATTTAATTAATAATAGTACAAAGACAATATATTGAATATTGAAACTAAGAAATTTTATTGTTTTTTGAAAAATATTTGCCCATTTTGAATTTAATTCCAACAACACATTCCAAAAAAGCAACAAAAGGCTGGTAAAGTTGTGTAATGCTAAAAAACACCTGGTGGTTGATTGGCAAGAGGTCAGTAACATGATTGGGTATAAAGGGCATCTCAGAGAGGCGGAGTCTTTCAGAAGTAAAGATGAGGAGGGGTTCACCACTCTGTGAAAGACTGCACCATCAAATAGTGCAACAATTCAAGAAAAACGTTTCTTAATGTAAAATAGCAAAGAACTTCTGCTTTTCATCATCTACGGTACATAATATCATTAAAAGATTCAGAGAATCTGGAGAAATCTCTGTATATAAGGGACGAGGCCAAGAACCAGTATTTGCAACATATGCTGCCATCCAGACGACGTCTTTTTCAGGGAAGACCTTGATTATTCAGACAATGTAAAACCACATTCTGCATGTATTACAACAGCATGGCTCCATATTAAAAGAGTCAGGGCACTAAACTGACCTGCCTGCAGTCCAGACCTGTCACCACTGATAACATTTGGCACATTATGAAATGAAAAATATGACAAAGGAGACCCTGAACTGATGAGCAGCTGAAATCCTGTATCAAACAAGAACAGGAAAACATTTCACTTTCTAAACTACAGCAGAGTCTCCTCAGTTCACAAACACTTACAGAGTGCTGTTAAAAGAAGAGGTGATGAAACACAGTGTTGTTGTGGGGGGGGGGTGGGTGTGTTTACATCAAATTCAAAATGGGCAAATATTTTTCAAAAAGCAATAACATTTCAAAGACAAACTCAATACAATAATAAAAGCATGATGTTTAGAAAAATAACATTTATTAAAATATAATTATTTATAATTATCATAGAATTATATAGAAATTTATAAAAAGGCTTTTCTAAAAAAACTGTGATGGAGGGCGTGGCTAAAACACTAACTTAATTAATATCTCACTTATGTTAATATGTTGTCAGCATTGCATCCATTTTTGGCTCCACCCATCAGTGCAAGTACTCTCAGCTTGAGATGCTCCGCCCAAACAGTTGCTTTCTGACTGGCTGGCTGCATCTCTGCGTGTTTACAGAGCCATATAGTGTGTTTTATCGGAACCCTTGGAAAATGTTTTGTTTATTAAGCTAAACGCTGGTGAGAACCAGCAGTACAGTAATGAACATTTTTAGACAGAGATATTTTTTGACCTTTTAGAGTTTGTATAGTTTATTGCATCTCATTTTTTAATCTTATTCCAGAGTTCTATGAGTTTGAATCCTTAACAAGATGCACTTTGTTTCTCATGGGTGTGTTTTTGTTGTAGCACCATCTTAAAAATTGCCTGAACTTACACAGAAAAAGTTTGTGATTGGTCACTGTACGACAATCAAAACCACCTTCCTTATCCACACTAAGCGACAGAAGCTAATCACAGCCTGATTTATTAAGTACACAAGCAAAGCAGCGTCTTCTTTTAGGTATTTATAATTGAATTACTTTAAAGGACTCATGGAAATTCTAATTTTCATCACTTTTCTGAAATTAGCTGTTTAAAACATATTGTTCACTCTCCACTCCATACAGTAAATATATGGAAACTAAACTGCACAAATAGCCAGTTTTGAATTCACTGTTTCTGTGATGTCAGAAAAACCAACACATTACATATTTCCTTTCAAGCTAGAGCAGTTTAGCTCCGCCCATTCACACTGAGGTTATAAGGAGTGTTCCAGCATAGCCTGCTTTTTGAATGAGGCACAGCCAATCAAAGCAGAGCTCATTTACATATGACAGTAGATAATAAGTCTGGCCTACAGGTTAACAGTGCAAGTGGTGTTAAATTTTATAAAGACTGTGTCCATTAATGAGTGACTATTAACACTTTAATCTCAAATCTTCCAGCGATGCGAGTAATGAAGTTTACTCCTTGGAAAGACACAAACGGCGTATTTTTCTAACATTTCAAAAAGACATTGAAAACATGCATTTTATTCCTCACAATTGATTAAATTGGTGATGTGGTATTTTAATTTTTCTATTTAGCTGTTAGCATTTATTATTGTTATTATGTTTTTAGTATAGCCTATTTGATAGCAGACTTTCACTCACATTTTACTGACTAGGAGGGGAACTCAAGAATTCTACATAATTAAGTGGGTAAGATGTAATCAGAGCGGTTCAGAGTGGTTTGGTGTGAAACGCTCTGTTCTAGATAAACTTACCGAGTCAGAACTGTTCACAGTGGTGGTGATAGGAACCAGACGTCCCCCTCTAAAAGCTCCCTCACAGAAAGTTCCTACATGAAATGGTTATGAATTCACTGCCTGATGACTGAGACACTGTTTTATGATAGTTTAGAGAACTTATACTCCATTCATGGTGGAGGGATACATGCAGGGCGCTGTGAGGCAAAATAGTCCCCAAAGAAAACTTATTATTTCAGATTTTCCACTATTTTCATCATCAACATTCCATATAAACTCAGAAGACTCGTGTAGGTTCACTGGTGGTTCTGGATAGTAAATAAAATGTCTATATTGTGTTGTAGTCATGGTGACCCCTGGTTCCTATCACCACCACTGTAAAGACATCTGAACCATTTCACACCAAACCACTCTGAATGACTCTGTTTATATCTCAGCAATTAATCATGTAGAATTCTTGAGTTCCCCTCCTAGTCAGCAAAATGTGAATGAGGGTCTGCTATCAAATAGGCTATACTAAAAACACAGTAACAATAATAAACGCTAACAGCTAAATAGAAAAATTAATTTAGTTTATTAATGTGCATCGTCCACGTAAATCTACACTGAATAAAGTAAAAGATAGGCTGTATAGTGAAAGGAAGCCAAAAAAAACTGACTGCTCTTCAAGGTTACTTCATGCTTATTATGTGCTTTTAATGGATTTGGAATATTGTAGTGTTTTAAAAGCTTCTGTGAGCGTGGCCCTCCTGAGCCGGCCAGTTCTCCACATCTGGAATATATGAGGCCTTTAGGTATGCGGACCCAGTGAAAGGCATTTTGGAGCACAAAGAGACCTTCAGTTCATGCCGTAGAATAGAAAAAAAAACAGTAGCATAGCATTTTGGACAAAGCTCAGAGAAGTTACAGACTATTAGCTGGGCTGCTTTAAGGGTGTGGACGACTATTTGTCCAGTTTTTAAAACTCTCTCTCATTAAGGAGGATAGTCTGCACTATTTTTAACCTCCTTATTCCGCGTGGAAACTTTCGAAAGACCGATGATTTGTCAAAAATTTGCGGGAAGAACTCACCACCACATCAAGAAAGCCGGGCCTGGTCATCAGGGACACTGAGGCATCATTAAAGCAGTCTGGACTTATCTCTTGTGGTTCTTTCTGAATGCCTTTCAAGAGCTCATTGCAGGAGTTCACAACCTTTTCCAGTCATTTACAGGACAAGTGCTTTAGACAGACTCATTCAGCTCTAGGAATGTGTTTTTAGTAGCCACCTGGACAGGATAAAATAAACTGAAATTACCTCAGATTTACCTGCGTAAAGTTCACATTCACATCCTAAGGCTGATTACTGAGTAATTACATTGAATAAATAATCGAAAGCAAAGCTTATTATCACTGTATATGAATTTAATGGATTGAACTAATGAAGCACGCTGATTATCTGTTGCTGCTGGTGTGTATCTGGAGAGTGAGCTCTCTGCTATCGTGCCAAGGCCCTAATGTTTTCAGTATGCTCACTAACCCCATAGAGCCGTCCTCCGAGCCCCCAGCTCCACCTGGCCACTTCTAAGGGACAGGAAGTGTGGGATCAGCACTTCCTGCCTAGCCCTGCCATATGGTACTGCAATGAGGAAAACCACCAAGTTCACAATATACTGGCTGTTTCTGTTTCTTAAACTATGAGAGCCATTTTCACTCTCATAACGACATAATTAACATAGCTAAATAATTCAAAGTAGTTTCTGAATGACTTGTAGTACATACTGAGTAATTCATAGTAGACACTGAATAATTTATAGTTTTAACTTAATAATTCATTAATACATACAAACTAATTCATAGTAGTTACTGAATAATTAATAGTAGATACTAAATAATTCATAGTAGTTACTGAGTAATTAATGGTAGATGCTGAATAATTCGTAGTAGATACTAAATAATTCATAGTAGTTATTGAATAATTCATAGTGGTTACTGAATAATTCATAGTAGTTACTGAATAATTAATGGTAGATGCTGAATAATTCATAGTAGTTACTGAATAATTCATAGTAGATACTGAATAATTCATAGTGGTTACTAAATAATTCATAGTAGTTACTGAATAATTCATAGTAGATACTAAATAATTCATAGTAGTTATTGAATAATTCATAGTGGTTACTGAATAATTCATAGTAGTTACTGAATAATTCATAGTAGTTACTGAATAATTCATAGTAGTTACTGAATAATTCATAGTAGATACTGAATAATTCATAGTGGTTACTGAATAATTCATAGTAGTTACTGAATAATTAATGGTAGATGCTGAATAATTCATAGTAGTTACTGAATAATTCATAGTAGATACTAAATAATTCATAGTAGTTACTGAATAATTCATAGTAGTTACTGAATAATTCATAGTAGATACTGAATAATTCATAGTGGTTACTGAATAATTCATAGTAGTTACTGAATAATTCATAGTAGTTACTGAATAATTCATAGTGGTTACTGAATAATTCATAGTAGATATGCAACAATGTACAAAGAACATTTCCCTACACAAAAATAATACATTGAAAATATTACAGTATGTTCATTTTATATATTTTTAAATACATTAATGACATATAAGAATACATTTCATTTTCATAGGGGTCGGGTTGTGAGTTGTAGCAGTTCACTCTATAGTAAAGTCAACAGCGTCAGAATCCTGACTTGGAAAGTTTAATATGAGAATGTTTTGCCTGCAGATCTTTTTTTCCCGTGTCATTTTAAACAGAATGAGCTCTCATGTCCAACATATACAGTAGTTTGTAATTTGCTGTGCAGTTTGAGCATATTTTATGAAGCGGCTTTATTGTGTTTTATAATGTCCTGTATTGTGGGGCTGATCTAGTAGGAGTTTGAGAAAGCCTTCATTATGATCCCTCTAAAGCACTTTCCCAGGCCTGCTGTTGGGTCTGAGACGGGTAGATCGGATGGAAAATAAGTCCTTTTGTGATGCCAGTCAGTTTGGAAAACAAGAGCCTGTTGAAATCTTCGCTGATCAAGACAGAGAAGAGTGAAGAATCTCCTCAGCGGCTGAGCGCGGATATGTGGTTTATTGTTTTTAGGGCTTTGAAACAGACACTTCCTGTGTGCTGACTGACCAACAGACTAGCAGACACATGACTCTGTGAGCTGGGTTATCTAGCTCCTCAGCTCTGAGACCTTCTGATGACAAAAGAGTCCATGGTTATAATGAGATGCCGTCAAAACCCTCAAAACTCCAAACTACCAATGAATAATAATAAATGCAAATCGACCAGGCTCCGCCCACAACTGTGTTCTTTCATAGCTACTGTTACAAGGTTGGATGGAACACCAGAGGTGGTTCTAGAGAATTCATTAGCTGTGGCAGAAGGGGTGGCATCAAATTTCAGAGAAACTCATTTAATTAACATTAGTCTCTTTCAGTCGCATAATACTACTAATTTTTACCAAAAAAATAGAAAATCCAAATTTGGCTGTCAAAAAAAGTAAAAACTCCATCACTTTAGAACATTTAGGACAAGTTCTGTGTTATTTTACATTTTTTAATACTAAATTTAGCTGAGTTTGTTCAATGAATCAGTTAAAACTGGCAACTCAATCGTAAGTGGCAACCCTAAACAACTATTGCTACAGTTTCTCATTAGGCTGAATGAATAACTGACTCTAAATGTAGGTATTGTGATATAAACTCAGTCTGTTCTACAGTTTCTCATTAGGTTGAATGAATAACCGACTCTAAATGTAGGTATTGTGATATAAACTGAGTCTGTTCTACAGTTTCTCATTAGGCTGAATGAATAACTGACTCTAAATGTAGGTATTGTGATATAAACTCAGTCTGTTCTACAGTTTCTCATTAGGCTGAATGAATAACTGACTCTAAATGTAGGTATTGTGGTATAAACTGAGTCTGTTCTACAGTTTCTCATTAGGTTGAATGAATAACCGACTCTAAATGTAGGTATTGTGATATAAACTGAGTCTGTTCTACAGTTTCTCATTAGGCTGAATGTGATTTTATTGGCGTTCTGTAAAGCTCCAGCCTCACAACAGTGGCTGTGAGTGTTTTGTGGGTGGAGCTTGGATAGGTCAGCTATGTCTCGTGTTAGTTGGAGTTAGTCCTTGTCTGTTTGGTCTCCCAGGCATTCAGTAGTGCTTATGCAAGACAGTCTGACAGGCTGACTGATGTTGGTGATGAGTCCAATCTGTTCGCCATGAGCAGTAGACGCTATGGAACATGGTTATCTTCCTGACCTCAAGTACCACCCCATTCATCAGAACCGACTGAGAGCCCAGCGTTTTTCTTTTTTTCTGCCCTTTCGCATCATCAAAGGCAGGTCCTAAAAGGCTCAGGGAAAGCAGTAGATCAGCATGATGTTACAGCTCTACTCACAACCAAGTTTTATTGCACCCACCGTCCAAGTGCCCGTATTAATCATACAGTAAATCAGTGCTATTTACTGTTGTAGCATTTTGACGGAGCGGTTGGGAACAGTCTGAAATGCTCCGTTAGCGCTGGATGAAAGCATCAGCATGACTTTGACATGGGTAATAACAACAAGATGGACTACACTCTGCGTTACGCTGCTTATGCCGAGCCTCTTGTAAAACCTGGAGTCTGTGGAGCTCCCAAAACCACAGCGGAGCGCTGACCAACACCGACGCCCGTCGCTCCAGCACTGTTTGGCTTTGTGTACTGGCGTACAGGCAGTTAACCTCACTGGGTTCTTCTTCAGATCTCTAGGATGTGCACAAGTTTCTCATAAAAACACAACTGGCTCATTGGCAGTGATAGTAGCCGGGAAAAAAAACGTGATAAAACTGTCAATCAACGTTAGCACTAGTGCAAAAAAAATCACATGCCTGCACCAACAACCACACATTGCCCTGATCATCCAGACTATCAAAAGTCAGCGAGATAAAACTCATAAATGTCTTTACTCGTTATATACAGCAGCTGCTCACTAACAGCGCTTTTGTTGCGCCTACTTAAAGGGCCCATATCACACACACAATTGTTATTTTTGACACAAGACTTTGATGTTGCTTGTAAACATGGCAAAAGTTTCAAAATTTATTCCCTAGAGTAAGTATGAAAACTGCAAAACAAAGACAATTCGAATTTGAACGGTGTTGTGATGTCACAAAAAACAACACATTTATATCTGCCCATCGAGCCTACAGCAGTTTAGCCCCACCCATTCAGCTACAGCAGTTTAGCTCCACCCATTCAGCTACAGCAGTTTAGCTCCACCATTCAGCTACAGCAGTTTAGCCCCGCCCATTCAGTCTACAGCAGTTTAGCCCCACCCATTCAGCTACAGCAGTTTAGCTCCACCATTCAGCTACAGCAGTTTAGCCCCACCATTCAGTCTACAGCAGTTTAGCTCCACCATTCAGTCTACAGCAGTTTAGCTCCACCATTCAGTCTACAGCAGTTTAGCCCCGCCCATTCAGTCTACAGCAGTTTAGCCCCACCATTCAGTCTACAGCAGTTTAGCCCCGCCATTCAGTCTACAGCAGTTTAGCTCCACCATTCAGCTACAGCAGTTTAGCTCCACCATTCAGCTACAGCAGTTTAGCTCCACCATTCAGCTACAGCAGTTTAGCCCCACCATTCAGGCTAAAGTGCTTTCACCCCACCCATTCAGCATACAGCAGTTTAGCCCCGCCCATTCAGGCTAAACTGGTTTCACCCCACCCATTCAGCATACAGCAGTTTAGCCCCGCCCATTCAGGCTAAAGTGGTTTCACCCCACCCATTCAGCCTAGAGCACATAAGCCACACCCATTCAGCCCACATCAATGTCCTGGTGCTTTTTCAACGAGCCAGGACAGCCAGTCAGAACGGCGCTCATTTGCGTATATCAGTCTGAAAGGCACAGTGTGCTTAATTCTATTGAAGAACAGAGATGCAGGTAAACGGGCCCTTTAAAGCGTTATCCACACTAAGTCTGCGCTCTTTAAGAACTTGCTGAAGACTGCTAGAAGTTTATATCTTTCACTGCTGCTGAGAACTTTAGTCAGATGCCAGAAACAGTTTTACTGAGAGCTCAGTTTTATTTGATTTTCTCAAACTGTTTCCCTTTTCTGGCCGACACGTTTGCTCTTCACAGAACTGAACTGAGTAAATTGACGATATTAATTAAAAACACAACTGTTTACTCAGTTTAATGCATTAATGATGAAGATTTTATTCTTTTTGTGGGTCTGGTTTGGACAGAATTAGCACTCATGTCCAGATTGTAATGTGGCCTGTGCTTTATCCATCCTGGGAGCTTTATAGGAGAAGGAAAAACCTTCTTAACTTTGGACTGAAGTTAATGGAACAAGTTATTTTGGATCATTTCTATTGGTGCATTCATCAGGAAATTTGAACACAAACAGCATTTTCAAATTCTGTCTAAAAACATTTAAACAACAAAAATGGTGATGGAGGTTTTGTCTTGACAGCAACGATATGGTCTTAAACAGCTTTGACTTTTTATATTTTAGAATGTTCTATACTATTAAAATAAATACAGTGGCATGCAAAAGTTTTGGTACCTGTGGTCAAAATTTCTGTTATTGTGAAGAGCTAATTGAGTAAAAGATGACCTGCAGCTGCATTACAGAAACATCTTAACTCTGAAATCTGATCCATGAGGACTTCAGTCTGGATCAGACAGTAGCTATTCCAGAATAACAGTTCCTACCTTCATAATCTCATCATCAACTCCAGATAAGAAAACAGCATCACACAAACATCCTAACTAGACTAAGCCTCCTAAATCCTGTCCTAACTTTAGGATGAACCCCAACAGGGTCCTCACTTCTGTTTAAGGTCCGTTTCTATGGTTTTTAGGCAGCTGTGTCAGCAGCATAGTTCACTACCAGCATAATGAGCTCCATTTATTCCTACTGTAAAACGCTGCTTTCACTGTGAGATGATTTTCTTTTCTAACTCTGCGTTTTAAAGATCTCAGACGCTGCAGACTCGATCTCCACCGCCCCTCTGATCACCTTCGTGTGTTAATGTTGATGATGAAATATTACAGTGATGGTGGTGAATAATGAGGAGACGGAGCTGAACGTGTGTCTGTTTATTAGGAGGAGTAACGTTAGCACGCTCGGCTAACGCATTTGGGAAATGGAGACTGAAACTGGGGATCGGCGATGCTCTGATAAACAGCAGGGGGCGCTCTCACAGTATTCTTAGTTTATCACACTTTAGTTTTGACTTTTTTTACATCAGTAATGGCAGCTGTGACTCACATTTTAACATTATTTTGATGACGTGTTTACGTTTCAGCTGTGTGTGTTTATGGTTGGTTGGTAGGAAACAGACATGACAGCTGATTGTCGACTCTGATCGAGTAGGTTAAGGTTTCCTAACTGGAGATAAGATGCTGTAAGATAAGACAAAATTCCTACACTAAGATCAGATTTGCTTCTGTAATATGAATTAGTGAAAAATCTTATCTTGAACTGTCAGATCTTAACTTGAGACTAAAGAGAGGAAGTTTCTCTAATACAGAACAACAGTAACAGACACACAGCACAGTTATTAAACTGTGTCAGAAAGCAATGCTGTAGAAGAACCACTTTTGGTTCCCCGATGAACATTCCAGTGCTTTTCCAGAGTTTCCATTCCAGAGTTTTTAAAAATTCATTTGTGCAAATGTGATGTGTGAGTGTGAGGAAACATTCTAAAGTCTTTAAAAACCCTCCATAATGTAAAATTCTATATCAATAAAAGTTTTTTTAAAGTACTGAACATCCAAGCCAAGCCAGAGTGCAGCAGAACGCTGAAGACAGTCCTCAGTGTTTATTCTCCTGTAAATGAATATGATGAATGTGGATGTTTTGGCAGTCGCTGTAATCATGACACCCAACTCTTCCTCCTCACAGCTGACCCAGTGGACGTCCTGAAGGTCCTAGACTTCCCAAGTTCTCCAGAAGGAGTAAAGCAAACACAGGGTTTCTGTGCCGTCAGGAGAGGATCCAAACCAGACGTGGCCTACAGGGTGGGGAAAAAGGCTCAGCTCAGCACGCCCACCAAGCAGCTCTTCACAGGTAAGTACACACCTGTCGCTTAGTAACAACAACAGCGCGACTTTTTGATGTGTTTCCGTGTTAAACAATACAATAATCAACCGCTACATTACTGTCAATTTATTGATTAAACAGGTCTGCAGTGCTTTCACATTATGTTCTTAAAGCTGAATAAACTGCGCACGAGTGGGCCGAGACCCTCATCAGCATCTCTGCTAGGGGTGGGAATCTTTAGGCACCTCACGATTCGATTCGCGATTGTAAAACGATTATCGATGCATCTCGATGCATCTTTTTTCTCTATACAGGATTTCTATCTTCCTACTATCTGAGGACTTGGTAGTTTTAAAGCAAAGTATTTGTAATGATCCATAATGTAAATGCATTACAGATCATTACAAATACTTTGCTTTAATTATCTAAAATATCTTTTATTAATAAATCAAATGGAAGTGATGTGGCAACTAGAAGGCTCTCATTCAGAGACGCTGCTGCCACTCATCTGCGATAAAATGCGCTGTTGCCCTGAAATAAGATCCAGTGGCAGTGGGTGTCCGCGCAGCACGTAGTGATCTTATAACTTCGGTTTTGGTCTCGTTGTGGGGGGGGGGGGCAGACAGCAGGTCACACAGCACCGAGGTCTGGCCTCACCAGTAGCTTTTCTCTTTCGAATTTTCCCGTTCCACCTTAAATGGTGCAGCAGTTACATTCGGACGCTGAGACATTTTACAAGAAACTCTTCCAGTTTTGAAGAAAAGTTTTCTGGCGGAGATGGGAGGAAAGCGGCTAAAGCTAAATCTTAAAGCAGAGCGGAGTAAATCTGCGCTCTCGCTTATATTTTTAGCCCATACTAGGACATTAACACGTACTGGACATTAAATGTTGTGGCTCCAAAGGTGGTTTGACTTTGTTGAAAGGACAAAATGTCTCTTCTTATCATTTGTGTTGTGACTCCTGACCTAACCTGGCTTTAATGCAGAGGGAGCCGGTCGGATTTCTCGCTCATCCAGTAGTGTTTTTGTTATGTGCCGCCACAGACTGTCCGGGCGCTGCACTTACCCACTTCCAGTTCCGCCTTTTGCGTTCCGTCAACATTACGTTATAAATTAAATATTTAGAAAATCGATTTTTGACACTTGTGAATTGATTCAGAATCGTTCACGTCCGCATCGCGATGCATCGAAGAATCGAGTTTTTCCCGCACCCCTAATCTCTACAATAATAAAAGAGCTTATTTGGTAACACATTGCTTTCATACACTCTTAAAAAAGGTTCTTTAGTAGAGACAGTGGTTTAATATAGATACCATGTACGTGATTGAAGGGTTCTTGGCATGGTGAAATGGTTCTTCATATTTATGGAGAATGTGTTGATTATGATTCTATATAGAACCTTTTTGAAAAGGGTTCTATAAAGCACCAAAAAATGTTGTCAACGTTGTACTAATAGCAGAATCCTTTTTTGGGGCCACATAGAACCATATACAACACTTTCATCACCATTTCATCAGGCAAAGAACCATTTTAGCATGCAAAGAGATTTATATAGAACTCACAACGATTACCTTTACTAAAGAACCCTTAAAGAACCATTTTTGTGTGTTTGGTGCTATATAGAACCATTTTCAAAGTTCTTCAGATTAATGGAGAATGTGTTGTATATGGATCTATATACCACCAGAAAAGGGTTCTTCTGTTGTCACAATGTTAAGCTTGTAATAAGAAAAGAACGCTTTTAGGTGCTATATAGAACCCTTTTCAAAAATGTTTAATCATGCAAAGGGTTCTTTGAGTGTTCATGGTTCTATATAGGGCCATTTTCTATGCTAAAGAACTCTTTTGAACCATCTTTTTCAGTAGAATTTTATATTTGCTATAGTAACAAAATCTCATATCTCTGAAATACGAGATTTTGTTACTATAGCAAATATAAAATTCTACGGAATAGTTCAAACTGTGCTGAAATTGAAATTGAAACTTTATTTGAAAAGCAGAAAACACATTTTAAAATATATTCTTGCAATTAGATTTAATACAGCATTTAATACAAACACAATGCATTGTAGCTTATGCATATTTCAGAAACAGTAACTTTAAAGGTGAAGCAAAAAAATGTTCTAAAATTAAAATAGATGTTAATTAATTTTGCACCATTTCTGCTGAAATTTTCACACAATGTAAAGAACAGCTGGAGTTTTCAAAATAGTGATTTATGAGGTTTGACATGACAATAAATCAAACAGTACACAGAAGAATCCATCTCAGCTCTCAGAGTTCATTACGAACTCTGCTACATCACCTGTATCTGTTATAACGGCCTCAGAGGGCCATTAAAGCTGCTTGTTGCTCTCCTGCTAATGACAGGATGTGCTCATTTACTAAAGTCTCGTTAACAGAGGGTTTCCAGTCTGAGTGATTTGGGACTCTTCCAAACTGGCCAGACTGCAAAGGAAAAAAAGGGACACAAAAAAGCCGCAGTTTGAATTAACAATTACATTTCTGTGATTTTTGGCTGAAATCAATTTTCAAAAATTCAGCAAATAAATGTATTTTTATTAGAATTCGGAGAAGAGAAATGTCTCCCTGGAGGTGAGTGGAGAACCTCCATCACAGGCCTTTCAGTTTGTTTTCTCTCTGCTGTCGCTGACATCATTCGTTGTTAAACCCACTGTTCCTCTTACAGCTTATAAACTTAATGTGGCAACAGAAAAGACAATTAAACTACTATTCCAGTTTAATTCGTCCCCTGTGAAGAGCTCGAGTTCAAAGGGGCTTTTATGTTGTATTATAATACTTACTGTGTTCAAAGTGTGGCTAGACTTTTGATGTAACATTTCATATTTAACATTACACATTTAATTTATTACATAGTACTTTAAATGTAATTACACAATTACATACAAAATTGCATAGCTAATTAATGAATTACATTAATTAATTAATATGATTAATATGATTTCTATTCTGTGTGAACATGTTTGAGTCTGCACTTCTTTCCATTTATTTACAAAAATTACATTTCAAAAAATGTAAAATATAAAAACATGGCAAAAACATAAAGATCAATCTGAACTGTAGTTTAAATGAATGTTCTTCATATTGATGGAGAACGTGTTGTATATGGTTCTAGATGGCGCCAAAACCGATTCTGCTACTTGTATAAGCTTAACATCATAATAGTACAAGAACACTTTTTGGTGCAATATAGACCCATTTCAAAAAGGTTCTATATAGAACCATATGCAACACATTCTCTGTCAATCTGAAGAACCATTTCACCATGCAAAGAACCATTTAAGCATTCAACTGGTTCTATATAGAACCCATGGTTCTTAATAGAACCATTCCCTTTACTAATGAACCCTTGCAGGACCATCTTTTTAAGAGTGTAATAGAAGAACCCTTTTCGGTGCTATATAAAACCATTTTCAGGGTTCTTCAGTTTGATTGAGAGAATGTGTTGAATATGGTTCTATATGGCACCAAATAGGGTTCTGCTGTTGGTATAATCTTGAAATTCGAATAGTAGAAGAACACTTCTTGGCGCTATATAGAACCCTATACAACACATTTCCCATCAATCTGAAGAACTTTTTCACCATGCAAATAACTATTTCAGCATGTAAATGGTTCTACACAGAACCATTCCCTTCAGGAGTGAGCCCTTGAAGAACCACCTTTTGAAAAGTGTAATAGAAGAACACTTTTGGTGTTTTTTCAAAACGGCTTCATCAAAAATCAGTCTGGACATGACAAAAATCAGATTTAAGCTGGCAGTCTTATCCAGGCCAAAGTGGCTCAGATCTGATTTGAAAAGGTCAGATTTGTGTGTCCACACTGCTCTGAAAACACCAGATCTGAGTCACATTAAGGCCAAAAACCAGATTCAGCCCTGTAATGTGAACATAGCCTTAATTTCTTCTTACTAATTGCATATAAACCACAAATGGCGCCCAGGTCACATGTGGCTCTTAACGTTTTATCTGTTGAATCTTCAGGTGGAGTCTTCCCTGAGGACTTCTCCATCCTCATGACCATCAAGCCTAAGGCTGGAGTCCAGTCCTTCCTGCTGTCCGTGTATAATGAGCAGGGAATCCAGCAGCTCGGCGTGGAAGTCGGCCGCACTCCGGTATTCCTGTATGAAGACCAGCATGGAAAACCAGCCCCGGAGGACTACCCCTTATTCCGTACCATCAATCTAGCTGACGGAAAGTAAGTAAACATTCAGGCATGACATTTGCACTGAAATGGGATAGTATTGAATTTCCTGTCATGAAGTCAGAGACCAAAATTATGGGATATTATACAACACTTTGGTTGAAAAGAGCCCATTTTCACCATGTTTTAGTGTTCTGCTGAGTCAGTATTAACATATCCCTGCAGTTTGGCAGTTTATCGCCTCTCCCACTCGCCCCAAACCCCGCCTCCGGCCTGCCAAAAAAATAAATTTAAAAAATAAATAAATTGTTTTTTTGAGGGAACATTTACACTGTTTGTATCTTGATGAACGGAAAATGTACCTGAACAGAACCTTTATTTCTAACAGTGTACAGGCTGGATTCTGACTAACGTAGATAGATAGATAGATAGATGGATGGATGGATGGATGGATAGATAGATAGATAGACAGACAGACAGATAGAGAGACACACAGATAGATAGATAGCAGAACTTTATTGATCATGTAGGTAAACTGCAGTGTTACAGTACCAAGATATAATTGCACATAAACTTAATAAATAAATTAGGCAGAAATAAAAAAGGATAAAAGTTAAAGTGTGAGAGAGTAGAAATTGGAGTATATCTATTTGCATATTTACACAATTTGCATATTTATGTAATAATAATCAAACACACACAAAAGAAACCCCTGTATATTTAATGGACCTTTGCATACGAAGCTGAAGTGACCAGCAACTGAAAAGTTGCTTCTCTAAAAGCCCTTAAACAGGAGGGAAGACAGTCACTGATAACTAAACTAAATGATTATTGTGTTTATATTTCATATCACACACCATATGCACTCCTGTAACTTTCACCAGCAAAAAAAATAAATACCAAAGAAAAAAAAAAAGATTATGGTAGTGATGGTAATGAGCTCAACCCCGCGGGAGGCATCACATGACCGCGGTTACTGTCACAGCCCTATTTTGAGGTTTTATACTGTGTGTGTCATTAAAACTGGTACACATCCCACCCACTTTCACACCTAATGAGATTAAAGCTCGATTCAATATTTTTGGCCATTAAAACGTCCAGCCTATGTGGGACCACCGCATGGCTCTCTGAGTCAGGATGTTTGAGATGGACTCTGCACCTCTCTCGGTGTTTTGTAGTGAGTCCAATTCTGCTTTTTGCTATGGATTTTGGGAAGGTCTGAGAGCCGCTGTTGGAGCCGGGCGTGTGGTTTTTGGCCTCTACCTTTATGATCATTTCCACCCTGCGATTCCCAACGCTGAGCTGTTTCATAACCTGCGCTTAGGAGAAATCTGAAGTGCTTCTGTGGTTGCAGAGTGGAAAATGTTTAAGAAGGACAGTGTCTGACCATCGATACCTTACGATGTTCTAAAGCATCACTGTCATATTAGTGACGTTCTCCAACCGACCACAAGTTCTGTGCTACATTCACTCTTAAAAATAACAGTGCAATAAAATCTATTCTTCAGTCAAGCTTGACATCATAACAATGGAAGAACCCTTTTTGGTGCTATATAAAATAATTTTTGAAGAAGGTTCTGTTTAGAACCATATACAACACATTCTTCATCAATCAGAAGTACACTTTCACCATGCAGAGCCATCTAAGAGTGCAAATGGTTCTATATAGAGCCTTTGTCTTTACTAAAGAACCCTTGAAGAATGATCTGCTTTAAAAGTGTAATAGAAGAACCCTTTCTGGTGCTGGTTCTTCGGAAATGGTTCTTCAGATTGATGGAGAATGTGTTGTATATGATTCCATATAGAACCTTATTGAACTCATTCTTCCTCAGTCCGATCAACCATTTCACCATGGAGAGAACCATTTAAATATGTAAATGATTATTTGAGTGTTGATGGTTCTATATAGAACTTTTATCCTTACTAAAGAATGCTTGAAGAACCATCTGTTGTAAGAGTGTAAGAGAAGAACTTTTTTTGGTGCTATATTTACATATATATATACAACACATTCTTCGTTAATCCAAAGAACCATTTCACCATGCAAAGAACCGTTTAAGCATGCAAATGGTTCTTTGAGTGTTCATGGTTCTATATAGAAACACTGTATTTACTAAAGAACCCTTGAAGGACCATCTTTTTGCGGTGGAGGTTTTTCAGATTGATGAAGAATGTGTAAATGTGTAAATAGAGCTTTTTGGAAAATGGTTCTATATAGCACCAAAAAGCGTTCTTCTACTGTTAGAAGCTTGACATGATAACAATAGAAGAACCCTTTTTTGGTGCTATATAGAACCATATACAACAAATTCTCCATCAATCTGAAGAACAATTTCACCATGCAAAGGACAATTTAAGCACAAAATGATTCTGTACAGATCCTGAGGTTCTAAATAGAGCCATTCCCTTTACTGAAGAACCCTTTTTAAGAGTGTAGGATAAAGTAAATACAGCTAGATTCTCTCATCAGGTCTGCATTTCAGAGCTACATTCATCAACAATCACCGATACAATCACACAAGAGTAATTAATGAATCAGCCAAACTGAAGCTCCTTGATCTCTATAAAAAACACAGTTACATTTTAACAAGATCTCTCTTTGTATTAGAATCAGTCTGTCTGATCAAAGCAGCTCAATCAG
Source organism: Colossoma macropomum (assembly GCF_904425465.1). Classification (NCBI taxonomy): domain Eukaryota; kingdom Metazoa; phylum Chordata; class Actinopteri; order Characiformes; family Serrasalmidae; genus Colossoma; species Colossoma macropomum. Next base: position 33,371,422 of record NW_023494807.1, read on the forward strand.
TTTGCATCAGAATGTGAATCAAAGAGTTTTTGGCTGATAAATCATTTTCTCTGAAGTATTTGCACAACATATTTCAGTTTGAGAAAACAATCATGACGCAGCTTCGTCAGAGAAGCGAAGCTGAATGGCCGCTTTGTGAAACGACTCTAATTGATTCAGTATGAGAGGCAGAATTCAGCTCAGACAGTGACAGAAAGCATGTGTGTCGAAATGAGAGCGTTTCTGTAAGTTCTTCTTTGGAGGTTTTGGTTAAGAACGTCCTCCACCGCACAGTCCCAGCCTCAACAACAACGCTCACTTACTCAGCATGTGAAGGAAACATCTGTTTAATAGAGCTGCAGAGTGACAACGAAATCATATCGGTCCTGGCCAAAGCCTGGTGGGGCACAATAAACTGTAGTGCAGCAGTGACCCGTCAATGAAACTACACACGAACCTGATCCAAACACAAACGCACTCCATCAATGGAATCACACATTCACAAATTAACGTAATGGTGCAGGAGTTGGCGGAAGTGGAGAAAATGAGTGATATGATAACGACATTACAGATCTCACAAAACCTGGTTACACAGCATCGCATTACAAATCCAAAGTTCATCTATCAGTATATGATCACTGTGGCCTGCAGCTACATATCCAAAGCAACATATCAGAGCAGGGAAACGCTTTCTGGGCACTTGGAATAACACGCTGTAGCACGGCTTGTGCTACCCTGGAGACAGGGTAAACGGGATTCGCTGGGACTGGAGGCTTGAGGGGGGGGTGAGAGGGGGGCTCCTGCCCCCACGCACACTGAGGGTTGACCCTTACCACCTGCAGCTCTTCAAGCTGCTTCCATCGCTTTTCAGCATCATGGAAACAGCCAGGCGCAGGTGGACAAGGCTCTTGATAGCTTCCTCTTCTGCCATGGAGACTCCCTCAGTGTGTTGGAGTCCTCCTCCCGGGTTTCGGCACCAGCGTAGCACGGCTTGTGCTACCCTGGGCTCAGGAAGGACGCTGGGATCAGGGTTGCAGCAGCCATTTTAATTCAAAGAGGGTTCTTCAAAAGGGTTCTTCTATTGTAACCATGTCATGCTTGTTACAATGGGGGACCCTTTTTTGGTGCTACATAGAACCCTTTTCACAAAGGTTCCATATAGAACCATCTACAGCGCAATCTGCAGCAATCTCAAGAACCCTTTCACAGTACAAAGAACCCTTTCATCTTGATATGGGTTCACTGAGTGTTCATGGTTCTATATACACCCATTTTGTTTAGTAGAGAACCTTTGAAGAGCCATCCTTTTAAGAGTGTAGACATTGCTTATTAGCCTATAATATGGTAGGTTTTTTGAAAAAACAACAAAGAAAACATCATCTTTAAAGGCTGTGTGTGAGTGTGTGTGTGTGTAGTGTGTGTGTGTGTGTGTGTGTGTAGGTGTGTGTGTGTGTGTGTGTGTGTGTGTGTGTAGGTGTGTGTGTGTGTGTGTGTGTGAACTGTGTGAACTGTGTGAACACATCTAACATGTTCCTCGCCCTTCAGGTGGCATCGCGTGGCGATCAGCGTGGAGAAGAAGTCCGTCACCATGATCGTCGACTGTAAGAAGAAGGTCACCAGGCCACTGAACAGAAGTGACAAGGCAATCATTAACACCGACGGCATCACAGTCTTCGGCACCAGGATCCTGGATGAGGAAGTCTTTGAGGTAAGAACCTTTTCTGTGTCTGTTAGTCTGTCCTGTTCTGCTCCGTTTGCTATGGGCCAGTTTCCCCACAGCCGTCTCCATGCTGGTAGGTGAGCTGTAGCTCTGTGCTCTGATGGAGCTCGTCTCATCACCGTTACTGCAGATACAGCCCTGCAGGAGGATAAACACCAACAACACAGACCAGAATGACCACAAACACATGAACAGATATGTGGACATGAATGAGAAACGTTAGTTATATCAACTAGACTTAAGAAAATTTCACTTACCAAAATATCATTTTTGCAGTGAGAAGATTAGCCTGATTGGTGGATCTGTATAACTTGCACATCTCCAGAGTTCAGAACATTCCAGTGTGAGATAATTTACAAAAACTAATAAAAGTGGCCACCAAAGTTGCCAAAGCTCTTAAATAATAAATCCATACACAGTTATAAAGCGCTTTTTATTTGGCTTCTTCTCATTTGAATTTTCCATTCCACATTAAATGGAGCTGCAGTTACACTGAAGTGCCTCAAGCGTAGAACGTATTTCTAAAAAGATGCTGGTAAATATGAAGCTACATAAGCTTACCTCAATAAATGCATTCATATATCCTCAATAAATGCTCCTTAATCAGGAAATACCTTAAACTTTGGCTTGTAAATGTTTAATGAGCATCTAATGAGCAGCTCAGCAGAGCTGTAATCAGACACTGGAGCTGCTGGACTGTTGATCGCGTCTCACTGGCTGATCTAACGCCGCGTCCCAAACCACGCACTTCTGTCCTTCACCTACTGCACTAAAGAGTGCACTGCTGATGCTGCAGTTACTGCTTTTTGCCTTTAGCTCAGAGAACCAGCTGAAGGAGTCTCTAAAACTCACTCAGTCATTTCAAACTTTTACTCTCTGACCACCATCAGGCAGCCTGGAACTGTTTTAGCTGAGTTTATTTTTTCCTTTTCCTTTTTATTTACTTTTGTTATTTTTTATTTTATTTCATCTTGCTATTTAATTGCAGCTGTTTTATTTGAGGTTAATTCTTTTAGTGTTCTGTTTTAATAAACAATTTTATCTTTTAAAAGATTTTTAGTTTTCTTATGGCTTATTATCTTAGTTGGTTCTTTTACTTACTTTTAATGTGTTTTCATTATTTTTTTATTTCTATTTTATATCTGTTTTTGAGCTGTTATTTTCAATTCTATAAAATTGTCTTGTCTGGCTGATTTAGATTTGTTTTAGTTGATAAACTTCATCATAACTTTTTTTTCAATCCCTGTTTAACTCGCTTGGCTATGAGCATTGCTCGAAAGAAAGTTTGATTGATTGACTGATTGATTGATATGCGGTTTGGGACGGGGCGCTAGTAACCAGCAAGAAATCTCAGCCGTTTAGATTTCAGCTTTCATTTATTATCACTACAGCAACAAATCAAATAAAATCAAGTCAGTACACTCAACTACATCAGTTAATAAACTCTAAAAGTGAGATTTAAAAAGTGTTCCCAAAAAATAGTTTTACTGCTATAGATATGTTATAACTTTGTTTTCTCATTACAAACAGCCACATCGCTGCTATATGAACCTGAAGTTGCCTACCAAAATGGTGGCAGTGTGATTTGTGGTGTCATCGGAAGGCCATTAATAAGCACCATGCAAGTCATCAATACTTGACTCTATCCATGTACTCACATACAGTACTGTGCAAATGTTTTAGGCACCTGAAAAATTATAACTAACTGTGCTAACTGTTTATTAAACACTAATTAAGTATTGATATTAATATTTTAATTATATTATAAATCAATAGTAATTAATATGCAATTTCTTTTTTTCCTTTATTTTTCTCATTTTCCAATTACTATTAAATAACTTTCAGAGGGGAAATACAAACGAATACAAACGTAACTAAAGAACAAAGGATGTCTAGCAGTCTAGTACCCATTTACTAACAGCACCATTTTACAAACATCAGCAGTTACAGACTAATACATCATATTTCACACTTACAGATCCACTTAATTGATTGTTCTAGTTGCCCTAATGGGGTATTTTTAGATCCATTTCTCCCAGAATTTTGTAAAGTATTCCATCCTCAGTTGTGACATAAATGTAATTCTTTCCAGTGAATAAATTTGAGGACAATTTCAATCCATCGTTTTTTTGTCGGGGGATCCTGCTGCATAAATTTCCCACTGAAATGATATGTTCTAAGCTGTACTGACTCCACACACCCCGTCTCGTCTCCAGGCTTTTATTTTACTGTTCTGTTTAAAACATTCGGTTATGAAAAGGTACAAATACGAACTTTTCACCTGGAGAAACTTATTTAAGGTTCACAACTGGACGAAAAGTGTACCTGCACAGAACCTTTTCTCACAGTGTATATACTTCAATATCAATCTCCTGTTATCCTTCAGCTTGTAGACATTAATAAATGTCCAAATCAGATCATCGTTGGGTAAATCAATCCTTTTCAGTCCTAAAATAATTTCTAATTTGTAAATATCTATAGAAATTTTACTTATCTAATACTTATCTTTACTTATCTAATACTAATATGAAATTTCTGACAGTGTATAAAATCCTGTTATTGATAAAATTTGACAAAAATATTTTGCGATGCTAAAAACTGTAGTAGCCGTCTTGATATAGATAAGGGTATGTTGTACAGTGTGCTTGCTTGTTAGCTATGTTAGCCTAATGGCTCCAGGAGCAAACACACCACGTACATCTTAAATGAAAAATAAGAAACAGAAAAATGTGTGAATTTGATTTTGTGAGTTCAAACTGAGCCTTCAACATGGTGGAGGTAGTATGAAGGGAGACTGATTGAGGGAGGGGGCAGAACTCTCAGAACTTGGGCTGGAGTTCTGGGCAGCTTCTGCCTGTAGCTAGAAGGCCAGACCCCCTCATAGCTGGAGTAGGACTGATGCAGGACTGAGGAACAGGGGGGAAAGGGGGATTGGACACTTCGTCACGGGAACCAAAAGTGAGGATGTGAATTTTTAGAGGGTTAGATTGAAAGAAGAAGTAGTTTCAGCCATGCTCCTCCCCCCAAACTTCAGTTATAACATAACTACGTTTTTAGGCTATTGCTTTTAACCCAGTCTGGGACTAAACTCGATGTGATTCACCAGTAAAAACGCTTGTTTAGTCTGGAGTTTGGCGCGTTTGGGAAACTGACCCTGTAAACCTGCATCTCTGTGGATGAGCAGTTTGTGAGGCTGGTTTATGACTCAAACCTTGCACATCATTCCTGATCCATGTGAAAACAAGCTGAGAATGAGGCTGCGGTCACTGCTGGTCACTTATGTGTGTGTCTTTATGTGAACTACTGAATGCTCAGTGTAGTTTCAGTATGAGAAACAAAACAATGCCTTTGATGTGTACACGGAGATAAAGACTTTGGCAGTTGCGCCATGTGCTGCATTCTTTGACGGATATTTAGCTCTTGTGAAATTGGAGCAGCGGTGCCACCAGTCTGCGAGCCAGAGGGTACAGAGGTCATTGGGAACTGATGTGATTTATGGCCAAGTCAGATGGTGATCGTTACGACTTGATGGCTTTCAGTTCAACGCTAAATGATCGGGCATGGTAACGGGGTTTAATTGGCCATAAATCAATAACGGAGTTCTTAATCACTAAAGCTCATATAAAACATCATATCTTGATTTAATGCCTGAGATTTGGTCACATCCAAACACTGAGACTGACGCTGCACAATTTTCTTAAAAAACAGTCAATTTTACGGAATAATCATAACGATAAGCAGCGGTGCCAGTGTAAGAATATGGCAGCGATGAATCAAATTGCAGTGAAGCTTTATATTTGATTGCACTAACCAAACTTTCGGATGCATAAACTGGAATTTATGGTCGGAATACCGAAAGGAATTTCCACCTGCTGTTGTCCTGTCTCAAACAAACCCATAAAAGGGAAATCGATGGATGCTATAAACCTCTGAAAACAGGCCCCACTGTCTATTACAGGCCCAGAAACAAAAGAGTTTTCTATAAAAACACAAAGCGATGCCATTATTGTCTTCTTTAAGGAAGTGGCGCATGGATGCGTATCAGTCTGACTGTGCTAGGCGAAGAATTAACCTGCATGCTAGCCTGTAAGACAATATCTCGCTAGCGTCTCTTTGAAGTGAGCTGGAGGAATGTTGTTTAATAAGAACAGGCTGCTAAATGTTTGCCTCCAGGTCAAAGATGTCTTGGAACACAGAAGCCTCTAGAAAATATGATCCCACTTCCTCTCTGAGACCCTGTTAGCCAGACACCGCAGCTAACAATGGATTAAATCTGCAATCTCTGACACTTAGCATCATCTCAGTTAGCGCAACAAACCCTCAGAAGCTTTATATCTGTGCTAAATATTACATAGAGCTGGGCAACATGACAGGATTTATTGTTACGGTGATAAATTACATTCTAGTTTGTCCCAATTTGCTTTTCTAAACATATTATGGACATTGTTAGTACTTTAAAACACTTCCTAAGTGCTTTTTTGATTTAAAAAAGGCCTAATTAGTCCCGTTTAAGTGAATTTAGTGCAGCACAGTGTGTAAAATGTTACATACAAATAATTTGATTAATAGATTTTATCTTTTTATCTTTTAAATGTGGCACTACTTTGTCTTTTCTAACTGATCAGATGCCAAATATATATATATATATATATATATATATATATATATATATATTGTGACATGCATTGTAAACTTTCTGAAGTATCGTGATATGACATTTTGCCATATCGCCCACCTCTAATTTTACTACTGAAATATATCTCAATCAATAAGTGCAATATTTCTCATTAGGAGATTGTTGGAATATTAATGGATATTTAAGCCTTTTCTTACACATTTTTATTCGTTTAATTTCCAAGTAAACATATTTCTAAACGGAATAATGAGAAATATGAGTCATACTGACTGATTTCACTTGCTAAATTTGCAGTGCGAACCTGAGTAAGATGGAGGAATGATTTTATTAATAATGTTCTAAGTCAAGAAATATGTTTTGCATGTCTGCATGCTTTGGCTTTCCTACACTCAATTATTTCCCTCCTTGAGGTTGAATTTGAACATAAATTATCATCATTAGTCAAGAAAGATGTGCTTTGTGCTCTGATGGTGTTTGTAATTTGGTAATGACAGAAAATGAGTTTAACATGCAGTAATTGTTGCCTGTGTGCAGCCAAAGTCACGCTGTGCTTCCAGAGCAGATGATGTGCTGGCAAATGTGGATGTTGAATAATGTACGACAGGAATCTGTGAAGGGGTGTGTGTGTGTGTGTGTGTGTGTGTGTGTGTGTGTGTGTGTGTGTGTGTGTGTCTGTATAAAAGAGTATAATGAGTAACACATAATCCTAGATATTTAGCTGAGCCTCAAACAATGACTGCACGTAATAACGTACAGACTTAGAAAAGATGGTTCTTCAAGAGTTCTTTAGTGAAGAAAATGGTTCTATAAAGAACCATGAACACTCAAAGGACCCTTTGCATGATTTAATTGGTCTTTTACATTGTGTGTACATTTCATGATGAATGGACAAAAAGAAACAACCCAAAATTATTTAGTAAAAAGTCTGGTTCCATTGACTTACATTAAAAGATACATAGAACCATTTTCAAAAAGAATCTACATAGAACCATTTACAATATAATAATTCTCCATCAATCTGAAGAAACGTATCACCATGCAAAGAAATATTTAAACATGCAAAGGAGTCTTTGTGGATCTATATAGAGCCATTTTCTTTACTAAAGAACCCTTGAAGAACCATCATTTTTAAGTGTGTATATTGTAATAACCCACATCTTTCAGTCAGAACATTTTGTTTTTCATTTTAACCAAATTGCAAATGAAATCAGAAATGAGTGAGAATATGTGAAACATACACTCTGAACTGGAAATAAACTGATGAAACTGCTGTAGATGAAATCAGATTTTACCCTGTAAAAATGGTTTGTTAGTTCACCTAAAAAATACCTTTATTAGGGCTGCACAGTATGGCAATATATATTGTTATGATGATAAATTATATCACAGTTCAATACAATATTCTTGTCTGATCATGCTTCGTGCTTATCGTCAGTGCTTGTAGACGCTGACCAACTGATTCATTATAAAGAGAGTAAAATTAGTCAGTTTAACTGGATTTAGTGTCAAATATTGAATAAATATCACTGTGTTCACAGTTTTTGATAGTATTTTAAAATAAAAGCACACTCTAAAAATAAATGTGTTAAAAAAACAAAACATTCTGTCTCTGCACTCTTAAAAAAGAAGGTTCTTCAAGGGTTCTTTAGTAAACAAACTAGTTATATACAGAACCATGAACACTTAAAGAAGCTTTTTATGTTTTCATGGTTATTTGCATTGTGAAAGGGTTCTTAGGCTTGATGGCAAACGAGCTGTATAAGTTTCTATATATATTCTATGTATTATTGTTATAAGCCAAAGAGCCCTTTTTGGTACTATATAGATCCCTCTTAGCTAAGTACTGTAGACACATCAGTGTGTTCAGTTGGAGTTACTTTTAACACAAAGTGTGTTGAAATGTTTCTGTACATTACAGAAAACATAGCTTGTGTTACTTTTAACACAGAAAAAATATGATACAAAAGTATTGAAATGGTGACACAAGTCAGTGTTTTGTTATTTGACGCATCACTTTAACAGTGTACTACTGGTTCTTTTTTCTCTGTTCTGACTGGTTCTTTTTTCTCTGATCTGACTTGGGCCCAGAGAAGGTGGCAGTGTTTCTGGATCCTGTTTATATACAGTTTCTTCTTTGCATTTAAGAGTTTTAACTTGTATTTGTGGATGCAGTGATGAACTGTTTTCACAGACAGTGGTTTTCAGAAGTGTTTCTGAGCCCATGCAGTGATTTCCACTACAGAATCATGTCTGTTTTTAATGCAGTGCTGTCTGAGGGCCCAAAGATCACGGCCAGCAAATACTGTTTTTTGGTCTTGTCCCTCACATACAGAGATTTCTCCAGATTCTCTGAATCTTTTAATGATATTTTGTACCGTAGATGATGAAAAGCAGAAGTTCTTCATCTTTAAAAGTCTCCTCATCTTTACAGCCTTTTGTTGCCCCCGTCCCATCTTTATTGGAATGTGTTGTTGGCATCAAGTTCAAAATGGGCATATATTTTTCAAAAAACAATAAAATTTCAGTTTCAACATTTGATTTGTTGTCTTTGTACTATTGTCAATTAAATATAGGGTTTAAATGATTTGTACATAATTGAATTTTGTTTTTATTTACATTTTTCACAGCATTCCAACTTTTTTGGAAATGAGGTTGTACTTTATTGTGATATATTGTGTATTGTGTGAAGTATCGCGATATTATGTTTTTGCCAAATTGCCCACCTCTAACTAAAACCACATCAAACCTGAGAACAGTGTGTCGTTTCTCCCCCACAGGACAGATGTGCTGATTATACAGTAGAGTTTACAGACAGTACACAGCTGGCTCAGCTGGGAGTGTTTGTGGTATAAGCACATATATAAGTATATCACAGTCATTTGTCATTTTGTCATATGTAACTTTCTCTGTGACATTGAACGCCTCAAAAAATGCCCTTCGGCTGTTTAAAAGTGCTGAAATTGCAGGTTTCATGTTTTGTGTGTTTTTTCTGGAAGTTTCCATTTCACTTCCAGAGGTCCTTAAAGTTTTTCTGTGAGCAGTGTGTTAAAAAGGTTCTTCAAGGGTTCTTTAGCAAAGACTATGGTAGTAAATAGAACCATGAACACTCAAAGAACCCTTTGTGTGCATAAATGGTTTTTGCATTGTGAAAAGTTTCTTCACCATTTCACCATGCAAAGAAACCTTTAGTCATGCAAAGGGTTCTTTGAGTGTTCATGGTTCTATGTAGAACTATTTTCTTTACTAAAGAAACCTTATTAAAGAACCATCATTGTGAAGAGTGTACAAAATAGCAGAACCTTTTTGGTGCTAGATAGAAACCTTTTCAAAAGGCCTCTATGAATATACACTCTTGAAAAAATGGTTCTTCAAGGGTTCTTTAGTAAAGAAAATGTATATATATAGAACCATGAACACTTTTCATAATGAGGAGTTCTTTGCATTGTGAAATGGTTCTTAACATTGATGGAGAATGTGTTGCATATGGTTCTATATGGCGCCAAAAAAGGAAAAAGGGGTTCTGCTATTGTTGTGATGTCAAGCTTGTAACAAGATAAGAACCTTTTTGGTGCTATATAGAACCATATACCACACATTGTCCATCAATCTGAAGAACTATTTCACCATGCAAAGAAAAATTAAAGCATGAAAATGGTTCTTTGAGTGTTTGTAATTCTACAAAGAAAAACTTTCTTTACTAAAGAACCCTTGAAGAACCGTCTTTTATAGGAGTGAAGGTGACAGTCTTGACTCCGTGAGATGTTCATTAGTCCGTGTGAAGGGCTGTTTGTTTTGAGTGGTGTTCTCGGCGCTGGCCGAGGGAGCGTGCGGTCAGAGCCAGCACCTCTCCGTGCTCCTGTGGGGTTTGGCCCAGACTTTAGGGATTTCTGGCAGCGGGCTAGTGCGTCATGCTGCCTGCTAATTAGCGCTCCTGAGAGGACATGTGTTAGACATCGCGCAGACAGAGCGATCGCACTGAATTACGATGAACAAGCGCAGAGCACATGGGGCTTGGATTGAAGTTTGATGTGTTGGTCTGCTGTGGGATTCCCTGGAAACAAGTGTTTAGAGATCATCAGTGGCCGTAAATCAGTTGTCACGTCACACAAGCAGATGATGGGAGATGTTCCACTGGTGGCCTCCGGCTATGGACCCACAGCACCATGAGCGCTGCATTTCTGTCATTAAGCTACCAACAGAGTGAGAGTTTTGGGGTTTTCATTGAGTTAAAAATCAACCAAAATCTCCATAAGAGCTTATCAACATCACAGCTTAACCCTGTTTATTTAAAGAAATGCATATTTAATTAACAGTTTTTGACACCAATAACAAAACCATGGTGTAATTTTATATGAATTATTTCTGACTCGTATGCTCTTAAAAGGGTTCTTTAGCAAACACATTAGTTCTATAGAGAACCATGAACACTCAAAGAACCATTTGCATGCTTAAAGTATTCTGTGCATGGTCAAATGGTTCTTCAGACTGATGGAGAATTGACAGAGAATTTTGGTGCCATATACTTATGATGTCAAGCTTGAACAATAGCGAAATGCTTTTTGGTGCTATATAGAATCAATCTGAAGAACCTTTTCACCATGTAAGTATTGCAATATAACCGCCAAACTCTGGCAGTGGGGATTTATCTCCAACACTGATCACACACACCTGATCAGGTGATGAAGGCTTTCAGGGGCCTCTGAATATTAGTGAACTCTCCAGGCTGGTAGATCATCAGAACCAGGGCTGGGCACCACTGACATGTTACACCACATATTTAAACTCATGGATGTTTATCAATGTGGTTTACACTTTATTAATTTATTTATCCATCAATATCAATGATAATAAAGAATACTTTATTAATGAGTTGGTTTGATATATTTGACATACATCAGTACCTCAATGAAGCCTGAGCAGTCTTACTGTAACAGCAGTATTGTTAGAAATCCCTAGGTCAAGGTATGGGAACTACATTACCCATAGCCCTTTGGGACAGGAAGCAGGTGTAGACTATAGCTTATAGGAGAACAGGAAGCCATTTTCTTTCTTCCCTGCCGCGTGTCTGAAGGCTGCTTCTGCAGTATGAGGTGTCAGAGTCCCACTAACGGCTGAGTTATGTAAGTTCCTCTGATTTCTGTGGTCCTGTTTGTTCTTGATGTTATGCTAGACGTTGTTTGTTGGATTGAAGGATGGATACGTTAATGTTAATGTTGGCTTTAGTGATATAAACCAGCCAATCCTCACCCACCTTTCATCATCCATCCATCCATTTATACATCCATCCATCCATTCCTCATTCCTCCATCATCTATGCTCTATCCGTTCCTCATCTATCCATCCATCCAGGCCCAATCCATGCACCATCATCCATCCATGCACTATGCATTCCTCTTCTATCTATCCATCCATCCATCCATCCATCCGTGCACTTTCCATTCCTCATCCATCATCCATCAGTCCATTGATCCGTGACTGTCCATTCCTCATCCATCCATCCATTTTGCATCCATCCATCCATCCATCTGTTCATTTTACGTCCATTCATACATCAATCCATTCATTCATGCACTATCCACTTCTCATCCACGTATCCATCTATCCATTCCTCATCCATCATCCATCCATCGATCCATGCACTGACCATTCCTCAACCATCATCCATCCATCCATGCACTGTCCATGCCTCATCCATCCATGCACTATCCATTCCTCTTCCATCCATCCATCCATCCATCCATGCACCAATCATTTCTTTTGCATCCATCCATTCCTCATTCATTCATCCATCCATCGCACCATCCACTCCTCATCTATCCATTCCCCATTCCTCCATCCATCCACCCATGCTTATTCTATCCATCCAGTTGCCTATGTGTTATCAACCATCTGCATCCTCTTCAAGCCAGTAAAGACCTGTGTGGAAAATTGCACCCTCTCATTGTGTTTTAATGAGACACACTGTGGTGCTCTTCACTCCTTCAACCAAAGAGCCCTTTTCCCTAACACTGATGTCCTGTGTGGAGGGTGATGATGCTATCCAGTATGCTGTCCAGCCACCTCTTACAGAAGTTCTGGTCTCACTAAGGAAAAACAGACCCCAAAAAACCCGCTTTGGCATCCTATTAATCTACCATTGGGCTGGGAAAAAGTGCAGAACTCATGAGGCAGATAGCCGAGGTAGAGGTAGTTTTTTTCACAATCAAATATTTTCACAATTGATTGTCTATTTTTTTACAATTCAATCATATAATTGAATTTACATTGTTCATTGACAGCAATATTTAGCAGTAGAGTTGTCTAGGTGAAGATTAACCAATACAGTAACAGACAGCAGACAGCCAACAGCAGACTGGCTAATGTAGCTGGCCCAAGCCTAGCTTATACTTTAAGTGAAAAAACACATTTAGAAGCAAAGCAGAGTCTTTGTGGTGGAAACAATGAAGTGGTTTGAGTTTGTATGGTGCGCTGTGCACCTAAACAGAACTCCTAATGATGGCGTCGTTTGTTCAGAGTCCCCCTGACTGTGATGAAGTCACCTCTGCGTGGAGTGGACCTCTAGTGATGCCGAGAGTCAGCAAGACCAAGTTCCTTTTCATTATCCTTAATATGGCTTGTTTTTTTTGTAGCAAAATACACTGTTGTTGGGGGTGGGGGGTTGGAGTGCGCATTACGTTGCAGTGCATGCTGGGGATTGTAGTGCAGCGTATTGTGAAACGGACTAATTTTAATAGAAGATTAAAATAATTTTGCGGGCTGGACAGGATTGTGCCCCACAGGATTGGGCCTTGTGTTTTGCGTATGGGCTCTAGATAGTCCAAGTACCTTAAAGCCCCTGCTATAAAATATTCCTGGCCGCTCTACCTTTGGCTATCAGCCACCATCTCCACAGTCGTCTGAGAAGCTCGATCATTTAAAACATTGTTAGATCAGGCAGGAAACAACATGAAGCGTGAAAGCATCTTTTTTGTTTTGTTTTGTTTTGTTTTTTTTTGAGGATATTTTGAATGAGCTGCTGGAAAAAGCTGGTGATGATAGCAAAACAACCCTCCTCAGTCTATCCCATCTGTTTGCTTTTAGTTCTGTCCTCTCACTTCAAACCAACAGCTCATAACTAATAAGGCTAATATCACTCTCCATAAAGTAATTCCAAAACTGCATGAGAACGGCTCGTTTCTTGCTGTGATAATCTCCTAATTTCCTCTTTAGATAATTGTGTCAAGGCTGCCATGTGTGTTTCTTTGTTTACAAAAATGCGATTGCTCTCCGTTTTGTACCCCATGGTGGCGCATCTGTGTTCCTACCCTGTGCAGATTGCATAAGCAGGTGTTGAGGTTGGAGCTGGGCTGCGGCTGAAGGGAAAATATGATCAGAGTGTGCTTTTGTCTTGGCCGGAGCTCCGCAGCTGTTTTAGAGATACGGTGTCCGGCCAGGCCGTTTAATGAAAGCCACAAGAGATGAAACGTCGAGTCGTCCCTTCTGTTCTTTCAATTTCCTCCTTCTTCTCTCAGTCGAAACCGTGCTTAAGCACTGTTTGGTGTGCTGCGTGGTGTGTTCTGCAAAAAGAAGCGGATACAGTAGAAGGACATATCTTGTTTTGCCAGTTTTACATGTCTGAAACACACAGTTCTGCAGTGGAAAAGTGATGCTGTCATCCATCTCAGGTTTTTCCAGGCTTCTGGAATGTCCTTTCACTCCTGCTGTCCTGGAATCAAACTCTCGAGAGTTTAACTATGTTCCACTCTGAAAACGTGATGCGGTTTACTTGATTCAAATGCGCACGTTTCCACATTAATAAAATATTATGCATCAACACAACTTTGTCTTATTTTTGATAATAATTGTTGACATAATTTATTATTTTTATTAATGTGGAAATGTGGGTTGGGCAATATCGCAAAAATACATTATGATACACAATATGTCACAGCATTTACTTTCTCTGACAAGTTGAAACAGATGGTTAAAAGAACCGGTGGCCATCATCTTCTTTAACAGCTTAATCCAGATAGAGTCGCGCTAGCAGTAGGGAAAGCAGAGAATTCCAGATGACCCTGTCCCCCGCAACTTCCTCCAGCTCATTCCGAGGGTCCCCAAGCCGCTCCCAGGAGAGATAATCCCTCCAGCGGGTCTTAGGTTGACCTCAGGGTCTCGTCCCAGTAGACCGTGCTTGGTAAACCCCAACGGGAGGCGTCAAGGGGGCATCCTGATCAGACACCCAGACCACCTCAACTGGCTCTTGTCAATGCGAAGGAGAAGTGGCTTTACTCCGAGCTCGTCCCGGATGACTGAGCTCCTCACCCTGTCAGTAGATTGTAGCCCACCACCCTGTGAAGAGGCTCTTTTCTGCCGATTGTATCTGTGATCTTGTTCTTTCGGTTATTACCCAAAGCTCATGACCGTAGGTGAGGGTGGGGATGTAGACTGGCCGGTAAACAGACCGACCTTATGGCTCAGCTCCCTCTTCACTAGTACAGTCCGGTACAGTCACCGCATTGCTGCTGCCTCCTGTCCCAGCCTGCGGCCGACCTCACCATCCCTCTTCCCATCACTCGGCAACAAGACCCTGAGATACTTCAACTCCTCCACCTGGGGCAGGTCCTCTCCCCTCACCTGGAGGGGGTGTACCATCTATTTTCTTTCATGGTTGGTTTTCCCTAATTGAACACGTATAAAGCTATTCTTATTTTGTACTCCAGAAGTGGTGAAAGACTGTTTGGGTACTAAATCTTTACCCTGCTTGTAGTATTAAATGTTTTTAGCAGGCTTATCCACTATGCTATCCAACTTATGCTGTCGGTTGTGTGACTGTAACAGTCTTCAGGAAACTCAACCACATATACATTAATGCACATCATGAGGAGGATTATTATAGTTTTGATTTTTTTAATTTAGTTTCATTGTTTAGTATTATGATGGATGCTGTGATAGTACATCTTAAAGATGGTTCTTAAAGGGTTTTGAGTAAAGAAAATGGTTCTGTACATAACCATGAACACTCAAAGAACCCTTTGCATGATTAAAGGGTTCTTTGCATTATGAAAGGGTTCTTCAGATTGTTGGAGAATGTGCTGCAGATGGTTATATATAGAACCTTTTTAAAGATGGTTCTATATAGCACCTAAAAGGGTGCTTCTATTGGTACAAGTTTGATAATGTAACAGTAGCAGAACCCTTTTTGGTGACTGTACGGTACTGAAGGTGCTGCTAGAAGAGAAGAAAAGCCAGCTCTACTGATGAACTCCCTCATTTGATCACAGAACGATGATCATGCTATTTCAATCAGCAGTGAATTGAAGCTGGTTTTGTTTGGACGCAGACCGAGACCCGCGGGTTTTGCCGGTTCAGCTGTTTGTTACAGACCTGAATACAGGTGAAATGTACACACGTCAAAATGGAGCAAACTAAAGAAAAGGTGTGATGGTCTTCACCAAATGAGTTTAATTACCAATTAAATCCACCCTGAGGAGCTTTCAACTTAGGCTCAAACCGATGACGTGTAATTAGCCTGTCAAACGGTGTTTATATTTTTGTTTTGTACGTCTGTATTAATATTCATATTGGTTATAATTTGAAAATGCTTGATTCTTAGATTTTAGTTCGTTTTTCACTTTTATAGCTTAAAGTTGACGTTACTGGCCCAGTACAAACTACTGCCCACCCTGAGTACAGGCCCACAGCCCACAAGAGGGTGCTTCATGGCCCACTGGTGTTCTGCGGCCCACAGGTTGAGAAACCCTGTACTATTGGGCTCAGATCTCAGTTTGAGCATTTGTCAAAGAAGTTGCTAAATCAGCATTTTATCACCTTAAAAACAAGATTAGAGATTTTCTAACTAAAATAAAACCTCTTGAGGTTTGTCTAATCTGTTCCTTTCATTGCTATTCCTGAATAAAATGACATTTTTGTCTATTCAACTGCAGATCAAGGTCACTGCAATGTTCACTGTGAGCCCTGTGTAGATATGGGGTGCTCAACTCAGGTCTTGGAGGGCCGGTGTCCAGCACGGATTGGTAGTTGCTGTACTCAAACACACCATCTAAACCTGGCAATTAATGGATGAGTGTAATCAGGCGTGTTTGAGCAGCTAAATCACAAACTGTGCTGGGCGTCGACCCTCCAGGACTGGAGCTGTGCACCCCTAATGCAGTGCTTTATTCAGTGCAGCACTGTAGAACTTAGCAGTTCATTCTTTTTCTTTTTGGTTGAAGCCACTTTTGCCCTCCAAACTGTGGTCCTCCTGGGAAGTTGGAGCTTCATGACAGACTGTTCATCAAATACGCTGACATTTTTCATATTATAGACCTCTTTTTTTCTCTCTCTATCTATCTATCTATCTATCTATCTCTCTCTCTCTCTCTCTCTCTATGTATGTGTATATATATATATATATATATATATATATAATCTTGATCTTTCTTCCCCTGTTCTCCAGCGTGGCCTCAAATCTTGTCCAGCTAAACTGCTGCAGAACATATTGTCCAGATTTATGGCTCCCTGTAGGCTGATAAGGTAGCGAGCACTGCAGACGTGCAGGACGGCTGCTGTTTGGAGGAAATCTGCTCAAGTCTGTAGGACACTGAGGGGGAGGGGCTATAATAACAGACCAGTGTAGACCTGAACTCCAGTATAAGTATAGTTACTGCACTGCTAAGATGGTTCTCCAAGGGTTTTTTAGTAAAGACAGTGATTCTGCATAGCATAGAGAAATTAACACTTAAAGAACTATTTCCTTGCTTAAATGGTTCTTTGCATGGTGAAATGGTTCTTCAGATTGATGGCGAATGTGTTGTAAATGGTTCTATATAGCACCAAAAAGGGTTCTGCTATTGTTACAAGCTTGACACTGTAACAGATACAAAACTCTTTCTGGTACTACGTAGAACCATTTTCAAAAAGGTTCTGTATAGAACCATAGGCAACACATTCTCCATCAATCTAAAGAACTGTTCCACCATGCAAAAACTCTTTAATAATGCAAATAGTTCTTTGGGTGTTTGTGGTTCTAGAACTGCTGTCTTTAGTAAAGAACCATCTTTTTTAAGAGTGTGCGGTGAAAAAATGACTCCACTGCACTTTTACAGGGAACTCACTATACACTTATAAAAGATGGTTCTCCAAGGGTTCTTTAGTAAAGACAGTGGTTCTAGGTAGAACCGTGAACACTCAACATCTGCATGCTCTAATGGTTCTTCGCATGGTGAAATAGTTCTTCAGATTGATGTGTAATGTGTTGCACATGGTTCTATATAGCACCTACAAAGCTTGACATCATACATAATAGCAGAACGCATTTTGGTGCTATATAGAACCGTTTTCAAAAAGGTTCTATAGAGAACCATATACAGCACATTATTTCAGTCTGCATCATGCAAAGAACGCTTTGCGCATGCAAATGGTTCTTTGAGTGTTTGTGGCTCTATATAGAACCACTGACTTTACTAAAGAACCCTTGGAGAACCATTTTTTTTTAAAAAACGTTCAGTGAAAAAATGGCTAAAAGTAGCCTTAACAAAAAAACAGCACAAACAATATCAGGTCCACAAAAATAAACAATAGTTACTGTGCTGGATGCAGATCTGTAGGGAACTCGGCACCCATTGTTCCACTGTACACTCTTATAAAAGATGGGTCTTCAAGGGTTCTTTAGTAAGCACAGTGGTTCTATATAGAATCATATACACTTACATAAACACTCGTATGATTTTTTTGCATGGTGAAATGCAAAGATTGGTGGAAAATGTTTTGTGTTTGGTTCTATGTAGAACCTTTTATAAAATTGTGTATGATGTCAAGCTTGTAACAATAGAAGAACCCTTTTGGGTGCTGTTTAGAACACATTCTTCATCAACCTGAAGAACAATTTCACCATGCAAAGAAGCGTTTAAGCATCTAAATGGTTCTTTCAGTGTTCATGGCTCCATACAGAAACAATCTTTACTAAAGAACCCTTGAAGAACCGTCCTTTTAAGGATGTGGGCATGCACTATGGTATCGAAACCTAATGGCATTAAACAATTACATATCAGCAGTAATATTGTTTTTTTTTTTTTTAAAAAAGCATTCAACACATTTGTCAACAGGTTCACAAATATCATCTAAAGAATTTTGGATAGATAAGTTTGTGGGTTTTTTATATATTTATTTTTAAAGAGTGTAGAGCTACAGTCGAACTCCATAAATCCACATCCTAACTGAAGTTTGTCCGGCTCTGTTCATCTCTTTTTGGATCATTTTGGTCCAAAATAAGACGCTGAAGCTTCAAAGCGAGACGGTTGAGTAAGAGCAAAGCTGAACAGAAGCAGAACCAGCACAACAGCATGAAATTAAACCCAGTTAAACCAGTAAAACCCAGTCACTCCCCCTTCTCTCTCTATTATAGCAAAGCTCTAACCATTCTATGAAGTTTGGCTTTTACAAGCTTTTGCCAGAAGTGAAAAAAGCAGTATTAATATTCCTCCTTTGCAGGCACGGCGCTGCCCTCAGCACTCAGCTGAAGTTTATCCCAGCTGTCACCAAAGGGCTGTTTTTGATGAGAGCTGAAATAACGTCTGGAGCGCATTAAACACGACCAGCTCCTCTCACTCACAAAGAAAACACTCAGCGGAGTTTGCTCTCGGTGAGAGTTACTGCCGGCTTTTCTCTCTCTCCTCCATTTCTTAAGACGCACAGGTAGAAATCTGCTTTCAGACTCTGTTTTCTCAGTACTGTGAGTTCTAGATTTGGGTTATGGTGTCAGGAGGCGTGTCCTGTTGACTCGTCACCAAGTTAAGATGAAATTAGAATGGTATGTTGTATTGCTCTTAGAATTCAGGCAATCTGCTGAAACATTAGCCAATAATAATAATAACAACAATAATAGCACCTATGAATTAAGTCTACTTAAATGCTTAAGAGAAAGAAAAATAGTACTGAAAACTAATCTGAGGCCACAATAAAGGATCTGGCTACACTATTAAAAAAAGATGCTTTTTCAAGGGTTCTTTGTAAAGACAGTAAAGACTTAAAGAACCTTTGCATGCTTAAATGGTTCTTAGCGTGGTGAAATGCTTCCTCAGATTGATGGAGAATGTGTTCTATATAGCACTAAAAAGGGTTCTACTATTTTGTAAATTGTCAAGCTTGTAACATTTTTTTTTTTTTTGGTGTTTGTTGCTAAACAGAACACATTCTCCATCAATCTGAGGAACAATTTCACCATGCACTGAACCATTTAAGCATGCAAGGGGTCTTTGAGTGTCCACGGAGGCAAGCAAGCAACGTTATATAGTGCTTTTTCAACAGGTGTTGTCACAAAGCAGCTTTACAGAAAGAAAATCCTGGTCTGAGCCCCCATGAGCGTCGCCAGTGGCGACAGTGGCAAGGAAAAACTCCCTAAGAGCAAAGAGGAAGAAACCTTGAGAGGAACCAAGACTCAGAAGGGGAACCCATCCTCCTCTGGTCGACACTGGATAGCAAACATTCTTAGTAGAGGTATTATAGTACAAAGTGGAGCAGTGGTTAATTTGAGCAGTTTATGATTATGCAGCGGCAGCAACATCCGAGGGTGAGTTTTGCACAGCGTTGTACAGCATGAAGCTCAATGGTGGTCAAGCCGGTCCAGAAGGCTGGCGAGCAGTGGCACCCGCTCAAGGCAGAAGAGGCAACAGGATCAGACGCACAGGATGGGCAGCTGTTCAACTCGGCAAAGAAAGGAAAACAGCGTCAGTTCTGTAAAGAGTGACTGATCACAGATTACAGTATTAAGGGAGCAGCAGAGGCTCAAAGAACTATTTGCATGCTTAAATGTGTCTCTGCATGATGGAATCCTTCTTCAGATTGAAGGAGAATGTGCTGTATACGGTTCTATACAGCACCAAAAAAGGTTTCGTCGCTCGTTACGAGCTTGACATCGAAACAATAACAGAACTGTATAAAACCATTTTCAAAAAACATCTGTATAAAACCATAAACACCACATTCTCCATCAGTCTGAAGAACCATTTCACCATGCAGAGAACCATTTAAGCATGCACATGTGTTTGTGGTGCTATGTAGAACCATAGTCTTCACTAAAGAACCACTGAAGAACCCTTTTTAAGAGAGTAAGGTATGTGTTTCTTGTAAAAAACTTTCTTTAATATCGAACTTTTACATGATGTGTAGTTTCTCTAAAGTAGGTTCTTTAGAGAAGCAGAAGTGTTGTAACGTGGCAGAACCCCGTTCTAAAGAGTGTCTGTCAAATTTATTAAAGACTGGATGAAAAAGCATCAGAAGCCAAAGGACAAAGTTGTGTGATGGTGATTATTTGAAGATAAGGGTAACCCTGGTATGTACAGTGAGTAGAGCTTCATTATGTTGAAAATTCAGTGCTTCGTCTTGATGACAACGTGGTCAATACTCTATATTCCACATTCAGAACCTCCTGTTCTTTCAGTCTGTGTTTAAAGCGACTGACGCCGCAGTGATGTACAATCATACGGCGATGAACAGTGATGACGTTATATACCACAACGCATTTAAAAAAGATGGTTCTTCAAGGGTTCTTAATAAAGAAAATGGTTCTATGTAGAAACATGAACACTCAGTGAACCCTCTGCATGATTAAAAGTGTTCTCCAGACAGATGGAGAATATGCTGAAGGTGGGTCTACATAGAACCTTTTTGAAATGGTTCTATATAGCACCAAAAAGCCACCTTCTATTATTAGAATGTCAAGCTTGTAACAATGCCAGAAATCTTTTCAAAAAGGTTCCACATAGAACCGTCTTTAGTAGATTCTCTAACAATCTGAAGGACCTTTTCATGATGCAAAGAAGCTTCCTACAAGATTGACATTGGTTTTACACAGAACCATATACAACACATTCTCCATCAATCTGAAAAAACATTTAATCATGCAAACGGTTCTTTGAAACTTTATGGTTCTATATAGAACCATTTTCTTTACTAAAAACCCTTGAAGAACCATCTTTAAGTGTTTAATGATGTTGAATAACACTTTGGATGACACTACAATGACATTGTACTTGGATGAGACACTGAGGAAAACCAGAAGCTAACTTTATGATCTGCCTTCAGTAGAAACAACTAAACCAACAACTTTCTCCAAAGGTGTTAAAGTCCCTCCACTGCAGAGCAGCTGACACCAACTTGGCAAAGCATTTGGCTCACAAATGACTTTACAGCCCTAAAATAAAGGCATTTTTCAAAGATTCTTTACATATAGAACCATGACAACTCAGAGAACACCGTCTGTATCTGCAAATGGTTGTTTGGTGGAATGATCTTCAAACCTTGTATCACCATTTTTGTCGTTTTTCAGTTCTTTGACAGTTTAAAAGGATCTGTTGCCCTTTACATTGAGTATATATTTTATGATGAATTCACTTAAAGAAACGGCCCAAAATTACTTGTAAAAATTCTGGATCCGTTGACTAAGATTAAACGTAAAGTATGTTTTTTCCTTTTCCTATAAAGTTACTGATTTGGAGATACAAGGTCTTGTTCTGACAGCAGCGATGTGGTTCTTTTAAAGAACCTTTTAAAGATTTCTGTGGGAGTTCTGCTATTGGGTTTGGTATGTGGAAGTAAATATTCTGGTATTGCGACATGCGGAGCAGCGAAGGCAGCAGCGCATTCTGAGAGGAGTTTTCATGCTTCTCTGTTTCCGTGTGGTCATCTGAGCCTTAGATCTCCAGTTTGACCCAAAAAACTCTCCTGGCCCCATTTCAGCCTCTCCATGTGTAGCGCAGGGGTCAGAGGCGGGTCAGGCTGGAATCCCCGGCGTTCCTGGAGCTCTAATTACAGATGGTTAACAGCGGTGATCGCAGCCAGTGAGATGACCTGCAGTTCACTCTCGGTTCAGACGCTGGACTGAAAGATAAGATAAGACTTTATTAATTCGGAAAAATCTGAGTGTTAGTGTTCCAACACACACACACACACACACACACACACACACACACCACAAACACACACACACCACAAACACCACAAACACACACACACCACAAACACCACAAACACAGAATACACACACACACACACACACACACACCACAAACACACAAACACACACACACCACAAACACAGAATACACACACACCACAAACACCACAAACACAGAATACACACACACCACAAACACCACAAACACACACACACCACAAACACCACAAACACACACCACAAACACAGAATACACACACACCACAAACACCACAAACACACACACACCACAAACACCACAAACACACACCACAAACACACACACCACACAAACACCATAAACACACACACCACACAAATACCACAAACACAGAACACACAAACACAGAACACTCACACCACACAAACACCACAAACACAGAACACACACACACACACCACACAAACACCACAAACACAGAACACACAAACACAGAACACTCACACCACACAAACACCACAAACACAGAACACACAAACACAGAACACTCACACCACACACACACCACAAACACAGAACACTCACACCACAAACACAGAACACTCACACCACACACACACCACAAACACAGAACACTCACACCACAAACACAGAACACTCACACCACACACACACCACAAACACAGAACACACACAAACACAGAACACACACAAACACAGAACACACACCACAAACACAGAACACACACACACACACACCACACAAACACAGAACACACACAAACACAGAACACACACACCACAAACATAGAATACACATATGTACACTCTTAAAATGGTTCTTCAAGGGTTCTTTAGCAAAGACAATATATCTTTTTAGAACCATGAGTTCTATACAGGACCATGTTTCTGCAGATTGATGGAGAGAGTGTTGTGTATGGTTCTATATAGCAGCAAAAAGGGTTTTTCCATTGTTATAGCCGCGACATGTTAAAAATAGAAAAACCCTTTTGAGTGATATTTAGAACCTTTTTCAAAAAGGTTCTGTATAGAACTGGACTGCAAGATAAGACTTTATTAATTTAGAGAAATTAGTGTTCCAGCGGCAACACACACACACACACACACACACACAACAAACACGGAATACACATGTGTACTGTTAGAGATGGCTCTTCAAGGGCTCTTTAGTAAAGACAATCTATCTATTTAGAACCTGAGTTCTATACAGGACCACGTTTCTTCAGATTGATAGAGAATGTGTTGTGTATGGTTCTATATAGTACCTAAAATGGTGCTACATAGCACCCAAAAGGGTTTTTCTATTGTTTTTTCTATTGTTACATCTTTTTGAGTGCTATATAGAACCCTTTTAGAAAATGTTCTATATAGAACCATCCAGCATATTCCTGCACATTTTCCATCAATCTGAAGAATCCTTTCATGATGCAAAGAACCCTTTAGTCATGCAGATGGTTCTTTGAGTGTTCATGGTTCTGTATAGGACTATTTTATCAAAGAACCCTTAAAGAAAGAACCCTATAGTGTAGACTTGAAAAATATCAGCATCGGCCAACAGTTTCCCATATTGATGCATCCCTAATTATATTGCTGCATATTGTGATTGTGATGCTCCTTATATATTAATTCTAGAAGTGCTGATAATATCAGGAATGTGCTCAGATTATTATTTACATGTTTTAATATTAGTATTATGACATTACTTATTGCGATATTCATGACATATCATCATATCAGCCCGCCCCACGAGACTGTGAAGAATATTTCTGGTAATGAACTGTTATGCTTTCTGCAGTACACCTAAGACACTGTAAATGGAATAAAGTGAGTACTTTTCTGCTGATCACTGTTGGGTTTGGCAGTTTTGGTCTCCGTTGTGATACATAACTGATTCTGGGTTGCTTACTTTGTGGATATTGGGTTACTGTACAGTGTAGTATTTTCTATCTTTGTAATAAACTGTTTGCACTGTGCCGCTGCTGAATACTGTAGCTTTCCCAGAAAATTTATCGTTCCATGTTTCCGCCGAATTCGTGTGCTGAGCCGGGCGAGTATATTATCCGAAGAGAAGATTTCAGCAGCGCAGGAGTCGTGCCAGACACTTAAGAAAGCAAATCCTATCCAGAAAGAAAAAGAATGAGGGAGAAATGGGGAGAGGGAAAGTGTGTAAGAGGGCAAAGTGGCCCTGTGTGAGTGTGTTTTGAATCAGGCGTTTATATAGGAAGACTTTTAAGGGTTTGTTTATTTCATTCATTGAGTATTTATGTACCCGGAGCACCTGAGCGATAGGCTCAGAATGTCTGCCATATATTTTAATGAGAGCCTTTACGTTTTGTTTATGTCCATACATTATCTCTCAGCATGTGTTTATGCGTGTATGTGAGATGTTTGTTGTACAGTGGGATGTCTACCCCCCCCCCACAACCCCCCCTCCTCCATACCAAAAAACTTTACCCCCAGGAAGCATCATAAAATGTATTCCAGAAGTTCCTGCAGATGGAGCCCCTGTAATTTAATGCAATCTTGTGTGCTGGTATTAACTTTCCCAGGCCACCCTGCTGGCCCCAAAACCTTCACCCCTCCAACCACATCGCGCCCTGAACTTGTCTCTGTGTATATTTAGTCTGTGTTACTTTGCCTATTTACCTCTGTACGATGCTTTGTGTAATAGCTGAGTGGCCGTAGTCTGTGCAGGTCAGCTGAGGTATTTTTCTGTGGCCTGCTGGGCCGTATTTAACATTCTCAGCGGAGACAGACGGTTCCTGGACGAATCCCTGGGATAAGATCATGCACAGAGGCGTTTGGATTTAAAGTCGGGGGGCGGGAGCAGGAGTGGGGATCTTATTTCCTCTCTCGGAATCTTCATGAAAAACAGACCGCCGCAGATATTCAGCACAAGGAAAATGGTCACTGGCTGTTCTTCTATCTTTCCAATTTTTCAGCTAGTAGGTCTATAGCAGGGTTCTTCTAAGAAACAGGGCTCTCTCTAGTGCTGCCTGGGGCTCAGTTGGGCTGGAACCCTCTAGGTAGCTTGGAAGAGTAAAAAAGTCCATCATCGATCTTCGTCAGAGCTTTCTGGTTTCGTCTTTAGTGTGACTGAACTGAATCATTAACCATATTCACCGTCGGTGCAGAAATAACAAGGACCAATCATGTTTCACAGGAAAAATGTAAGACCGGTCATGTTTTAGAGGAACAGTGGAGGTCCAATCATGTTTCAGCTTTGACAGAGGTCGTCTCCCCCCCTGTTCTCATAATTGACCCCCATTTGGCTTAGTTACCTACAGCTAATTTCAGCTCCAACTTAAGAGGAGATCCTTTCAAATTCCACCATCCAAATTAACCAGTAGCTAGCCGCTCCTTCTGGTGTGTGTCCTCAGTCCGCTGAGCTGAACCCTGACCTTTCTTTTTGTTTTGTGATTAGTATATTATTAAAGTAAGTATCATTCACAATAGTAATCATTTAGAGATAATAGTTACTATTAGACATCAATAGTAGTAATTTGTAATGATAATAGTAGTGATGGTCAGCATTCCACTCACAAAAGAGGAGGAGATGTATACATTACAAAGGATAAATAAATAAATAAAGGACCACAGTATAAAAGAGTTTCCACACTCGTTTTTAAGCTCTCATTATTTTTAACATTTTCTTTTCTCAGTGTTTAACCAGGAAACAATTGTTCTTATTTTGGCCTTATTTATCCCGGCAGTTGCACATTCCAGATGAGTAATATCCTGAAAATAAGTAAGCCGAACAAAGAACTGAAGGTTCTAACCATATTTTCAAAATTGCCTTTGTGGCTTCTTTAAAACTGCCAAAAAATGAGTCAAAATAATTCTGCAGAGTCATCAAGTAAAAGGAAAGTCCTTTGTCTTCTCTTGGTTCAAGGGTTCTTTAGTAAAGAACGTGGTTCTAGATAGAACCATGAACACATTTGCATGCTTAAAGGGTTCTTTGCATGGTGAAATGGTTCTTCAGATTGATGGAGAATTTGTCATATATGGTTCTATACAGATCCTTTTTGAAAATGGTTCTATATAGCACTGCTGTTGTTTCGATGTCAAGCTTGTAACCGTAGATGAACACGGATCCTCCATCAATCTGAAGAACAATGTCACCATGCTTAGAACCATTTAAGCATGAAAATGGTTCTTGAGTGCTCATGATTCTATACAGAACCACTGTCTTTATAACTGTTTATAAACTTTGAAGTAATAGAGCAGTTGTTCCACACAGTGACCCAGTTAGGTCCTCCTTTGCTGCCTCAGCTGACCAGCAGAGTTCCAGGTTTAGCTGCCTGATCAGCTGTCAGTCCTGAGGCCTACAGTTTAAAAATCCAGGGATGCGATCAATACTCTAAAGCTACTGTCAGAGACCCGATCACACACTGATCGGCCCTGGCAGGCGTATCTGCTTTAGTGCAGGAATCAGTGATCTGTGCTGTGTTTAGAGCATCTGTTGAATATTACTGAAACAGATTAGCATTAGCCGTGAGCAGAACGCAGGAAGTACCGAGTTCCTGATTGAAGCTGATACCTGTGTTTAAAATTTCCATATTGCCAAACTGAAATGCGCACATCTGCATATCATTGATCCTGAAAAAAATCACAGACGCTATTAAGTGTCCTGCATCCTGGTGGTGTCCAGTAATGGTGTTCTGTTGTCCTGAGGGGTTGATATCACAGTGGAAAAGACTCTAGTGGTTTAACAGGTGATTCCAGATTCATTTGATGGTTTCCTAATGGGATCTAAAGTTCTCTTCCAGTAAGCTAGTGGTCTCTAAAGGTAACCATTAAGCCATTATTCCCAAAAGAAAGCAAATGTATCAGGTTTCAATCCCAATAGTTCTAATAGTCTTTTGTTCAGCATGAATGTCTGAATTAAATGTTGTTTAATAAAACTAATAGTTCCAAAAACCTTGTGCTGTTAATGAATAGTCTTTGACTCTAATGCTGCTCACATGGAGCACTGAGTGTACCGATGAAGTAAGAACCCGGTTCTGTTTAAAATGAGGGGCTGACAGCTTATTTCCTTATCTAGAACAAGGCTAAAAGATAACAAACATGCTAAACAGCTCCAGCATTAATATCACAGGCTTGAATTAACGCACTTATGAGATGATTACCTGGAAAACGGCAGAATAAAAGTCTAAAAAATGTCATTTGAAAGTCTTAGAGGCTTCAAATGTCTGTCAGAAGTCGCGTCAAACCCAGACTGAGTCTCAAACGGCTTCGTACTCCCTAAATAGTGCACAAGGGAAGTTTAGAAATTCTAGCCTCTATAGCCAAATAGTGCTTCATTTGTCGAGTGTGGATGAGTCTGAATCCCAAGTGACTATTTGTTAGTGATATTTTGCACTGCTGGGCTGCAGGATCCAGTATTTAAACTCCTATGTAGTGCACTATGTAGGGAGCAGGGAGCCGTTTGAGATTCAGCCCCAGTGTGAGAAGAGGGCACTGCTGGATTGGTGCTAAACAAGACTCGCGTTGAAAATGTGGTGACCATAAAGAACTTATAAATCAGAGGTTCTGGTATTAACCAGTGCTGTGTTATGATTTGTTCATTATTATACAACAAAAGTTAAAAAGTTCCTGAAATGATTTCAGCGTACAGCGATGGGCGGCCACACTTTCTTCTCCACATTCAGAAGTGCTTGGTTGCTTAGCAATGATAGCAAACTCTAACACCTCTCCAAAACACAACATACGCTGGTTTTGCTGGTGGCTAGCATGTTAACTTTCATCATACACTGGTTTTGCTGATCTACACTGGTTTTTCTAGTGGGTGCCTTTGATTAGTGTCTTAAGCTAAAAGAAAGAATCATTATTTCATGTAATTATGCTTTATAAAGTGTACATTATTTCCACATTCATACACTTATTACATCAACACAGTCACGTCTTTTAGGTTCCTTTTGTAATAATGTAATAATACTGAAAACCCCTGCACAGACCTGCACAAAGTTCATGCTGGTCTGTGCTGGTTTATGCTGGTCTGTGCTGGTTTATGCTGGTCTATGCAGGTCTAAACTGGTCTGTGCTGGTCTGTGCGGGTGTGATGCTGGTTTTTCAAGCAGGGAAATTCAGTGCAGCACTTTTTATCTCTGCACCGAACACGTCCTGGAGTTTTGAACAGTGTTTGTAATGGTATGTGAAGTTTCTGGGTTTGGAATTAAGGCGATGGATCACTTGGAACACAGTAAGATTGCTTTTGGATGGTGTTTGGTTTTTTTCACCTCTGGAATGTAGACGCTGACTGTGCAGTTTTCCTGCTGGGAGATTTGGAATGTAGTTCTGGAATGAAGTGTTGGGGACGTGTGTGAAATATTTGCTCTGTGCTTTTTTTTCAGGGAGATATCCAGCAGCTGATGTTGGTGGCGGACCCCCGGGCTGCGTACGATTACTGCGAACACTACAGCCCAGACTGCGAAACGCCACACCAGGAAACACCGCAGGCCCAAGAGCCTGAGGAAGAGGTCAGTGGGTGACTGAATTCAGGACAGAGATGGGGTTGGGTGGAGATATCCGGAATATTAAAGAGGGGCTCACACAGTGTACTTCCCTAACATTCCTGGTTTGACTCTATAGTTATTAAATTTTACTTTAGTCAGGGTTGGGACATAACAGAATACAAATATTGGGAATAAATATCCAGGATACAGTAATTAAGCATCTGTGTTCAGTTCAAGTTATATTTACTAAAGGCAGTGTAATCAGAATACAGTTACTTTTACATTTAAAAACATACAATATTCAAAATAAATACTATCAATGCTTGTTTATTAACTATTTTAGTATCAGTGCAAACATGCTGGTTAGTTAGATTCTAAAGAGGAGCTCAATTAATGGTTTTTTTATAAACACTGACGTTCCTGCTAAAGCCTGAGTAGACTGATAAATCAATGTGATGATCGGTTATTAATCTCAGCGTTACTGAGCTCTGCTAAAGCCTGAGTAGACTGATATCAGATCACTCGATGGCTGATGATCAATGTGATCGTTATTAATCTCAGCGTTACTGAGCTCTGCTAAAGCCTGAGTAGACTGATAAATCAATGTGATCGGTTATTAATCTCAGCGTTACTGAGCTCTGCTAAAGCCTGAGTAGACTGATAAATCAATGTGATCGGTTATTAATCTCAGCGTTACTGAGCTCTGCTAAAGCCTGAGTAGACTGATAAATCAATGTGATCGGTTATTAATCTCAGCGTTACTGAGCTCTGCTAAAGCCTGAGTAGACTGATAAATCAATGTGATCGTTATTAATCTCAGCGTTACTGAGCTCTGCTAAAGCCTGAGTAGACTGATAAATCAATGTGATCAGTTATTAATCTCAGTGTTACTGAGCTCTGCTAAAGCCTGAGTAGACTGATAAATCAATGTGATCGGTTATTAATCTGTGTTACTGAGCTCTGCTAAAGCCTGAGTAGACTGATAAATCAATGTGATCGGTTATTAATCTCAGTGTTACTGAGCTCTGCTAAAGCCTGAGTAGACTGATAAATCAATGTGATCGGTATTATCTGTGTTACTGAGCTCTGCTAAAGCCTGAGTAACTGATAAATCATGTGATCGTATTATCTGTGTTACTGAGCTCTGCTAAAGCCTGAGTAGACTGATAAATCAATGTGATCGGTTATTAATCTCAGCGTTACTGAGCTCTGCTAAAGCCTGAGTAGACTGATAAATCAATGTGATCGGTTATTAATCTCAGTGTTACTGAGCTCTGCTAAAGCCTGAGTAGACTGATAAATCAATGTGATCAGTTATTAATCTCAGTGTTACTGAGCTCTGCTAAAGCCTGAGTAGACTGATAAATCAATGTGATCAGTTATTAATCTCAGTGTTACTGAGCTCTGCTA
>NW_023494807.1:33406553-33424053 GCF_904425465.1 Colossoma macropomum
GAACTAAATTCGGTCAGAGTTCAGAGTTTAGACGGTTCTGTAAACGGCTGCAGATCTTTAATGTTTTACTACATTGGAGATGGTGGACAGTGACCGTGATGTTTACACAGTTACGGCACCGTTTTAAATCTGTGTTTTTAATTTTTGATTTATTGTTTCCACACAGCCCGACAGCTTCGACGCTGAATATTACACTGAAGTGGACTACGACACCATCGACGGATCCAAACCTGAGAACCCGACAACATCTGTGACAAGCAAGGTTAGAAATCCATATTAATACCATATTATTATCAATTCTTCACCAATATTTCACACCTAAAAAGATGGCTGTCCATTCTTCAGTAAAGACAGTGGTTTTATTTATTGTGCTCTACAGATCCACTTGCATTCTGAAATGGTTCTTTGCATGGTAAAATGGTTCTTTAGATTGATGGAGCACCTTTTTTGAAAATTCTATATAGCACTAAAAAGGGTTCTGCTATAGTTATGATGTTAAGCTTGTAAGTCTTTTTGGTTTTAAATAGAACCAAATACAATTATACAGCCTTTACAAAAGAACCCATGAAGAACCATCTTTTTAGAGAGGGTGCTTAACCAGTTCTTTGCATGTGAAATGGTTCCATGTAACACTGAAAAGTGTTCTGCTATTGTTACGATGTCCCTTTTTGGTGCTATGTAGAACACATTCTCCATCAATCTGAAGAACAATTTCACAACATAAACAGACATTTAGGCAAAAAAATTGTTCTATATAGAATTAATGGTTCTTAATAGAACTATTGCCTTTACGAACGAACCCATGAAGAGCCATCTTATTTAAGAGTGTGCTTAAACGGTTCATTGTATTGTGAAATGGTTCTATGTAGCACCAAAAGGGTTCTGCTATTGCTACGATTCCAAGCTTGTAATCCTTTTTGGTGCTATGTAGAACACATTCTCCATCAATCTGAAGAACCATTTCACTTAAGCAAAAAAATGTCTCTATGTAGAATTCATGCTTCTTAAAAGAACCATTGCCTTTTCTTAAGAACCCTTGATGAACCATTTGCTCATAAATCCATTAAAATCCATTGACCAGAATCCAAAAAATCAGACATCAGAATCAAACAGACATGCTTTGCGGGATTCCCACTTCAAACATCAGTGAGTAAGAAGTGAGTTTGTTCCTTTTGTGCAGATCAAAATCACCTTATTTGCTGACTGTGTTTCCCGTCCTTCACTCACTGTCGCTGTGCTTCAGATTAGCTCTAATGTAATGCAGGCAAACAAAAATATCTGCTGTGCCATTTAATAGACCAAATGTGAAAGGGGTGAAAGGGATGCAGCTGTTTTATTCAGCTGTTCCTGCCTTAGCTTGTGCTAAACAATCAGTTCAGTGACACGAATGGAAGCGTAATGAAGAACATTCTGGGTTTAAACTCGAACAGCATGTTTGCGTGAAGCTGGGGCCAAACGCCTGCTTCAGATGATACACCTACAGGGGCCGACGCCACGCAGAACACTGCTTTCATTATGAGGAGCAAGTCCAGGGATTATCCAACAAAACGTACAATTATTTTTCTTCCTCTATTAACCCCATGTGAGGAGGGCTGGCAGATGGAAAAGTGGTCTTAACTGCAAGGCTGCGGTGCAGGAGGCATCTGAAACATATACAGACGGCACGGTCCTCTAAATATGAAGAGTTAATTTGTAAAAAATGATAAACTCCATCCTTTAAAATGGAGCTGACTGCAGTGAGTTGTTCTAACACTCAGCTCATTCTGAACCCTAAACTCCTTTAGTTACTAAAGCTGATATTGTTCATTGCCAAGGCATTGAAAAATCACGTTTTACCGCAGAAACGGTCAAACGCCAGCGCTGTTCTCCAGCAGACCCGATTTGGGTCAGGTGGCACGGCACTGAATCTCAAACAGCTCCTTCTCCATACAAAGAGCAGGACGCAGGTCTTAAACTAACAGATACTGATCTCAAACAGAGCTCAGTGAGTCTAACAGAGAACCGCTCTGGATTCAGCCATGGAGGAAAATCATACTGAACACACAGTTTCATAACTCATATAGTGACTCTACAGGGAGCAGTGAGCCATCTGAGAGTCAGCCTGAGGATTTTCAGAGGTCAAATCTTACAGATGTTTAATATTGCTGATTAATGGCTTTGTGTTCAGTTTTCAGCTCTTTACCTGCCTGTTTTATGGTAAAGAATCTTAAATATTGGCCTTAAAAGAAACCTGTATCCATTAAATAACTTTGATTAACTCTAAAACTAAATTACCATTGGACTTATCAGCTTTTGCCAAAGAACTAAATTTTAAATTAAAAAAAGTCGATAAAGTTAAATTTTATAGGTTGCCTGTATTTTGTAGTTATTTTTACTTAATCAAAACAACCCAACTACAGTTTGATTGATATTATCTGGAATGTACAATAAAAAAATGATTTATTAAAATTCATAAAATGGAGATATGTTTATCATATTTTGCACAAACAATACAGCAGAGCGTTAAATGATATTGCATGCACTTTATCTCTTAGCATTGCATGGTATCACCTTCTTTTATATTAACATGGCTAGCTTACATAAGTTTACATAACTATTTAACTACATCTAGGTTAGCCTTATATGCTAAGAGTACCTACTGAGAATGAAGGAGAGCCCTGGGGACCACAGCTTTCATTGTATATTTTATAAGGTTTATTTGGCATTTGTTTTCTCTGTCATCTAAATCATATATTTCATAGTCATGGACAAATTATTGCAGTTAAAATAACAGAAAAACATGTTTTTACCTCAAAATATGGCCTCACCCTTTACACATGACTGTGAGGACGAGTGCTGCTTGGAGTTCTATATAATTGACGGCTCAAGAAGGTGTAATTGTTGGAATAACCCATTGTTTTATTTTGAAATATAAATAAATTGTAACCCTAATATGTTTTTCAAGTGTGATATATATGTAAACGCTAGGGACACAAAAATAGACGTTTTCACAGAATGACTCAGCTGTTGGTAGTTAAATCATTAAGTCTATCTGATTTTAATGCAGTGCGTTTGCTAGCTGTGCTACATTAGTTATCCTGGGTTAAGCGCTGCAGTGGAGAAGAGCGGGTTTAGTTCATAAAAGATCTTCTGTACAGCTGTAAGTAGTTTTCCATCTGTCAGAGTCTAAAGAACAACACTTGTTTTGGATCTTTATGGCCATAAAACTCTACAAACGTTTGGACAAATATCATGATATAACATTAGAGCAAACAACAAAAAAGCAAGTAATGCGCTAACATTAGCTTGGTTATGGGTTAGCGAACTGTCGCTAAAGTTGCTGTTGCGAAGCTAACCAGTTGCGATTAGCGTTCACAAACATTAGAAAACAGGACAAAACAATACTGACCTGTTGGTTCGGTGAAACAGCAAAAATTAGTTAATGTTGCCCAGAAACAGAGCAGCCTCCTCATCCCTTTTCATGCCTTTCAACTCTGTGGTACCACATCTTTTTCAAATTTCCCCATTCCACCTTAAATGGTGCAGCAGTTACATTCTGGCACCTAAGGCTAGCGTAACCATTAAAAAATCTGAAGCCTACGCAACCGGCACAGCTAACAGGACAGAACAGTCCTTCTACTTTGTGGATGGGTTTTTGAATATGCGATAAAAAGGGCTGACAATCGATCGCTTTTATTTTTGGTTCCTGCTACAGTTGTAGGTCATGAAGCTAGTGCAGTGTAAGCCAAGATTAGCGCTTGGGTGCTAACATGCTACCAGAAGAGAATCCTCAAAGCTTTGACAACAAACCGTGTTAATCACAGCTCTGTACGTTCACACAGCGAGCTTACAGCGAAAGAGGAGGCCAATATGTGGTGATAACTTTCAGAGAAAAAAGTTCTTCATTAGTGAAATAGATATGACGAGTCTGAAGTGTTCCTGTTCGCTAGTCTCTTGTTTGAATTAAATGGTGCAGCAGTTGTATTCTGGCGCCTCAGGCGAAATTTGGCTCATATTTTATGGCACTGGTCGGAACTCAGGATCGGCCAAGTTAGAGAAATATGCCGATTGCATATTTGGGCTGAAAATTGTCCGATACGGATATCAGACATAGCTGATCGATCCTACAACCTAGAAAGAGTCATTTTACATATTTATCTGCCAAAAACTTGAAAATGTTTGAATAGTGACTGCAGACTTTCAAACAGCCGTATGAACATGTCCTAATTGTTTTGTGCTCTCCTGAGCAGAACCCGGTGTATGAAGAGGAGATTGTGGATGATTACATCACCGGAGTGGACCAGGTTGGAGCCGATCCCACTGCGGCCACAGAGGTGAATGTGGATAACGTGGAAACTGTGGAAACTGTGGAAACCGTGGAGGCCAAAGCCACTCAGGGCCCAGAGTTCACGGAATTTAAGGAGTACGATTTGAACGAGTACGAAGCGAAGGAGCTGGACCCGAATCATTACGATGATGGATTTTACGATTACACCACCAACGGAGCCAAACCCACCGTCTCTGCGTACGAGGATGAAATCGGTCCTGCCGTTCCTGCGGAGACGGATTTTTCAGAGAGCAGCGTAAGTGGGCATCACCTGGCATCGGCTGGCACTGCATGCTGGAACCTCAGCCGTTCCTCCCTGAGATAAATGATGCGCTCATTAAGGTCACGACAGGCCGAGAAGCTTTGGAAACAAGCGGTGATTTTCTTAAAAGTTTCCGAATTTTGTTTTGTGGCTTTAATTTGTGTGGCGGCGTTACTGTGTGCTCATGACCGAGTTGGTGTTTTGTGCGTGTGTGTGAGATGGTGTGTGCATCGTTGTAGTTTTGTGTGTTATTGTGGTGTGTGTGTGTGTGTGTGTGTGTGTGTGTGTGTGTGTGTGTGAGACTGTTAGTGGTGTGTGTGGCAGGGTTATTTTGCGTGTGTGTGTTACAGCATAACTGTATGTATGTGTGTTTGTAATTGGCCCTTTGTTAGGACCAAATGTCCTCATGATGAAATAAACATTTTTTGTAATGTACATTTACAACCCTTGAGTGGTCCTCAACACGAATAACAATGTCTGAGGTAAATTACGGCCATTTTTAGGTTCTGTGTGTGTGTAGCAGTGTTAGTGTGGTGTTTCAGTGTTAGTGTTGTGTGTAGCAGTGTTAGTGTTGTATGTGTGTATCAGTGTTATTGCGGTGTGTCTGTGTTGTGTGTAGCAGTGTTAGTGTGGTCTGTGTATCAGTGTTACTGTCGTATGTGTGTGTTAGTGTAGTGTGTGTTTGTGTTGGTGTTTTGTGTAGCAGTGTTAGTGTAGTGTGTGTATCAGTGTTACTGTGTGCATCAGTGGTATTGTGGTGTGTTAGTGTGTGTCAGTGTTAATGTAGTGTGTGTTTGTGGTGTGTGTTGTGTGTATCAGTGTTAGTGTAGTGTGTGTATCAGTGTTGTATGTGTGTATGAGTGTTATTGTGGTGTGTTAGTGTGTGTCAGCGTTAATGTGGTGTGTGTTAGTGCGGTGTGTGTGTTGTGTGTAGCAGTGTTAGTGTGGTGTGTGTGTGTGTGTGTGTATCAGTGTTACTGTTGTATGTGTGCATCGGTGTTAATGTAGTGTGTTTGTGTTGGAGTTGTGTGTATCAGTGTTACTGTTGTATGTGTTAGTGTTATGTGTAGCAGTGTTAGTGTGGTGTGTGTGTGTGTATCAGTGTTACTGTCGTATGTGTGTGTTAGTGTAGTGTGTGTTTGTGTTGGTGTTTTGTGTAGCAGTGTTAGTGTGGTGTGCATTAGTGTTCTGTGTGTAGCAGTGTTAGTGATGTGTCTGAATTAATGTTGCTGTTGTATGTGTGTAGCAGTGTTACTGTTGTATGTGTGTGTCGGTGTTAGTGTAGTGTGTTTGTGCTGGTGTTGTGTGTAGCAGTATTAGTGTGGTGTGCGTATCAGTGTTGCTGCTGTATGTGTGTGTCAGTGCTAGTGTGGTGTTTGTGTTGTGTGTATCAGTGTTAGTTTGGTGTATTATTGTTATAGTGGTTTGTTGTATGTTGTCAGTGTTGTGTTAGTGTGGTGTGTGTTGTGTGTGTGTGTATCAGTGTTACTGTTGTATGTGTGCATGGTGTTGTGTAGTGTGTGTGTGTGGTGTGTGTGTGTGAATCAGTGTTACTGTTGTATGTGTTACGTGTTATGTGTAGCAATGTTAGTGTTGTGTGTTCGTGTTAGTGTGTACTGTTTAGTGTGTGTGTGTTAGTGTTTGTGTAGCAGTGTTAGTGTGGTGTGTGTAGCATTGTTAGTTTGTTGTTTTAGTGTGTTTACCGTATCAGTGTTACTGTTGTATGTGTTAGTGTTATGTGTAGCAGTGTTAGTGTGGTGTGTGTGTGTGTATCAGTGTTACTGTTGTATGTGTGTGTCGGTGTTAGTGTTATGTGTAGCAGTGTTAGTGTGGTGTGTGTAGCATTGTTAGTTTGTTGTTTTAGTGTGTTTACCGTATCAGTGTTACTGTTGTATTTGTGTATCAGTGTTAGTGTGGTGTGCATTAGTGTTCTGTGTGTAGCAGCCTTATTGTGGTGTGTTGCAGCTTAATGTGTGCGTGTTGCGCTTATGTGTGTGTCAGTGCTAGTGTGGTGTTTGTGTTGTGTGTATCAGTGTTAGTTTGGTGTATTATTGTTATAGTGGTTTTTATCACTGTTGTCAGTGTTGTGTTAGTGTGGTGTGTGTTAGTGTTCTGTGTGTAGCAGTGTTAGTGATGTGTGTGTGTGTGTGTGTGTGTGTGTGTGTGTGTGTGTGTGTGTGTGTGTGTGTGTGTGTGTGAATTAGTGTTGCTGTTGTATGTGTGTAGCAGTGTTAGTGTGGTAAGAGTCAATGTTAGTGTTGTGTGTATCAGTGTTAGTGTGTAACAGTTAGTGTGGTGTGTGTTAGTGTTCTGTGTGTAGCAGTGTTAGTGATGTGTCTGATGTGTTGCTGCTGTATGTGTGGTGTGCAGCCTATTGTGGTGGTGTTGCAGCTTTATGTGTGCGTGTTCAGCTTTATGTGGTGGTGTTGCAGTGTGTGGTGTTGCAGTTTAGTGGTGCGTGTTGCGGTTATTGTGGTGTGTTGCAGCTTTATTGTGGTTTGTTTTGCAACATTAATGTGGTGTGTTGCAATTTTATTGTGGTGTGTTGCAGCTTTATTGTGGTGCGTTCTAGCTTTATGATGTGTTGCAGCGTTTTTTGTGACGTGTTGCTACATTATTGTGATGTGCTGCCACGTTGTTGTGGTGCTTTGCTGCGTTAGTGTGCTGTGTTGCAGCTTTATTGTGGTGCGTGTTGCAGCCTTATTGTGGTGCGTGTTGCAGCCTTATTGTGGTGCGTGTTGCGGCGTTATTGTGGTATGTGTTGCAGCTACATTGTGGTGTGTGTTCCAGCTTTATTGTGGTGTGTTGCAGCATTATTTTGGTGTGTT
The DNA here is from genome assembly GCF_904425465.1 of Colossoma macropomum. NCBI lineage: Eukaryota > Metazoa > Chordata > Actinopteri > Characiformes > Serrasalmidae > Colossoma > Colossoma macropomum. Next base: position 33,413,950 of record NW_023494807.1, read on the forward strand.
TTGCAGCATGAATGAGGTGTGTTGCAGCGTTTCTTTGTGGTGTGTGTGTTGCAGCCTTATTGTGGTGTGTGTTGCAGCATTTTTTTGGTGTGTTGCAATTTTATTGTGGTGAGTTGCAGCATTATTGTGGTCTGTGTTGCAACTTAATTGTGTTGTCTGTTGCAAATTTATTGTGGTGTTTGTGTGGCTGTTATTGTGGTGTGTTAGTGTTATTTTCTTGTCTGTTGCAGCATTATTGTTTGTTGCACTGTGATTGTGGTGTCTGCAACTTTACTGTGATGTGTATTTCAACGTTATTGTGGTGTAAATTGCAGTGTTACTGTGTGCGTGATGCAGTGCTATTGTCGTGTTACAGCCTTATTGTGGTGTGTTGCAGTGTTACTGTGGTGCATATTGCAGCCTTATTGTGGTGTGTGTTGTGGCGTTATTGTGGTGTGTTTTGTGGCGTTATTGTGGTGTGTTTTGTGGCGTTGTTGTGGCGTTATTGTGGTGTGTTTTGTGGCGTTGTTGTGGCGTTATTGTGGTGTGTTTTGTGGCGTTATTGTGTGTGTAGCGTTATTGCGTATTGCGGGTGTATTGTGGCGTTATTGTGGTGTGTGTTGTGGCGTTATTGTGGTGTATGTGTGGCGTTATTGTGGTATTTTGCAGCGTTTTTTTGTGGTGAGTTTTGTGGCCTTACTGTGGTTTGCACCACATTCACTGTGGTGTATGTTGCAGCTTTATTGTGGTATAAGTTGCAGTGTTATTGTACTCTATGTTGCAGTGTTAATGTGGTGTTTGTTGCCGCATTATTATGGGGTTTACAGTGTTTTGTGTGTTTTGCAGTGTTATTGTGGTGAATGTTGCAGGATCATTGTGGTGTGTAGCAGCATTATGGTGGTGTAAGTTGCAGGGTTATTGTGTACTGCAGCTTTATTCTGGGGCAACTTGTAGCCTTATGGTGGTGTTAGTTATTTTAGCATTATTGTGAGTTGCAGCGTTATGTAGGTGTATATTGCAGCTTTATTGTGGTGAAAGTTGCAACATAATTTTGGTTTACACTGCAGCTTTATTGTTGTGTTTTTTATTGTTGTGTGCTGCGTTTTTGTGGTATTGTTTGAAGCGTTATCTGTGTTGCAGTGTTATTGTGGTGTCAACTTCCAATTTAATTTGGTAGTATAGTTGCATTATTTTGGTGTCTATTGCAACTTTATTTCGGTATGTATTGCAGCGTTATGGAAGTGTCTGTTGCATCTTTGTCATGGTGTGTTGCAGCGTTGTTGTTGTTGTGTTGTTGTTGTTGTTGTTGTTGTTGTTATGTGGGTTGCAGCGTTATTGTGCCTTCTTTCAATTTTTTTTATTGTATGTGTTTCACTGTGATTGTGGTGTGTGTTGCAGTGTTAGTGTTGTGCTGCAGCCTTTTTTTGGTGTGTGTTGCAACTTTATTGTGTTGTGTATTGCAGCTTTGTTTTGTCTGTTGCAAATTTATCGTGGTGTTTGTGTGACAGTGTAATTGTGGTGTGTTAGTGTTATTTTCTTGTCTGGGTTGCAGCATTGTTGTTTGTTGCACTGCGATTGTGGTGTCTGCAACTTTATTGTGGTGCATTTTGCAACTTTATTGTTGTGGGTGTTGCAGTGTTGTTGTGGTGTGTCAGTGTTATTGTGTTCTGTGTATTGCAGCATTGTGATAGTGTGCAACTTCCTTGTGGTGTGTTTCAGTGTTGTGGTTTGTGGCCTGCAGTGTTATTGTGGTGTATACTTTAGTGTTTGTTGCGTCTTTAGTGTGTGTAGATGCTTTATTGTGGTGTGTTGCTGCATTAATATGATGTGCTGAAGTGTTATTGTGGTGTGTTGTAGCTTTATTGTAGTGTATGTATCTGTTTTATTGTGGTGTTTTGCAGCGTTATTGTAGTTGTGTGTCAGTGCTGTTGTGGTTTTGTGTCCATGTTTTTGTGGTTTGCAGCGTTAGTGTGGTTGTGTGTCAGTGTTAGTGTGGTTTGTTGCAGTGTTATTGTGATTGTGTGTCAGTGTTAGTGTGGTTGTGTGTCAGTGTTAGTGTGGTTTGTTGCAGTGTTAGTGTGGTTTGTTGCAGTGTTATTGTGATTGTGTGTCAGTGTTAGTGTGGTTGTGTGGCAGTGTTAGTGTGGTTTGTTGCAGTGTTATTGTGATTGTGTGTCAGTGTTAGTGTGGTTGTGTGTCAGTGTTAGTGTGGTTTGTTGCAGTGTTAGTGTGGTTGTGCGTCCGTGTTAGTGTGGTTGTGCGTCCGTGTTAGTGTGGTTGTGCGTCCGTGTTAGTGTAGTTGGGTGTCAGTGCTGTTGTGGTTGCGTGTCCATGTTTTTGTGGTTTGCAGTGTTAGTGTGATTGTGTTTGTGTTAGTGTGATTGTGCGTCCGTGTTAGTGTGATTGTGCGTCCGTGTTAGTGTGGTTGTGCGTCCGTGTTAGTGTGGTTGTGCGTCAGTGTTAGTGTAGTTGTGTGTCAGTGCTGTTGTGGTTGCGTGTCCATGTTTTTGTGGTTTGCAGCGTTAGTGTGATTGTGTTTGTGTTAGTGTGATTGTGCGTCCGTGTTAGTGTGTTTGTGCGTCAGTGTTAGTGTGGTTGTGCGTCCGTGTTAGTGTGGTTGTACGTCCGTGTTAGTATGATTGTGCGTCAGTGTTAGTATGATTGTGCGTCAGTGTTAGTGTGATTGTGCATCCGTGTTAGTGTGGTTGTACGTCCGTGTTAGTGTGGTTGTGCGTCAGTGTTAGTGTGGTTGTGCGTCCGTGTTAGTGTGATTGTGCGTCCGTGTTAGTGTGGTTGTACGTCCATGTTAGTGTGATTGTGCGTCAGTGTTAGTGTGATTGTGCGTCCGTGTTAGTGTGGTTGTGCGTCCGTGTTAGTGTGGTTGTGTGTCCGTGTTAGTGTGGTTGTGTGTCCGTGTTAGTGTGGCTGTGCGTCCATGTTAGTGTGGTTGTGCGTCACTGTTAGTGTAGTTGGGTGTCAGTGCTGTTGTGGTTGCGTGTCCATGTTTTTGTGGTTTGCAGTGTTAGTGTGGTTGTGTGTCCGTGCTAGTGTGGCTGTGCATCAGTGTTAGTGTGGTTGTGTGTCCGTGCTAGTGTGGCTGTGCGTCAGTGTTAGTGTGGTTGTGCGTCCGTGTTAGTGTGGTGTGTGTGTTGCGTTGTTATTCTTGTGTTGTTGCCGTGTGATCTTGGTGTGTGTAGCGGCATTATTTTGGTGTTTCAGCTGTGCTTTAGCATGCTGCAGTGTTATTGTGGGGTTGAAGCTTCATTTTTGTGTGTTACAGCTTTATTGTTGTTTACTTGCAAGTTTACTGTGGTGTGTTGCAGGATTATTTTGGTGCGTTGCAGGTTTGTGTTATGTTTCAGCGTTATTGTGGTGTGATGTACAGTTATTGTTGTGTTGCAGCTTTATTTTGGTGTATTGCCGGTTTGTTGTGGCCTGTTTCAGCATCATTGTGGTGTGTTGCAGCTTTACTGTTGTGTGTTGCAGCTTTACTGTTGTGTGTTGCAGCTTTATTTTGGTGTATTGCAGGTTTATTGTGGTGTTTTGCAGCACTGTTGTTGTGTTGCAGGTTTTTTTTGTATTGTGTTGCAGCATTATTGTGGTGTGAAGTAGCGTTATTGTGGGGTGTTGTAGTGTTGCTCTGTTTTGTGTCAGCGTTATTGTGGAGTGTGTTGTAGAGTTGTTGTGGCGTGTGTTGTAGAGTTGTTGTGGTGTGTGTTGTAGAGTTGTTGTGGCGTGTGTTGTAGAGTTGTTGTGGTGTGTGTTGTAGAGTTGTTGTGGCGTGTGTTGTAGAGTTGTTGTGGTGTGTGTTGTAGAGTTGTTGTGGTGTGTGTTGATGTGTGTTATTAATTTTGTGTCAGCGTTATTGTGGAGTGTGTTGTAGAGTTGTTGTAGTGTGTGTTGTAGAGTTGTTGTAGTGTGTTGTAGAGTTGTTGTAGTGTGTTGTAGAGTTATTGTGGTGTGTGTTGTAGAGTTGTTGTGGTGTGTGTTGATGTGTGTTATTAATTTTGTGTCAGCGTTATTGTGGAGTGTGTTGTAGAGTTGTTGTGGTGTGTGTTGATGTGTGTTATTAATTTTGTGTCAGTGTTATTGTGGTGTGTGTTGTAGAGTTGTTGTGGTGTGTGTTGATGTGTGTTATTAATTTTGTTGCAGCGTTATTGTGGTGTGTGTTGTAGAGTTGTTGTGGAGTGTGTTGTAGAGTTGTTGTGGTGTGTGTTGTAGAGTTATTGTGGAGTGTGTGATGTGTGTTATTAATTTTGTGTCAGCGTTATTGTGGAGTGTGTTGTAGAGTTGTTGTGGTGTGTGTTGATGTGTGTTATTAATTTTGTGTCAGTGTTATTGTGGAGTGTGTTGTAGAGTTGTTGTGGTGTGTGTTGATGTGTGTTATTAATTTTGTTGCAGCGTTATTGTGGTGTGTGTTGTAGAGTTGTTGTGGAGTGTGTTGTAGAGTTGTTGTGGTGTGTGTTGTAGAGTTGTTGTGGTGTGTGTTGATGTGTGTTATTAATTTTGTGTCAGTGTTATTGTGGTGTGTGTTGTAGAGTTGTTGTGGTGTGTGTTGATGTGTGTTATTAATTTTGTGTCAGTGTTATTGTGGTGTGTGTTGTAGAGTTGTTGTGGTGTGTGTTGTAGAGTTGTTGTGGTGTGTGTTGATGTGTGTTATTAATTTTGTTGCAGTGTTATTGTGGAGTGTGTTGTAGAGTTATTGTGTGTTGAAGCTTTATTTTGGTATAATACAGGTTTATTCTGGTGTGTTGCAGTGTTATCATGGCGTCTGTCACAGCATTATTGTGGTGCTTGTTGCAGTGTTGGTGTGTTGTGTGTCACAGCATTATTACGGTGTTTGTTGCAGTGTTGGTGTGTTGTGTGTCACAGCATTATTACGGTGTTTGTTGCAGTGTTGGTGTGTTGTGTGTCACAGCATTATTACGGTGTTTGTTGCAGTGTTGGTGTGTTGTGTGTCACAGCATTATTACGGTGTTTGTTGCAGTGTTGGTGTGTTGTGTGTCACAGCATTATTACGGTGTTTGTTGCAGTGTTGGTGTGTTGTGTGTCGTAGCATTATTACGGTGTTTGTTGCAGTGTTGGTGTGTTGTGTGTCGTAGCATTATTGTGGAGTGTGTTGCAACATTATTGCTGTGTCAGTGTGACTGTGGACTGTGTTTCTGTGGTAAATGTGACTGTGTTATTGTCTTGTGTGTGGCTGTGTTACTGTGGTATATGTGACTGCGTTGTTGTCTTGTGTGTGGCTGTGTTACTGTGGTATATGTGACTGCGTTGTTGTCTTGTGTGTGTGTGTGGCTGTGTTACTGTGGTATATTTGACTGTGTTATTGTCTTGTGTGTAGCTGTGTTATTGTCTTGTGTGTGGCTGTGTTACTGTGGTATATTTGACTGTGTTATTGTCTTGTGTGTAGCTGTGTTATTGTCTTGTGTGTGGCTGTGTTACTGTGGTATATTTGACTGTGTTATTGTCTTGTGTGTGGCTGTGTTACTGTGGTAATGTGACTGCATTATTGTCTTGTGTGTGGCTGTGTTACTGTGGTATATGTGACTGCGTTGTTGTCTTGTGTGTGTGTGGCTGTGTTACTGTGGTATATTTGACTGTGTTATTGTCTTGTGTGTAGCTGTGTTATTGTCTTGTGTGTGGCTGTGTTACTGTGGTATATTTGACTGTGTTATTGTCTTGTGTGTAGCTGTGTTATTGTCTTGTGTGTGGCTGTGTTACTGTGGTATATGTGACTGCGTTGTTGTCTTGTGTGTGGCTGTGTTACTGTGGTATATGTGACTGCGTTGTTGTCTTGTGTGTGGCTGTGTTACTGTGGTATATGTGGCTGTGTTATTGTGGTATATGTGACTTCGTTATTGCCTTGTGTGGCTGTGTTACTGTGGTATATGTGACTGCGTTGTTGTCTTGTGTGTGGCTGTGTTACTGTGGTATATGTGGCTGTGTTACTGTGGTATATGTGACTGCGTTGTTGTCTTGTGTGTGTGGCTGTGTTACTGTGGTATGTGTGGCTGTGTTACTGTGGTATGTGTGACTGCGTTATTGCCTTGTGTGTGGCTGTGTTACTGTGGTATATGTGGCTGTGTTACTGTGGTATATGTGACTGCGTTGTTGTCTTGTGTGTGTGTGGCTGTGTTACTGTGGTATGTGTGACTGCGTTATTGCCTTGTGTGTGGCTGTGTTACTGTGGTATATGTGACTGCGTTGTTGTCTTGTGTGTGGCTGTGTTACTGTGGTATATGTGACTGCGTTATTGTCTTGTGTGTGGCTGTGTTACTGTGGTATATGTGGCTGTGTTACTGTGGTATATGTGACTGCGTTGTTGTCTTGTGTGTGGCTGTGTTACTGTGGTATATTTGACTGTGTTATTTTCTTGTGTGTGGCTGTGTTACTGTGGTATATGGGACTGTGTTATTGTCTTGTGTGTGGCTGTGTTACTGTGGTATATTTGACTGTGTTATTGTCTTGTGTGTGGCTGTGTTACTGTGGTATATGTGGCTGTGTTACTGTGGTATATGTGACTGCGTTGTTGTCTTGTGTGTGGCTGTGTTACTGTGGTATATGTGACTGCGTTGTTGTCTTGTGTGTGGCTGTGTTACTGTGGTATATGTGGCTGTGTTATTGTGGTATGTGTGACTGCGTTGTCTTGTGTGTGTGGCTGTGTTACTGTGGTATGTGTGACTGCGTTATTTTCTTGTATGTGGCTGTGTTACTGTGGTATATTTGACTGTGTTATTGTCTTGTGTGTAGCTGTGTTATTGTCTTATGTGTGGCTGTGTTACTGTGGTATATTTGACTGTGTTATTGTCTTGTGTGTGGCTGTGTTACTGTGGTATATGTGACTGCATTATTGTCTTGTGTGTGGCTGTGTTACTGTGGTATATGTGACTGCGTTGTTGTCTTGTGTGTGTGGCTGTGTTACTGTGGTATGTGTGACTGCGTTGTAGTCTTGTGTGTGGCTGTGTTACTGTGGTATATGTGGCTGTGTTATTGTCTTGTGTGTGGCTGTGTTACTGTGGTATATGTGGCTGTGTTACTGTGGTATGTGTGACTGCGTTGTCTTGTGTGTGTGGCTGTGTTACTGTGGTATGTGTGACTGCGTTGTAGTCTTGTGTGTGGCTGTGTTACTGTGGTATGTGTGACTGCGTTGTTGTCTTGTGTGTGGCTGTGTTACTGTGGTATATGTGGCTGCATTATTTTCTTGTGTGTGGCTGTGTTGTTGTCTTGTGTGTGGCTGTGTTACTGTGGTATGTGTGACTGCGTTGTAGTCTTGTGTGTGGCTGTGTTACTGTGGTATGTGTGACTGTGTTGTTGTCTTGTGTGTGGCTGTGTTACTGTGGTATGTGTGACTGTGTTGTTGTCTTGTGTGTGGCTGTGTTACTGTGGTATATGTGACTGCGTTATTGTCTTGTGTGTGGCTGTGTTACTGTGGTATATGTGACTGCATTATTTTCTTGTGTGTGGCTGTGTTACTGTGGTATGTGTGACTGCATTCTAGTCTTGTGTGTGGCTGTGTTACTGTGGTATATGTGACTGCATTATTTTCTTGTGTGTGGCTGTGTTACTGTGGTATGTGTGACTGTTGTAGTCTTGTGTGTGGCTGTGTTACTGTGGTATATGTGACTGTTGTAGTCTTGTGTGTGGCTGTGTTACTGTGGTATATGTGACTGCGTTATTGTCTTGTGTGTGGCTGTGTTACTGTGGTATGTGTGACTGTGTTGTTGTCTTGTGTGTGGCTGTGTTACTGTGGTATATGTGACTGCGTTATTGTCTTGTGTGTGGCTGTGTTACTGTGGTATATGTGACTGCATTATTTTCTTGTGTGTGGCTGTGTTACTGTGGTATGTGTGACTGCATTCTAGTCTTGTGTGTGGCTGTGTTACTGTGGTATATGTGACTGCATTATTTTCTTGTGTGTGGCTGTGTTACTGTGGTATGTGTGACTGCATTCTAGTCTTGTGTGTGGCTGTGTTACTGTGGTATATGTGACTGCGTTGTTGTCTTGTGTGTGGCTGTGTTACTGTGGTATATGTGACTGTGTTACTGTGGTATATGTGACTGCGTTGTCTTGTGTGTGGCTGTGTTACTGTGGTATATGTGACTGCATTCTAGTCTTGTGTGTGGCTGTGTTACTGTGGTATGTGTGACTGCGTTATTGCCTTGTGTGTGACTGTGTTACTGTGGTATATGTGGCTGTGTTATTGTGGTTTATGTGACTGCGTTGTTTTGTGTGTGACTGCGTTGTTGTCTTGTGTGTGGCTGTGTTACTGTGGTATATGTGACTGCGTTGTTGTCTTGTGTGTGGCTGTGTTACTGTGGTATATGTGGCTGTGTTATTGTGGTATATGTGACTGCGTTGTCTTGTGTGTGTGGCTGTGTTACTGTGGTATATGTGACTGCGTTGTTGTCTTGTGTGTGGCTGTGTTACTGTGGTATATGTGGCTGTGTTATTGTGGTATATGTGACTGCGTTGTTTTGTGTGTGACTGCGTTGTTGTCTTGTGTGTGGCTGTGTTACTGTGGTATATGTGGCTGCATTATTTTCTTGTGTGTGGCTGTGTTGTTGTCTTGTGTGTGGCTGTGTTACTGTGGTATGTGTGACTGCGTTGTTGTCTTGTGTGTGGCTGTGTTACTGTGGTATATGTGACTGCGTTGTTGTCTTGTGTGTGGCTGTGTTACTGTGGTCTATGTGACTGCGTTGTTGTGGTGTGTGTGGCTGTGTTACTGTGGTATATGTGACTGCGTTATTGTCTTGTGTGTGGCTGTGTTACTGTGGTATGTGTGACTGCGTTGTTGCCTTGTGTGTGGCTGTGTTACTGTGGTATATGTGACTGCGTTGTTGTCTTGTGTGTGGCTGTGTAACTGTGGTATGTGTGACTGCGTTGTTGTCTTGTGTGTGGCTGTGTTACTGTGGTATATGTGACTGCGTTGTTGTCTTGTGTGTGACTGTGCTATTGTCTTGTGTGTGGCTGTGTTACTGTGGTATGTGTGACTGCGTTGTTGTCTTGTGTGTGGCTGTGTTACTGTGGTATATGTGAATGTGTTGTTGTCTTGTGTGTGCTGTGTTACTGTGGTATATTGACTGTTATTGTCTTGTGTGTGGCTGTGTTACTGTGGTATATGTGACTGCGTTGTTGTCTTGTGTGTGGCTGTGTTACTGTGGTATATGTGACTGCGTTGTTGTCTTGTGTGTGGCTGTGTTACTGTGGTATGTGTGACTGCGTTGTTGTCTTGTGTGTGGCTGTGTTACTGTGGTATATGTGATTGTGTTGTTGTCTTGTGTGTGGCTGTGTTACTGTGGTATATTTGACTGTTATTGTCTTGTGTGTGGCTGTGTTACTGTGGTATATGTGACTGCGTTGTTGTCTTGTGTGTGGCTGTGTTACTGTGGTATATTTGACTATTATTGTCTTGTGTGTGGCTGTGTTACTGTGGTATATGTGACTGCGTTGTTGTCTTGTGTGTGGCTGTGTTACTGTGGTATGTGTGACTGTGTTATTGTCTTGTGTGTGGCTGTGTTACTGTGGTATATGTGACTGCGTTGTTGTCTTGTGTGTGGCTGTGTTACTGTGGTATATGTGACTGCGTTATTGTCTTGTGTGTGGCTGTGTTACTGTGGTGTATGTGACTGCGTTATTGTCTTGTGTGTGGCTGTGTTACTGTGGTATATGTGACTGCGTTGTTGTCTTGTGTGTGGCTGTGTTACTGTGGTATATTTGACTGTTATTGTCTTGTGTGTGGCTGTGTTACTGTGGTATATGTGACTGCGTTATTGTCTTGTGTGTGGCTGTGTTACTGTGGTGTATGTGACTGTTGTAGTCTTGTGTGTGGCTGTGTTACTGTGGTGTATGTGACTGTTGTAGTCTTGTGTGTGGCTGTGTTACTGTGGTATTTGTGACTGCGTTATTGTCTTGTGTGTGGCTGTGTTACTGTGGTATATGTGACTGTGTTGTTGTTGTCTTGTGTGTGGCTGTGTTACTGTGGTATATGTGACTGTGTTGTTGTTGTCTTGTGTGTGGCTGTGTTACTGTGGTATATTTGACTGTTATTGTCTTGTGTGTGGCTGTGTTACTGTGGTATATGTGACTGCGTTGTTGTCTTGTGTGTGGCTGTGTTACTGTGG
>NW_023494807.1:33429053-33661553 GCF_904425465.1 Colossoma macropomum
TGTGTGTGTGTGTGTGTGAGAGTATTATTTTGGTGTGTGTGTGTGTGTGAGAGTATTATTTTGGTGTGTGTGTGTGTGTGAGAGAGTATTATTTTGGTGTGTGTGTGTGTGTGTGTGTGTGTGAGAGTATTATTTTGGTGTGTGTGTGTGTGTGTGTGTGTGTGTGTGAGAGTATTTTTGGTGTGTGTGTGTGTGTGTGTGTGTGTGTGAGAGTATTATTTTGGTGTGTGTGTGTGTTGTGTGTGTGGAGTATTATTTGGTGTGTGTGGTGTGTGTGTGTGTGAGGTATTATTTGGTGTGTGTTGTGTGTGTGTGAGAGTATTATTTTGTGTGTGTGTGTGTGTGTGTGTGTGAGAGTATTATTTTGGTGTGTGTGTGTTGTGTGTGTGTGTGTGAGAGTATTATTTTGGTGTGTGTGTGTGTGTGTGAGAGTATTATTTTGGTGTGTGTGTGTGTGTGTGTGTGAGAGTATTATTTTGGTGTGTGTGTGTGTGTGTGTGTGAGAGTATTATTTTGGTGTGTGTGTGTGTGTGAGTATTATTTTGGTGTTTGTGTGTGTGTGTGTGTGTGTGCGTGTGTGTGTGTGTGGTGTGTGTGTGTGTGTGTGAGAGTATTATTTTGGTGTGTGTGTGCGTGTGTGTGTGTGTGTGTGTGTTAAAATAAATATACTGCATCTTTCCTGAAACTGAGGTTGGCTTTTTCATATTCTGTGCCGCCTTATGATGTAGAACAAAAATACTGACCCCTGCGCCCATAAAGGTTATGCTCAAGCTTTGTTTCTAGGTAATAAAACTTTGTGTTTGCCTGAGCTGCATGTTTTTTGTTTTTTTCTTTTTTGTAGTTTAATCTCATTGTACCAGAATGTTTCGTGTGCATTTTAAAATGACTACATTCTGGTGAGGATGCCTTTGAACTCGCCTACAGGGCTGTTTTGTAAAATGAATGCCTTTTCACTCCTCTTGAGTTTTCATGCCTGGAATAAAAATATAAAACAATCGAACATGACATGCTCGGTCATCCTAATGTACATCCCTCAAAATCACAGTGCTAATTTAAAGACTCAAAGTCTTGGAATGTGATGAAGATCTGGGACCCTTAGCGCTGCTGACTATGCTGGCACAGCGCTGTAATAATTTTAATGTACTGTTTGGAGGTTGTTTAGGCTGCTCAGTGAGTAACGCCTGTCTGACTGAAACGCTCTTCTCGTTCTGTCTGTCCTGTGTAGGTGGGTGGTGGTTACGGAGGTGAGAAAGGGCAGAAGGGGGAACCTGCAGTCATTGAGCCGGTAAGACCCACTTCTCTGTTTTACTAAATCCAGCTGCAAACTGAGCAAAAACAGCAGCATAACATGTTTATTTTATTTCACACCAATAAAATCCATCCAGTTTCCTTTTTGGAGGTTTTTTATCTGTGCTGTTCCCCCTTTGGAGGACTTTTATCTGTGCTGTTCCCCTTTTGGAGGACTTTTATCTGTGCTGTTCCCCTTTTGGAGGACTTTTATCTGTGCTCTTCTTCTTTTAGAGGATTTTTAGCAGTGCTCTTCTCCTGTTAGACCATTTTTATCTGTGCTGTTTTCCTGTTTTCACCTGTGCTCTTCTCTTTTTGGAGGATTTTTAGCTGTGCTGTTCTCATTTTGGAGGATTTTTAGCTGTGCTGTTTTCATTTTGGAGGATTTTTAGCTGTGCTGTTCTCATATTGGAGGATTTTTAGCTGTGCTGTTCTCTTTTTGGAGGATTTTTAGCTGTGCTGTTCTCATTTTGGAGGATTTTAGCCATGAGGTTCTAATATTGTTAGCTGTGCTCTTCTTCTTTTGGTGGGTTTTTAGCTGTACTGTTCTAATATTGGAGGATGTTTAGCTGTGCTGTTCTCCTTTTGGTGGATTTTAGCCATTCTGTTCTCTTTTTGTTGGATTTTTAGTTGTGCTGTTCTCTGTTTGGTGGCTTTTTAGCTGTTTTGCTTTAGAATTAGTGCATTTTTAGCTGTGCTTTTCTAATATTGGGGGATTTTTAGCTGGGCTGTTCTCTTTTTGGTGGCTTTTTAGCTGTTTTGCTTTAAAATGAGTGGATTTTTAGCTGTGCTGTTCTAATATTAGGGCATTTTTAGCTGTGCTGTTCCCCTTTTGGTGGATTTTTAACGGTGCTCTGCTCCTTTTGGTGGATTTTTAACGGTGCTCTGCTCCTTTTGGTGGATTTTTAACGGTGCTCTGCTCCTTTTGGAGGATTTTTAACGGTGCTCTGCTCCTTTTGGTGGATTTTTAGCCATGCTGTTCTCCTTTTGTGTGAATTTTCAGACATACTGTTCTAATATTGTGGATTTACAGCTGTGCCGTTTGCCTTTGAGAGGATTTTAGCTGTGCTTTTCGAATATTCATTTTCCTGTTGGTGGAATTTTTTAGCTGTGAAATAAAATTATTGGTGAAGTAATTTTTCCTCCCCTGCTGGTGCGCAGTGACCTCATCACAAATCAGAACGTTTTAGTGGTGGGGCTCTATATCTCTGTATTTTGATGATAGATTACAGAAAATGGGAATTTACTGTTTTAAATGATATATAATGGATCATGCTTTAAAATGAGCAGGAACACAAACTAACAACGTTAAAAAAAAAGGTTTGTTTTGGTTTCAGGCTGACTTTAAGGCAGAGTGCCGTGGCTTTGGCTGCTCAGAGTGCTGAATCATGGCACATAACACCAGAGCATGACAAACATGTGTTTGAGCAGTTTGTTCTCATTATGGTACATCTAGTTTCTGCCTGTTTTCGTTGAGTTGGCAGAGTGGTCACTCTGACTAGCCAGTAAATTTTTACATGCTAGCTGGCGTTGCAGCGCTGCAGAAGTAGCAGGTAGTTGGGGGGGAAACAACACTGAACACCTTTAAAATCTCGCTGTCCATTCTCAAATGTGAGTTTTGGCAGAGTTTGGTCTTTCGTCACCTTCTGAAACGGTGGAAAATCCGGTGTAGAACGAGCTTCATCTCTGCCTTCTTCTCGGCTTTCACTGCTTTTTTTTCTTTTACTTTTTTCCATCCTGCTCTCACTCAGATTTACAGCCTGCCCGTAAATGCTACTGTATTCAGTTTTTCCTTCTCACGCTCGTTCTGCTTCCATTGTTTTGCAGGGGATGCTTATAGAAGGAGCCCAAGGACCTCCCGGTGCTCCTGTGAGTAAATGACCCAAACTCTCCTCCCACAGGAACGAGAGCACTTCTGGGAAGTAATGCCTTAAATCTCTTAGACCATGAGGGTGTAATTCAGAATTTTAATAATAATTAATCAATCTTCTATAAATTCTTCAGTAGCTGCTATAAATTATTCAGTACCTACTTTGAATTATTCAATAGTTACTATGCATTATTTTGTATCTACTGTTAATCATTCAGTATCTGGTATAAGTTGTTCAGAAATCCCTAAAAGTTTATTGAGTAATGACTATGAATTGTATGGTAGCCGTTATGAATTATTAAATAACTATTGTGACTTTTTCAGGAACAACCATGAATTACACAATGGCTGTTATGAATTTGTCAGTAACTACACTGAATCTAATCTGTATTATAGTTCAGCCAAAAATCAAACACATCCTGTTTTCCCTCTTTGCTCCAATCGCTAGCTAACAAGTAATGAAATCTTATAACCCACCAAGATTCTAGGAATCCCTTCAAACCAACACAAAAAGTGTTCTCTACTTTTTTTCTAAATAATGCAGTTCCTGAATGTTGTTGCTGAGTTTCGTTTGATTGATCAATAACGTGACCTAACAAAACTGAAATTCCAGAGAATTTGTATTTAGTGTGTCATAAAGGACCTTCTGGACCAAGAAAACACATGAATAGAATAAGTCACACAGTAGATGCGCTTTATTGTTACTCTGATTAAACAAATCAATAATCATCAATTCAGACTGCTCTCTCTATGAGCTCGCTCACTCACTCTAAAGCTGCTTTCACACTGAATGTGGAAAATTACCGCCGCATTACTTCAGTGTGGTTCACGGAGCGCAGGGTCAATAAAAGTTATAATATTTATAATTTTTTGCATGACACACTTCAGCCAATAGGAGAGCAGTAGGCGTGTCTGGTAGTTCCTGTCGCGCTCAGCTGGCGAGCACTGCTCAACCTGCGAAAACAGCTTAACAAAATACGGTGCGTCCAACTCTGAAGGAACACTCCTGCATCTTTTAAACAGTGATAGGCAGCACAGTAGCTCACAGAAAGCTCCAGTTCTACACTGAAATTCATAAAATGATTTTACTGTTGCCAACAAGAACACACATGCACTGTAACTCCCATGGAAGCAGATTAATCCCTTAACAAGCCAGGGGCCCGACGGCAGGCCCAAAGTATTATTACACACTTCTGTAACCTAAGAATAGCTCCATTAGTTTGCATTGAAGTCCATGTAGTTACTGTATAATAAGCCTTAGTATGCAATAAGCCTGGATTATTAAGGGGTTAAACTAGCGGCTTTGTTTTTTTGGGGGGGCTTGATAGTGTACCTGCTGTGTTCATAAGGATATACAGTTAGCATGATGCTAATTGGTGGGGAATAGACTTTCATTGCTTGTTAGCTACACTAGCCTCATAACTCCAGTCATAAAAGAAAAGGTGCGAATGTTTTAAATGATTGTTTGCAGTAAGAAATTTCACTTTTGTACAAACGGTCGCTTTAAAAGAAAGCAAAATCCAGTGACACATGCATGGTGTTGTGTGTATCTGTGTGTCTCTTCTGCAGGGTATTCCTGGTGCTCCAGGCATCCAGGGTCCTCCAGGACTTCGTGGAGATCCCGGTGAGAAAGTGAGTAGGAGTTTAAGTTTTGCAGCGGAACCAGCTGATAGCTTTCACTTTCACAGAGTGATAGCTGTGTGGAAACTGCAGAACAGACTCGGTTTATATCACAATATCTACATTTAGAGTCAGTTATTCATTCAGCCTAATGAGAAACTGTAGAACAGACTCAGTTTATATCACAATACCTACATTTAGAGTCAGTTATTCATTCAGCCTAATGAGAAACTGTAGAACAGACTCAGTTTATATCACAATACCTACATTTAGAGTCGGTTATTCATTCAGCCTAATGAGAAACTGTAGAACAGACTCAGTTTATATCACAATACCTACATTTAGAGTCGGTTATTCATTCAGCCTAATGAGAAACTGTAGAACAGACTGAGTTTATATCACAATACCTACATTTAGAGTCGGTTATTCATTCAGCCTAATGAGAAACTGTAGAACAGACTCAGTTTATATCACAATACCTACATTTAGAGTCAGTTATTCATTCAGCCTAATGAGAAACTGTAGAACAGACTCAGTTTATATCACAATACCTACATTTAGAGTCAGTTATTCATTCAGCCTAATGAGAAACTGTAGAACAGACTCAGTTTATATCACAATACCTACATTTAGAGTCAGTTATTCATTCAGCCTAATGATGCATAAAACAGAATAAAATGTCTGTTGATTTGATGATAAAACACTGCTGGTGGTTTTACACTCTGAGCTGAAAGTCCTCGTCAGCTGAGGCAACTTAATTTTAGCACTTGTCTGTTTATCTGAAAGACTGTCTGCCTTTCTTTATGTAAATTTAAAGCCACATGTGATTTACTGTGGCTTTCTATGGTCTCAGTATGGCTTTAATTTAATGTAGTAGAGGTGCTGTGTGGTGCACTGTGATGCACTGAGAAGTGAACAGTGCTCAAAGACATGGGGTGCCGGCGCATGTCAGCATCATTAAAACCATTGAGCTTCGTTCTCCAGTATCTTCCTAAGTCTATTCTTAAGTGTGTTCTTGCGAAAGTTCCTAAGAAAAAGTCTGTGTCAGATTCATGACGTGTTCTTAAAGCGCAGAACCGTTCTCACCAATGTGCTCTTGAGTTTGTGTAGATTCTGTTCTTACCCAAGAATTAATCCCACCTAAGAAAACATTGGTGAGTCAGAGTCTTCGAGAAAACTGCGTAAGTGGGTTTTAAGAAGAAACTTCTTAAGAACGGTTGGTGAATGAGGCCCAATGATCTTAAATTTTGCCGTGGCCTGTGTGTGGTGACCTTAATGATCGTCTGTATTCCTCTGTGTAAATAGTCAAATTTGTGTATTCAGTATAGTTTTGTTTTGGGCTTTTGCCCAATTTTCTCCCAAACTTTGGCCCAGTCCCATTTCTTCTGTTTACTCCTACCCCTTGTTTTCCAGTGTCTCCTTGTCTCTTGGAGCTGAGTTACAGGGTAGTGGTTGAAATCTTCCCTCTGAAATGAGACCCTCAAATAAAAAGAGCATCACTTCATTAACAGCTACCAGCACTGCTCTGTAGGAGACCCTGCCAGTCTGCAGTGACAGCAGAGGAGGGTAGAGTTCAGCTCCTCACTGCTGGGCTTTAGTTACATTTAGGGATCATATGATCTTCAAAGAGGGGGGGCAATTATTTATCACCCACCCCTAATTCTTCAGTGAGATGAAGCTGAAGTCAGATATTCAACAGATTCTTGTTCAGATTTTCCTGTTCCACCTTAAATGGTGCAGCAGTTACATTCTGGCGCTTCGGGCGTCAGAACTGCTGGACTGTTTAAGGTGGAACGGGAAATTTAGCTAGTTAGCATGCTATTAGCAATTTTATATGCTTGTAATGAAGAAAACGACCATAATACAGTAAAACGACATTAAACTAAGACAATAATATGGTTATTGTAATTTTTAATAGAGAAAATTCTCACATTTGTGTGTTCCTTTGGTCTCTTGTTCAGCCATCTTACCAGTTTTTTCTTTTTTTTCTGCATATCACTCTGTTTGGAGGGTCATGTAGCCCTAACACTTCACCCTACCCCTCTATCTCAAGAATCGGGACACCCTACCCCGTAGACGTGAACGCGCAAAAGTAGGGCAGAGTGGTCAGGGAGAGGGGTGAAATGGGACTGGGCTTTAGTCATGTAAATTTTCACTGGTTATCTAAGTCCCCCTCTATCACATAATGCTGCCACGCTGGCAGGGTGAAGGTCAGCATGTTCTTCCTCTAAAACACATGAAGCTCCACTAATGCAACGTCATTGGGGCTCAACACGCTCTGAGGAGAACACTAACCGTTACGTCGGCTGACAGACGCCTGCATTGGCTAGTGCTGGAGGAAGGAGGAGGCCAGTTATCTTCTCTTAGTCTCCACATGGAAGTACTTAAATGGAGCTGGTGAACTTTAACCTGAGATCATGATGCCGTGCATCTTATCAGTTCAAACTGTTGTAAGGTCACAGATTTATCTGTGAAAGTTTGCTTTGATGACCAACTTGTAGCTGCTGATTCTTGTTCTTCCTCTCTGTGGAAACGTGTTCTCGCCATTCCTGATTGTTCCAAACAGAAAACCTGCCCCCTCCTCATTTTACTGAAGTCTGGCTAGCGGTTTATTTTTCCTCACCGCGGTGGAACTCTGCCTCCTCCCCTCCTGCTCCCGCGGGATTAACCCCTTCCATTGCATTCTGGGAAGGGAAAGGATGGCTGTCCCACGTCCCTCAACACAAAGGGCTTTCTGTCTGAGAGGGGAAATGATTACACTCTCCCTCCCCCCCTCTCTTTGATCATCACTAGGTCCCGTCTGAGAGAGAGCAACAGAGAGAGGTGTCTTATATATTTTCTTCAATAATATTTTCGCTATTGATAATTATTAAGCATATTGATAATAGTTAAGAAATGAGAATAACTTTTATTGCTTTGGCAACAGTTGAGAAATAGAGTTCATGACAAAAAGCCATTTGAAAGTGAGAGAGAGAAAGAGAGAGAGACATAGAGAGACAAAGAGAGAGAGACAAAGAGAAAGAGAGAGAGAGACATAGAGAAAGAGAAGGAGGAAGAGAGTAAAAGAAAAAGATAAACATTGATTCTGGAACGCATACAGTGAGCACTAGGTGGCAGTGTGTTTGGAGTTCTGCATCTTCAGCAGTTCTAACACTCTCTCTCTCTCTCTCTCTCTCTCTCTCTCTCTCTCTCTCTCTCTCATATGGGAGTAATTTAGAGGGTCGTTTGAGAAAGAAGCGTGACGCCTGCTAAAGAAATCACAGTATAGACTTTCTTCATTCTGATGAGTTCTTCAGGGGTTCTTTAGCAACAACAATGGTTCTATATATACCCATGAACACTCAAAGAACCGTTTGCATGCTTACAGTGTTCTCTGCATGGTGAAAGTGTTCTTCAGATTGATGGAGAATGCTTCAGTCAAGAACTAAAAAGTGTTTTTCTATTTTTACAGGCTTGACATTTTAACAATAGCAGAACCTTTTAGTGGTATATAGAACCCTTTTCAACCAGGTTCTATATAGAAGCATATACAACACATTTTCCATCAATCTGTAGAACCATTTAAGGATGCAAAAACAATTGCGCACCACATTCAGCTCATAAACGTCAGAATAGCTGTTTGTTGGTTGTTCCTTAAAACAACTATTAATCTTCTTTAAATACTTTCAAAAGTATTAAGCAGAAACCAAACTGTGTTCATGCAGACACTGACGTGTTTTATTCACCCTGTGGAATAATGTTATTAGAGGATCATATAAACACACACACACACACACACACACACACACACACACACACACACACACACTCTCACATTGTGGGAAATTAGAGCCTTAAATAACACAAAACACACACAATCCTGAGTGAAGGTTTAAAGAGAAATGAAAGTTAATGTGAGGTTGAGCAGTAATGATGGGGTGATGAGGAAATGAGCTGTTTTTACTGTTGGGTGTAAACACACATTATAGAACTACTGCGTGGCGCAGAAACGCTCTTTTATTTCCATTGATTATTCCGGTTCATCTACAGTTTACAGTTTACGTTGCGCCTGGACAACGCTAAAAATAATTAGCACTGAATTGTTTTGTTAAAAAATCATAAGGATTTCCAGTAATCTCCAAATTTTCAGCGCAAACACATACACGCGGTTGGCTGCAGCTTAGACCCATTTTCTGTACTGTGAACTCCTGCTGGTGTGGGTTCATGGTAACTCATTTGCTAATGGTGCCCCCTGCTGGAGAGGCTTGAGCCTGCAACACTTGCTCTAAATGAGTGAAACACAAAGCCACGTCCACGTGCTTTACGTGTTAAAAAACTGGGTGTTTTCTGTTGTTATAGAATGGAGGAATTCTGCTATGTGGGGAAACCATTCAGTATAAAATTTCATAATTTTACTGCTCATCTAAGCCACTGATACATTTAAGCTGTACGAGAAATGCTGAGAATTTCCCTCAGGCGATATGTATCACTCAGGGAAACCTGCAGGATTTCTCTTTTACTCTATTTGCTCTACAACAGCATAACAAAAGATTAATGTCCTACATTAATGATTTATTTTAGTTTATTGTTTAAAATTAGTTCTCTCTAGTTTTCTATTACATCGCTGCATCTTACAGGCCTGGTTTACAGTGCACTTTTGAATTAGATTTTTATTATTAGTGTCTTTTTGGTGGCAGAATTGCTGTATTGCTCTTTTTTGTATTTATATTTTATTCCCCTCTTCATTTTCTCAGGGTCCTGCTGGGCGTCCGGGTCTTCCTGGTGCTGATGGAGCTCCAGGTCCTTCTGGCACTGTCATCATGCTGCCGGTAACCTCTCCTCACACAAACACACACCCTGATCACAAAGCAGCTACTGTATTTGCCTAGTGTTCATTTTTATATCTGTAATTTGATTGATTCTGGGAAGGATTCCGGTCACACGGCCAGAGTTTGCCAGCCATAAACAGTAAAAACAGAAAGTGTGATTATGCCAAGTACTTTTATGCTCACGAGTGCACAGTGCTGCACAGAGTAGCAATAAAGTCTAACTGATGTGGTTAGTAGCAGAGAAGTGAGTGGCGTGCAGCATGTAGCCAAGAAGCTAACCTAGCAGTTAGCAAGCTGCCAATTCATCTACCATAAACAACAAAATCGATAAAAGGCAAAGATATGATCAAATACAGCTAATTAACTGATGGTGTATTAAGCTGCCCCTTTTTATGGATTTATTTACAGCCAGTTGGGTAGAGCTATATAAAGATTTGTGTTTATACAATGTTAAAATTAGCATTTTAGTAAACTGTGTCAAAGTTCACCAACATTGCTTGTGAAATTTACTCTGGAAATCTGCAACATGAAAAGAGATGAGAAGGAAATTGGAATTTTGCTGTAAAAATCTAGTATGACAAGATCATAATGCTGTGAAAGCCGTTACTGACTAGACTACACCTCTAATGTGTGTTGTTCTTTCATGGCGATTTAGAGGTCAGCTCTGTAATCTTAGGGGTGGAGTGACAGGGACTCATCTCAGCTCCAGCTAAATGCATGTCTGCATGTGGTGTAAACGTGTTAAAATAAGACTGTGCTTGTTTGGTTTTCCCTGACAGTTCCGGGCCGGTGGAGAGGCGTCTAAAGGCCCTGTGGTGACGGCGCAGGAGGCCCAGGCCCAGGCCATCCTCGCCCAGGCCAGGGTAAGTGCCACTTCAGCAGGGGAGCTTCTGTTTGTTGGCCCACCGCACCAGTGAGTCACGCTTCATGCACTTAACGGCGTGCGGCTGGATTGAATGCGTTAAGCACCGGTTGTGTATGTGAGCAGTTTTAAGGAGGCTGTTAAAACTAGCCTGAAATTTATAGGCTCTGAAACGTCCTGTGGCACATAAAGCAAAGCTGGTGCAGTTTGATAGCTGTGCATTGAACAGGGAGGAGAATGGACGCTCTATAATGGGTCCAGCTTTTGAGAATCAGGTCTGGGTTTACACTACATAACTTTTAAAACCTTAACAGATTGATAAAACGGAGAGCATCGCAAAGTTAACGTCGGTTTGGCACAGAATTTCTTCTCTTTTTGTAGTGATATCCCAGATCCCCTCAGATCACATGACTTAAACAAAGCTAAACTTACTTAAAGCTAAACTTAACACCTGTTTGTGCTTTAATGTGCAGCGAAAGTGTAAACTGGGGATTAATATGTGGTGAGAAAGTTAGATACAGTGAGACCTGGATATAATTATTATTCCACTACAAACTGGCAGCTGAGCTGAAACTGTAAAGTGACCTGATGTCTGGATCAACATTATAAACATGATATCTCAGCTCCTCTGTTCAGGCGGCATTCATGCGCATCTCTTCGCCTGTTTTCTCCACTCTTCCAGCTCTCTGATTGGCTGTTTGACTCCATCACTGAGTTCATCTCTGACCATCTCACACTGCAGGAGTGATGAATGTTTTGATTTGTAAATATCACACATGTTTGATAATATCGGAGGGGCTCCAATCACTCCAGAGCTCGTTTAGGGCTAAAGATTCACTCGTTTCTCCTCTTACTGTCAGGCTATGAGAACAAATCAGATGCTTGTGGCCATCCATAAACAAGAAACAGGAACAGACCAAGGTCAAAAGTAGCTAACAGTGCATGAGGGCACAAAAGAGAGGTTGGGAGAAGTCCAAAGTCAAAAAAAGCAAAAGAGATCACAATCAGCAAAAAGGGGATCAACAAACAAAACACAACTAAGTTGGTACATAAGCAGAGACATAGACAGGAAAGAGCGCTCAGTGTGCACAGTGGAGCAACACTTCGCAAATAGACTAGACTAAAGCCTGGACTTAAATACTCCGCTGAATGAGTAAAGACAAATCAGATGTGCACATCAGAACTCCAGTGATGTTGAACAAGGAAGTCAAAATCTGTCCTTGTAGGCTAAAAATGATGGCGGTGTCATGTGACTCCCTGATGGCTCCTGGGTAATGCAGTTTATACTATAGTCCAGGGTTTCTCAACCTCTGGTCCACAGACCGCCAGTGGGCTGCAAAGCACCCTGTAGTGGTCTGTGGGCTGAACTTTGGGAAGGCAGTAGTTCGTAGTAGGCCGGTCACTTTAACGTCATAAAACCATAAGTGGAAAAATGATTGACTGAAGAATCTAGATCTGATTTCAGATTGTAACCAACATACGTACAAATAAAAACACTGCACGTCATCAGTTTGTTACAACACAGCTGCGATGCCGACAGCGAGTCAGAGATGGAGAAGTTTGTCAGGGCGCTTTCACACCCTCATTGTTTGTTGTGGACCTATTGGACTTTTTTATGATCTCATCTTTTTCAGGCTCCGATTCTCAGGTTTTCAACTTCAGCACTTAAGAAAAGACAAAGAAAATTGTGTTTAAAAAGTTGATTTCATTTTTTTCCTGTGGGCTGCGATTCTCTGTATTTATAAAAAAGTGGGCCTCGGGGCAGGAAAGGGTGAAAACTCCTACTATAGTCCATTGACTCAAGTGAGCCAGCATGGAAGAGAAACATTGCCGTGAGTGGGAAGCGTGACACTCACACTATTAGATCATCCTCAGCGTCAGCCACTTCCGATCGAGCTCCCAACCTGGACAAAATTGTCACAAGGGGCAAATCAGGGTTAAAATCAGGCAAAAGTTGTGTAGAGTAGGCCCAGCTTAGAGACAGGAACAGTTTGGTGGAAAATCAATTTTATACAAGTTTGCTTCTTCTGGATCTACAAAGCTAATGTAGCTTTAAAGTGTATGTCTAAACCATCACACAGTCACTTCAAACCCTGTCAAGTTCATGCAGAGGCTGGCTTACGAGGTTTCCAGAACTGCTATCCATAAACATGGACAAAAGTACTTTACATAGCTGCAACTGCAATCTTTCATCCTGAGGCCTGAATTTTGTTCTTGTGTGTGTTTTTGTAGACAATGTGTTACAGAGTCACAAACTACACAAGCAGCTCAGTTTGAGGCGAGCGTGTGATGGTTTAAGCACTCAGTTAGCACCATGCTAATTGGTGGGGTGTGCACTACATAAGCCTGATAGCTCCAGAGCTAAAACTAAAGAAACAAACTTCAGACAGCAACCAAGTCTGATCGATTATACTTAGGGTAACAAGGGGAAACCTGGTTTTGGGGTTTTATTTGTTTTAGTTGTTTTTGACCAAACCATTCAATTAAGCTCATTTGTGATGTAGCTTAAACAATAGGCCGGTGGAAAATGGATCACTGCTGTCTTCTGATTGGTTGCTTTGTTTCCACAGCTGGCCATGAGAGGCCCCCCTGGGCCAATGGGATTGACGGGAAGAGCCGGTCCAGTGGTAAGTGTCTCCAAACATCACAACTGCTATTGATGTAAAACACAGAGCGAGACAGATATGCTAATGAGCACTCTGGCTCTTTTCAGTGAGTCAGATTAATTGGCTCAGGCCAAACGGCTCTTTGTTCAGTAGCACTGCCAGTTTGATTCCCACAAAAAGCTGCTAAGTGAGCAATATAATCTATCGTTTCATTTTCAGTCGATCTTTCTACCTTCTTTCATTAGACCCCTACCTTCAAATTAGCCAAGTAACAAAACATATTATATTTGTAATAAATGACTTTATCAAATTAGTGTGAAACTTTCAAGATATGAGAACAAAACACAACATCTTCCCTGTTCTTGCTATATTTGGCGAAGTCCTCTATGAATGGGTGTTGAGAAATAGTTTGATCGGCTGCATTTCATTAGTGCTGCATGTGGCCAAGCGAGGTGAGACACGATGCAGGAGTGAGAGTTAGTAGGAAAATCCAAAAACCAAACTGGAAATTATGACCGAAGTCAGAGGCAGGAGTCAGTGGATGAGGATACGGACACAGTGCGAATCCATTTCTAAAGTCAGAAATCTTGAGGACTAACGAGGCACACATGTACATAAACAACAGCAAGAACTAAACCAGGAGGGAACCAATAACCCGCAGAACAAAGATGAATTTTCAGCTGCTGTGTCGTAGGATTGCTTTGTCTTAATTGGCTCCTGAATGTGAGTCGGTTCCCAACGTTCGCCTAAAAGAGCCAACTGGTTCGCAGGTAGCACATCAGTAGCTGGAGGACGTTGATATACTGTTCTGCAGTGTGTGTATATGTACACACACACACACACACACACACACACTGCGCCTATCGATCTGTCATTGTTATTTTTTCTCTCTGCCTTTCGGGGCTGGTTTAGTACTCTGGCTCTTAGCGCACAGTTCAGCTCATGTGTTAAACTCATACGGCTGTGATTTACGAGCAGAAGACACACACTGGTTGTCAGACGCTGAGGTGCGCTCTCGGTTTCTCTGCTGTTTTGGCCTCCTGTTCTCACTCCTGATGTCTTTTTCCAATTTTTCTCCATTTTCTCTTTCAACCACACGAGATGACACACCAAGAACGCTTCTGGAAATTTTCCAAACCAGTGTGTCTGAAAAATCTCAGCCGAGGAGCGTGTTGAGTAGACAGGAGGGTCAATAACAAAGATGCTGGTGTTTGTTAAAGGGGTGAAGAGTCTGAGCCGTGTGTGTGTGTGTGTGTGTGGTGTGTGTGTGTGTGTGTGTTTCAGGGTGGTCCTGGAGCACCTGGTCTTAAAGGAGACGCTGGTGATTCTGGCCCTCCGGTAAGTAGCGTTTATAATAATCTGTCCAGCTGCTAAAGATCTGTTTAATCTCCTTCACTAGAGGGATAGTTTGCCTTCCATAAGTATCGGGACAGTGAAATGAGGGGTGTGTATTTGGCAGACATTGCGAATATCGTTGTGTATTGTCAGCATTTTGTGTTTACTGGTAAACGCAGTTTAAATCAGAATCACTTTATTTGGCCAAATGTGTTACACATTCAGGATATCAGCCTTGGTGAGTCACACATGTATGACATTAACACACTGAACAGACCAGACAAACACAGAGAGACAAATACAATAAATATAATAAAGAATAGAGAATACATCATAATAAAGAGCTAAAGGGAAGTCTTATACTGACGTATACTATAAAAACTATTAGATACACAATCACAGAATGATAAGAATATTTGCAGAAATTTAACATCTGTACAGCTGTGCAAATAGCATTATGTTACTGTAATTACTGTAAAAAATAACTATAATAAAAAATAGTTAAAGAATCACTATAATACTGTAAAAATCACCTTCTCAACCAGCACATGAATTAAGGAACTTAAGATACCTTCCTAAGTAAAATTAGTCATTCAAGCACCTTTCAAAATAACATATTAATTGAAGGAAACTTTCCCAAATACCGAATGATTTTAAGGGAGTTTAATTTCCTTCTCAAATAGACACACAGTCAAATAACATTAACACAGGAGAGCTTATGGTACCTTGCTAAATAACCAATGAATGTCTGAAACAACAAATTAACTTAAGGAAACTAAAGGTACCTTCACAAATAATAAATGAACTTAAGAGAACTTAAGGTTCTTTCTCAAACATCACATAGCAAATAATTGTAAGACATGTTGCCAAATAGCATATTGACTGGAAGAACCCTAGGGTGCCTTGATGAATAACAAATGACCTTAAGATACTTTTCCAAATACCATATGATTTTAAGGCAACTTAAGATACCTTCTCAAATAACAAATGGACTTAAGAAACCTTTCCAAATAAACAAACGGACTTAAGAAACCTTCCCAAATAACAAACAAACTTAAGAAACCTTCCCAAATAACAAACGGACTTAAGAAACCTTTCCAAATAACAAACGGACTTAAGAAACCTTTCCAAATAACAAACGAACTTAAGAAACCTTCCCAAATAACAAACAGACTTAAGAAACCTTCCCAAATAACAAATGGACTTAAGGGACCTTTCCAAATAAAAAACGGACTTAAGAAACCTTTCCAAATAACAAACAGACTTAAGAAACCTTCCCAAATAACAAACGGACTTAAGAAACCTTTCCAAATAAAAAACGGACTTAAGAAATCTTTTCAAATAACAAACGGACTTAAGAAACCTTCCCAAATAACAAACGGACTTAAGAAACCTTTCCAAATAACAAAACAGACTTAAGAAACTTTTCAAATAACAAACGGACTTAAGAAACCTTTCCAAATAACAAAACGGACTTAAGAAACCTTCCCAAATACAAAGACTTAAGAAACCTTTCCAAATAACAAACAGACTTAAGAAATCTTCCCAAATAACAAATGGACTTAAGAAATCTTTCCAAATAACAAACAGACTTAAGATACCTTCCCAAATAGCAAATGAACTGAAGGGAAACTAAGACCTTCCCAAATAACAGAAAGCAATTGAACATAAGAGACACTGCAGAATAACATATGAACTTAAGAGAATTTATGGTGCCTTGCTAAATAACAACTGGACTTTGCCAGCACCACATGGATTTAAGGGATCTTAAATTGGCCACACTCTTCCCTGAGATGTGTTTCAGAGTCTTTTTATGAAACATTTTTGGCTCTGGTCTTCAGTCACAGCAGTCGGGGATCTTGATTGGCTGAGGTATCTAAAGGTCTGGAACAGAGTTAGAGTGAGTTCAGCCACAGACGTCAGTCTGTCACTCTGCTGTTACTGTATTTCACAGATGATGTTCTGAAGCGCTTTTAACCTCCATATCACTGCCAGAGGTTCATCTCCACCCTGTTTGTCCATAAAACCTGGTTCCAGACTGCCGTGAGCTCTGGACTGTAGTCTGACCTGTTTGGTATTAATGTGAGGTTCTATCTGGCAGTGCAGCTTCACTATTTCACTTTTTGGACTTTGTCTGTGGCTTCAGTGAAAGTTGTCGTAAGGTTTTAACTCTCAGCTCTGCTTTTTCTGTCCGACCGCAGCTCATTCGGCTGCTGATGGTTAGATACGCTCACATCTTTTCAAGAATGGTTGGTTTTGCTTTGAGCTGCGGTTCCTCTTTAGCACCCAAATGACTTGTTTTTCTCCTACGCACTTAAAAAAGGGTTCTTTAGCAAAGCTAATGATTCTATATAGAACCATGAACACTCAAAGAACGTTTTGCATGATTTACTGGCTCCTTGCATGGTGAAACGGTTCTTCAGATCTATGGGGAATATGCCATATGGTTCTATATAACACCAAAAAAAGGTCTGCTATTTTTACAAGCTTGGCATCATCACAATAACAGAACCATTTTTGGTGCTATATACAACACATGAAGAACCGTTTCACCATGCAAAGAACCATTTAATCATGCAAAAGGTTCTTTGAGTGTTCTATACAGAACGACTTTCTTTAGTAAGGAACCTTCTTTTTTAAAAGTGTATAGTCAGCTCTTTACACGAGGGCTTGCTTTCATTTACTTGTAGTTCCAAAATTTAATTTTTCTATTAATTTATTTTTCCTTTATTTTGCCAACGAGTCTCACTGAGATCAAAGAATCTCTTTTATTAGAGAGACCTGACCAAGATAGCAGCCATGCAGCCTCACAACATATTAAAATACAACATATATGACGTAAAATACGACATATACAAAACGATATACAATGCAGCTAATTAAAATGAGCTTTGAGCAGAATTCCCCATAAAATAATTACTGTAAAAAATGACAGAGTTACTGTAATACTGTAAAAATAACCTTCTCAAACAGCACATGAATTAAAAGGAACTTAAGATACCTTTCCAAATAAGATTAGTCATTGAAGTACCTTCCAAAATAACATATCAATTCAAAGAAAACTTAAGGTACTTTTCCAAATACCAAATGATTTTAAGGGAATTTAAGGTGGCTTCTCAAAGAGATGCATTGCCAAACAATATGTTAACTAATTTAAGGTATCTCGATAATTAACAAATGAACTTAAGAAATCTTCGGAAACATTAAATTAACTAAATGAAACTCTTCATTTGTTATTGTACCTTTACAAATAACAAATGAACTTAAGAGAACTTTTAAGAGAGAAAATTACTTGTTTAACTCACTTTTAACCAAAATCTGTAAAATATTTGACATATATGCACATGCAGAGCTGCTACTGTCACACATTAGTACTGTTTAATTGCTGTTATCTTTGATTTGTGGTTTATTTGTGGTTTATTTGGTTTATAAGTTATACTGACTGCTTATTTTTGTATTTTTGTATTTTAGGGTCCAAGAGGCCTTCAGGGTCCCACTGGGTCACCTGGCAAATCAGGAAAGAGGGTAAGCCAGTTCATGTGCAAAGCCAGTTCATGTCACCAGCAGACATTTTAAATCCCATTTAAGCTCAGTTACGTGCTCACTTTAGCGTAATGACGGTCAGCGGTTTGAAGTGGTTTGTCAGTGGACCAGAGCAAGACGTGGGATAAAGACGGAGAGGTTAAATATATACGTTGGAGACGTTTGGCTCTGGACAGCTTGTTGGAAACATATTCTTAAGTTACAGACTGAGGGCTACCCCATAATCTGAAGTCAACGACCAAAGCATTGAGATGTACACTTCCCGTCAGACGTTTCCTATGAAATTTTCTGAGTGATGTTTGATTTCTGTAGTTATTTTTAAATGAACTGAGGAGAAATCGCTGCAGAGGTTTAGTTGACCATAAATTAGCTCTGTGCTGATGCTTCATCTTTTCCAAAGTATTGTTAAAAGCTCATATTTGAAACTCTTCTGGCCCAAATGTGGGTTAACCACCTGAAAGGCTTGAGTGCTGACATCATAACGAAGGGATAAACAGGGATGGTTGGTTTTACCTTGAGCTGTGGTTCCTCTTTAGCACCCCAATGACTTAATTTTCTCCTATGCACTTAAAATAGACGGTTCCTCAAGGATTCTTTAGCCAAGACGGTCCCACTTTGTATTAAGTGCCTCTAACTGTGTAGTTACACATTAACAATATATGCTGTTAATTTGTAATTACACAGTTATTAGACACAATATAAAGTGGGACTGCAAAGACATTGATTCGATATAGAACCATGAACACTCAAAGAACTATTTGCATGACTAAATGGTTCTCTGTATGGTGAAATGGTTCTTCAGATTGATGGAGAATGTGATGTACATGGCTCTGAGATCATCACAATAGAAGAACCATTTTGGTGCTACGTAGAACACATTCTCCATCAATCTGAAGAACCATTTCACCATGAAAAGAACCGTTTAAATCATGCAAAGGGTTCTTCGAGTGTTTATAGTTCTATCTAGAACCATTTTCTTTACTAAGGAACCATCTTTCTTAAGAGTGTGTGGTCAGCTCTTTACACAAGGGCTAACTTTCGTTTACCTGTATTTTATTATATTTTTATTAATATATTTTTCCTTTATTTTGCCATCAGTTCACATTGAGATCAAAGAATCTCTTTTAAAAGAGAGACGTGACCAAGACAGCAGCTTCACAACACATTAAAATACAACATATATGGCATAAAGTGGGTGTAGCCTTTGGCTTCATTGCCAAAGTAGCACTGTCGCTAACATTGACACAAACATTTGCACATCTGATGCTGTTTACTCTAAATAAACCTTCTTAGGTGCTGTTTGGACAGGAGTAGTTTCGTCCTGGTTTAGCCAAGGGGAGGCCGCGGAGGTGGGGGGGGCAGTGCCACCCTGGTATGAAGCGTGGCCCCCCCTACTGGCCACCCAAGTTATGGAAAGTGAGACGGTCATGGAGTGGGAAACGTAATGCCTGCACACTGCTGAAAAGTCAGAGCCTAGCAAAAATATATATTGATTGGATTAATTAGAGAACAAAACACAAAACGAGCGAACATTTCAACTTCTTGCTTTCATCAGTGCTCATAAAGCATCACTCTCAACCTTTGATGACCCAAACAAACTGCCCTCTCCTGTGTAGGGCTTTTTCTTGTTTATTTTATGACCACAGACAGATAATACATGAGGCAAACAAATAAAGTGAAAAAGCAAGACAAGCCAAACATAAAGACAGACATATACTGAACAAATAAAGTAAATAAATATGTTTATGCATATACACATATAAACCCATACACACATTCAGTGTCTTTGTACCAAAAATACAATAGTCTGCTCTAGTAATCTGTGTCAGTAATAATTAGGTAATATTGCTTTGCTGTACAGAAGAAATGGAGAGCCAGGTCTTGTTTAAGGGTGTAAGGTAAGGCGTTGAAGATCAGGCAGAAAACATTTATTTCTAAACATTTTTCAACGCTAAACGTTCTGAAACGTTTGACATGAAACATCCCAACATTTCCGTCTCATTCTCAAGATTTTTTGATCTTCTGCTTGGACATTTCGTCTTTTATACTGAACACTACATTAAGCCTCTTAGCCTCAACAGAAAAGTCAGATGTCTCTACATTATTCCACCAAATGTCAGACAGATGCTTCTTTGACATAGTTTACTAATAAATACTGTAATAACTTCAAACTTCCAGGCTCTTTTGGAGCCTCGTAGACTCAACACATTCCCCTCACGCTACCTTTGGTCCACTTTCCCACCTAAAAGCACCTCAGAGTCTCCCACAGATGTCCACAGTTGTTTAAAAACATATGTTATGCACATTAGCCTTCTGGCACCACGTGATTCTGGGTAACGATGTTCCTACAGGGCCGCTCCGGAGCGGACGGAGCCAGAGGAATGCCTGGTGAACCGGGAGCCAAGGTAGGCTTACTAACTCACTCGCAGCCTTCAGTTTTTTATGTGGTACTCTGGGAGGAATAAAGATGAGCGTCTGGTGCTGATAATGCTGCCACTATCACTGTCCTCCTGTCCTAACAGGGTGACCGAGGATTCGACGGCCTTCCAGGTTTACCTGGTGAGAAAGGACACAGGGTAAGTCCTGAGATAAAAGGAAAACTGTCAGATTTAAAAACAAAAGTCCTACTTTTCTGTGTTTTTACACCACTGTGTGAACATTTCAGGATGAATGGACAAGTAGAAATGGTCCAGAACTGTTGTTACCTTAACAAACATTAACGTAGGAACGTTTTTAATTCTATCTTAAAGTTTCCATTTCATAGAAATGAGGTTTTCTCATCACAGCAACAAACTGAACGACCACTAAATCACCTCATTTTGGTGTTATTGATAATGTTGGACATCGGTAAGTTCTAAAATAAAATAAAGTAAAACTGTCAGATTTAAAAACAAGTCCTACTTTTTGTGTGTTTTTACACCGTTTAAGAACTTTACAGTGTGTAAACATTGAGGAAGATTCACAGGATGAATGGAAAAATAGAAATGGTCCAAAATTATTGGGAATAAAATCTTGTTACCTTAATTTACATTAACTTAGGAACATTTTTAACTCGTTTAAAGTTTCCATTTCATAGATATGAGGTTTCTCATCACAGCAACAAACTGAATGACCACTAAGTCACCGCATTAGATAAAGAATACCAGCAGCTGTTTAATCACACATACATTTTGGTGCTATTGATACTGTTGTCAAGTTTGACAGTAAGTCAGAGTATTAAATACAGTATATCATCCAGCAGAGCCACTCAAGGCACGGTATTGCTATGAGATTTACACCATGCAGTAAAGCTGGAAATGCGCTGATGTTGAAGTGACGTTGAACGTCTTGCTCAAGATGACAAAGAAAAGTCGGAAATTTTGAAAAATATAGGCTATACTTTTTAAAAATCATGTTTATATCCCCCCTTTTCCTACATGAGATGTGTTCTTTGCTCTTTTCTACAGGCCTAGATTTGATATACACTCTTAAAAAAGGTGATTCTTCAAGGGTTTTTTAGAAAAAACAAAACTCAAAGAAGCATTTGCATGTTTATGGTCCTTTGTATCGGGAATTTTCTTTCTGTAGCAAGAAAAAGGGCTACAAACTTGACATCATAACAACAGCAGAACCCTTTTTGGTGCTACACTGAACCATTTTCAAAAAGGTTCTACACATTCTCTACTATTCTGAAGAACCCTTTCACCATGCAAAGAACCATGCAGATTGTTCTTTGAGTTTCCATGGTCCCCCTTGAAGAACCATCTGTTTTAAGTGTTTTATACTGAACTGATACTGATCATTTACAGCAGCTTAATTCCTAAAAATATGCTGCAAATAACTGTGTTATTACTGAGCTCCTTCTGGTGTGGGTTCATGGTGGCGTGCATGCTAACAGTGCTCCCTGCTGGAGAAACTTCAGACTGCAAGTGATTTCCGATTTTTCCATTGTTACATCTGCATTTCTATAATTCAGCACTTAATCTGTACAGTCATAGATGAGGATCAGAGGAACTTCCTCTCCAGGTTGGAGTTAACTGAGCCACTCTACACTAACTTTGTCATTGTAGCTCAATTTTTTCTACTGCAGAAAGTCACTTTGAGTCATGAGCTTCAAAGCATGTCAGCATTTATTTTCGAATCCATTCACATAAAGTGAATTAAGATGAATCTGTGCGGTAAAGCCAGCATTACAGTGCGTAGCAGAGAGAAATAACACAGGCAGTTTCCAAGAAGTGAACCCACATTTCTCAAAGATAAACTCCAGTTTCCCAGCATATTTTTAAACATCTTTAATGGCAAATTATTCTTCTCGAATTCTCTTGGTTCTTTTACCAAAACAGTGATCATCGCCTTTTTCGCATCGCCATCGCTTTACTTGTCCATCATCGATGATATCCAATTCCATCGTCCCATCGCCCAGGCCTACTTTACAGAGACTTTTTTTTACGTGTTTAAAGTGTTTAAAGTGTTTAAAGTGTAGACGGCGGGGTCTTTGACACGAGGGGGCCTGCAGGAACAGGCTAACTCAGCGTAAACTCGAGGAGCTCAGGTCAGCGAGTCCGCTCCACAGGAAATGGCCATTTTTCTTACACCTTTACGTCTGCCGGAGTCCATTTTTACTGAGCGTCCACACTCAGTAAAAATACCACAAGCAGCCTTGGACCTTCTCCCCATTTTAGCATCCGTTAGCATGCCGTGCTTGGCCTGCGTTCGTGCCAGAGGAGAACACGGGTGATGGAGGCTGGCGTGTATTTCCAGCCTCCTAACCCAGGCCTGCGTAATTACAGAGAAAAGCCCCATCTGTCACAGCCGCTGCTTAGAAAGAGGAAGCCTTAAATAGCGCTCACGAGCCCCACTTAACAATACAGGCGGGCGAGGAGGATAATAACCACTTTCTCCTTCTGCTCCTCTATCATTTCACTCATTTGCTCCTTCTCATGTCTTTTTTCTCCTCTATTGCTCGCTGGCAGGGGGAGCATGGCCCCATTGGGCCTCCAGGACCTCCAGGAGACGATGGGCCCAGAGTGAGTGGCTTTCTGAGGCGGACGATGGATATTTCTCAGATATTGCACTGTGTTTGTTTGTTTGTTTGTTTGTTATAACGTGTTGTCATTCGCAGGGCGAGGATGGAGAGATCGGGCAGAGGGGAATGCCGGGAGAGAGTGTAAGCTGCTTCATCTCTGACTAGAAATGAGCTTCAGTGCCGAAGTCCTTCAACAGTGTGTCTCTCTGTCTCTCTCTCGCTCTCTCTCGCTCTCATTTTCTCTCCCTCCCTTCCTCTTTCTCTCTCCTTCTCACTATCTTTTTCTCTCCTTTCTTTCTTTTTCTTTCTTTCTTTCTCTGTATGTTTATTTCTCTATACTTCGCTTCGTCTCTATCTTTTAACTCTCTCTTATCTCTGTCTCTCTTTTTAACTCTGTTTTTCTCTCCTTTTGCTTTCCTTCTCTTTATCTCTCACTCTTTTGCTTGCTTACTCTCTCTCTCTGTCTCCCTCTATTCTCTAATCTCTGTTGTATTCTCTCTCTGTCTCACTTCCTCTCTTTTTTCTTCTTTTGCTTTCTTTGCCTCCTCCTCTCTCTTCTCTCTCTCATTCTCTCTCTCTCTCCTTGTACCAGTGTTCTCACATATTTCACTGTAATGCTGAGTAAGTGCCCCATCAGCAGAGTGGAGAGTAGCGAGAGAGAGAGAGAGAGAGAGAGAGAGAGAGAGAGAGAGAGAGAATGCCTCCATTGGCATAAGCATTAGCCTGGGAGGTTTGGGGTTTGTGTTGGAGACCCCCCACTGCCCCCCCACTCAGCACCTCAGGGTCTACAGTGAAAAATAACAGTCTATCAGCCCTTTGTTCTCCTTGTTCTCCTTGCTCTCCTTGTTCTCCTTGTTCTCAGTGCGCTGTGTGTTTGTGCCGTCAGCGTCCTGAGTGAGTAATTCAGAGAGTTTATCTCAGACGAGTGACTGAACAGTTTATTCTCACAGAACTGACTGAGAGTCGTGGAGCGAAATGAAAACAGTCACAGTGCAAATTGTTCATACAGAGCTCAACGAGGAGACGAGAGAGAGACAGACACGCGGAGAGAGGAGAGAGGAGAGAGACAGACACGCAGAGAGAGGAGAGAGACAGACACGCAGAGAGAGGAGAGAGACAGACACGCAGAGAGAGGAGAGAGACAGATACGCAGAGAGAGGAGAGAGGAGAGAGACAGACACGCAGAGAGAGGAGAGAGACAGACACGCAGAGAGAGGAGAGAGGAGAGAGACAGACACGCAGAGAGAGGAGAGAGACAGACACGCAGAGAGAGGAGAGAGACAGACACGCAGAGAGAGGAGAGAGGAGAGAGACAGACACGCAGAGAGAGGAGAGAGACAGATACGCAGAGAGAGGAGAGAGACAGACACGCAGAGAGAGGAGAGAGGAGAGAGACAGACACGCAGAGAGAGGAGAGAGACAGACACGCAGAGAGAGGAGAGAGGAGAGAGACAGACACGCAGAGAGAGGAGAGAGGAGAGAGACAGACACGCAGAGAGAGGAGAGAGACAGGAGGAGCAGCACCAGCGTTACAGCAATCAGATCAGCTCCTTTCATCTGTATACATTTATCATTCATCTGTTCATCCATCCATTTATCCAGTAATCCATCTCTCCATTCATCCATCCATTTATCCAGTAATCCATTTCTCCATTCATCCATCCATCTATCTGTTAATCCATCTCTCCATTCATCCATCCATCTATCCGTAATCCATCTCTCCATTCATCCATCCATCCATTTATCCAGTAATCCATCTCTCCATTCATCCTTCCATTCATCCATCCATTTATCCATCTCTCCATTCATCCATCCATCTATCAGTCCATTAGTCCATATTTCCATTCATCTCTCCGTTCATCCATCCATCCATTTATCCAGTAATCCATCTCTTCATTCATCCAATTATCCATCCATCTATCCAATAATCCATCTCTCCATTCATCCTTCCATCCATCTTTCAATTAATCCATCTCTCCCTCCATGCATGCATCCATCCATCCATACTTCCATCTATCTATCCATGAATCAATTTCTCCATCCATCCATCAATCCATACATCCACCATTCCATGTATCTATCCATTAATCCATCTCTCCATCCATTCATCCATCTATCCACTAATCCATCTCTCTATTCGTCCATCTGTTCCTGAGTGCTGAGTATCAGTTCAGTCTGGTTGCTGTAGTGCTGGTCAGTTGTTCTCTCTTGTTGTTTCGACTCTCACTCTGAGTTATTTACACTGCATTTTTACTGTGTTCAGCACTTAACAGTTGTATTTAAAACATAAATAAAACGCCCTGTGTTCCCACGGATCGTCTGCGGTGGATCAGCAGTGGATCAGCAGTGGATCAGCAGTGGATCAGCAGTGGGTCAGCAGTGGATCAGCAGTGGATCAGCAGTAGGTCAGCAGTAGGTCAGCAGTAGGTCAGCAGTGGATCAGCAGTAGATCAGCAGTGGATCAGCAGTGGGTCAGCAGTAGATCAGCAGTAGGTCAGCAGTAGATCAGCAGTAGATCAGCAGTAGATCACTTTGTCTCCTTCATAAGTCGCTGTGATAAATATGCGAAATGAATGAATGTAAATATGAACATGTGTGTTTTGCTGCTCAGGGTCCCAGAGGTCTGCCCGGCCCCCGGGGCTCCCAGGGTGCCCCTGGTCAGCGGGTACGTACCACACACTTCTACATTCTTTTTTCTTTTGGCTGAAAACTGGACACTGACATGCATTTCTTCTGTACCTACAGGGTCTCTCTGGACTGGACGGTACAGCTGGTCCTAAAGGAAACATGGTAAGATTTCTTTTTCAGGTTTTCCATTAGCTGAGATAAACGATACGCAGGACAGTCTGTGTTATCAGTCTGAGATCACGGACACACGTGGAACAGCACAGAAACAGCAGCCCACTAAAAATTATAGCATCTAGTATCTGTGAAGTTTTGATCAATCAAACTGATGAAAATGATTTGGGTAGAATTCGTTTAGCTGAGGTTTGACCAGCAGGTGGCCACAACACTTTACTTTTGATCCTGTTTGGGTGTGAGCGCTGTCTACAATAATGCAGTGGGTTCGAAATGTATGTAGAAAGTGGTGAGAAGGCGCTCAGCGCTCGGAGCTCCGCTGGAACAGCAATTTACTGTTCCTTGACATTGAATGGGAAATAGTAACCGAGCCGCTGGTCCTGCTCTCCCGTCGTGCTGCAGATAGCGGGTGTGTGTTAAGTGGTGAGAAATACGAGGCCGCGCTCGTCTGGGTGCATATTTTCCAGATGTGCCCTCGGGCTGCGAGTGCTGGAACAGCAGGCTGACTAGCTCACAGCTTTATGTTGAGGTTCCACAATTTTGCCATCTACTGACCGAAGCCGGGGTCTTTCTGATCGCTCAGAGTGCAGGTCGCTCTCTCTGCGGCCGAGTCGGTGGTGAACTGTCTGCCGTCATTACCACACGGCTGTTGTTGGTTCTTTTTAGCTGGACCTACACTCTTAAAAAAAGAAGGTCCTTCAAGGGTCATTGGAACCATTTACATGTTTAAAGGCTTCTTTGCATCATGAAAGCGTTCTTCAGATTGATGGGGAATGTGCAGTGACATTTTTTGAAAAGGGTTCTTCTGTTACAAGCTTGACACTGTAACAACAGAAGAACCCTTTGGCAAAGAAACTTTGTCATGCAGTGGGTTCTTTTGAGTGATTCTTGGTTCTCACAATTTAATTATAATCAAATGTGTTTGTCAAATCAAATTTGTTCATTAACAGTAGTATTTAATACCGCTCTTAAAGATGGTTCTTCAAGGGTTCTTCAGTAAAGAAAATGTTTCTATATAGAACATGAGCACTGATAGGAACCATTTGCATGTTTAAAGGCTTCTTTGCATCATGAAAGCGTTCTACAGTGTTCTTTAGTGGTTTCACCATGTTCCTTAGTGTTCTTTAGTGTTTTCACCACGTTCTTTAGTGTTTTCACCATGTTCTTTAGTGTTCTTTAGTGTTTTCACCATGTTCCTTAGTGTTCTTTAGTGGTTTCACCATGTTCCTTAGTGTTCTTTAGTGTTCTATAGTGTTTTCAGCACGTTCCTTAGTGTTCCCTAGTGTTTTCACCACGTTCCTTAGTGTTCTTTAGTGTTTTCACCATGTTCTTTAGTGTTCTTTAGTGTTTTCACCACGTTCCTTGTGTTCTTTAGTGTTTTCACCACGTTCCTTAGTGTTCTTTAGTGTTTTCACCATGTTCTTTAGTGTTCTTTAGTGTTTTCGCCACGTTCCTTAGTGTTCTTTAGTGTTCTTTAGTGTTTTCACCACGTTCCTTAGCGTTCTTTAGTGTTTTCACCATGTTCCTTAGTGTTCTTTAGTGGTTTCACCATGTTCTTTAGTGTTCTTTAGTGGTTTCACCATGTTCCTTAGTGTTCTTTGGAGAATGGAGAATGCACTGTAGATGGTTCTATATAGATGCTTTTTGAAAATAGTTCTAAGTAACATCAAAAAGGTTCCTCTATTGTTATGATGTCAGGCTTATATACAATAGAAGAACCCTTTCGGGTGCTATATACAGCCATTTTCAAAAAGGTTCTGTGTAGAACTGTCTAACACATTCTCCATCAATCTGCAGAACACTTTCATGATGCAGAGAAGCCTTTAAACATGCAAAGTGTTCTTTAAGTGTTCATGGTTCTATATAGAACTATTTTCTCTACTACAGAACCCTTAGAGAACCATCTAATACTCCTAATCATGGCGTCGTTCATCCTGAGACCCCCCTGACTGTGATGAAGTCAGATGGTTGCTTGCACCTCTGGATGGAGTGGACGTCTAGCGATCTAGACCAGGTTCCTTTTAATTATACTTAGTACAGTGTTCAGTTCTGCTTAGCTAGAACTCTTAGCTACTAAACCTTTTTGGTCAAACTCAGAACTGATTAGACAAATCAGCTGCTGCTGATCATTAACTCGTTAACTCAGTCATCATCACCGTGCTGTGGTGACCATGGTGGTCCCCCATGGTGGTCTCTTAGATGTAGTCAGTATATCTAATCTTTCTCATTATTAGACTGTTGAGATTATTTAACTTATTTCTAGACATTATTTCTAAAATATACGTTTCTATTATTCTGGCCACAAAATCTCTATGTTGGCTGTGAGATTAACTGGCTTGGAGTGACTTTTTATATCTGTCTGCTAACGATTCTGAAACCGAGACCAAAAACGTGATAAAAACATTCACCATCTCGTGACATGGTTCCGGAAGACGGAACCACAATACCCCCCCGCCACAACCCCAACCCACTGCCACAGCTGGTGCAGCCTGTTGAGCTCTCATTACGTTACTAATGTGTTCGTGTCACAACTAACACCAGAATAACACGTTCATACAATAAATCACAAATTATTATTCTCTTTACAGTTGTTCCCCACGTTCCTTAGTGTTCTTTAGTGTTCCTTAGTGTTCTTTAGTGTTTTCACCACGTTCTTTAGTGTTCTTTAGTGTTTTCACCACGTTCCTTAGTGTTCCTTAGTGTTCTTTAGTGTTCTTTAGTGTTTTCACCACGTTCTTTAGTGTTCTACAGTGTTCTTTAGTGTTTTCACCACATTCTTTAGTGTTCTACAGTGTTCTTTAGTGTTTTCACCACATTCTTTAGTGTTCTACAGTGTTCTTTAGTGTTTTCACCACATTCCTTAGTGTTCTTTAGTGTTTTCACCACATTCCTTAGTGTTCTTTAGTGTTTTCACCACATTCCTTAGTGTTCTTTAGTGTTTTCACCATGTTCCTTAGTGTTCTTTAGTTTCTTCACCATGTTCCTTAGTGTTCTTTAGTGTTCTATAGTGTTTTCACCACGTTCCTTAGTGTTCTTTAGTTTCTTCACCACATTCCTTAGTGTTCCTTAGTGTTCTTTAGTGTTTTCACCACGTTCTTTAGTGTTCTTTAGTGTTTTCACCACATTCCTTAGTGTTCCTTAGTGTTCTTTAGTGTTTTCACCACGTTCTTTAGTGTTCTTTAGTGTTCTTTAGTGTTTTCACCACGTTCTTTAGTGTTCTTTAGTGTTTTCACCACGTTCCTTAGTGTTCTTTAGTGTTTTCACCACATTCCTTAGTGTTCTTTAGTTTCTTCACCACGTTCCTTAGTGTTCTTTAGTGGTTTCACCATGTTCTTTAGTGTTCTTTAGTGTTTTCATCACGTTCCTTAGTGTTCCTTAGTGTTTTCACCACGTTCCTTAGTGTTCTTTAGTGTTTTCACCACGTTCCTTAGTGTTCTTTAGTTTCTTCACCACGTTCCTTATTGTTCTTTAGTGTTCTTTAGTGGTTTCACCACGTTCCTTAGTGTTCTTTAGTGTTTCAAATTGTTGGTGATTTAATAAAACCCAGAAAATTTTCCCTGTTTTTTTCTTATTCTATTGGAAAAATTGAGGTCTGAACCAAAACATGGATTTGGAGAATTGTTTCAGCCCTAATCCTCCTGCCTTTAGCATAATTAATTAGCATTAGCGTTCCGTTTTGTGTGCAATATTGTTTTTATATTCACAGTAAATGCGGTTGGCCTTAGCATCGCTAATACAGATCCAAATCAACCAATAAAAATAGCTGGTTTTGTTAAAAAGAACATAAAGTGTGTTTCCCTAACTGGACATGCTCTACTTGTTTTAAACACATCTGGTACAAAAAGGCAGCTGTCACTGACCACAGACTGGTGCAGAGTTCCCACTGACCTTTGACCTCGCCCAAACATACTGGCTAAAGGTCAGGGCTGACTGTGGTCACTTGATTAGAGAGTCACAATTCTGACAGATGATATAACTCAGGATCCCCCCAGAGAATTTAACTTTTGACCCCAAAGAGCAGCAGATAAGAAAAACACAGACTGTGTCAGTAACCGGTTCAGTGTGTTTACACTTAATAATCTGATAGAAAATCAGACTGTGTCAGTAACCGGTTCAGTGTGTTTACACTTAATAATCTGA
Source organism: Colossoma macropomum (assembly GCF_904425465.1). Taxonomy (NCBI): domain Eukaryota; kingdom Metazoa; phylum Chordata; class Actinopteri; order Characiformes; family Serrasalmidae; genus Colossoma; species Colossoma macropomum. Next base: position 33,458,929 of record NW_023494807.1, read on the forward strand.
TCACTGCAGAAAATCTGATTGTGTCAGTAACTGGTTCAGTGTGTTTACACTTAATAATCTGATCTCTGCAGAAAATCAGACTGTGTCGGTAACTGGTTCAGTGTGTTTACACTTAATAATCTGATCACTGCAGAAAATCAGATTGTGTCAGTAACCGGTTCAGTGTGTTTACACTTAATAATCTGATCACTGCAGAAAATCAGACTGTCAGTAACAGGTTCAGTGTGTTTACACTCACTTAATGTAAACATGCTCACTGTTAAAAATATCATGTCCAGTAGAAGTTAAAGCCTCTGTAATGCAGGATATGTATTGTTACATTTGGGCCAAAACCTTTTATCTCCATTACTTTAAATGCCAGCTGTTCTTTACAGTGTGTGAACATTGCATGATGAACCAGCCAATGGAAATGATTACATTTAAATGTAATTAGATAATTACATTTTTTTCTTTAAACATTTGGAGATGGTTTTGTTGGGACAGTGTTATACAATGACGTAGTGTTTCTCATTATGAGAATGATTGATTTAAAAATAATAAAAATAATGACTATTTCTAAACATTTCTAGTCTACTTCTATATTTTACTGCGGATAGTTTCAGCTCTGAGGTTCTTACAGTGATCTCATAATGAGAAATATTGGACATATTACCAACATTTAAGATGTTTCCACTTGCCAAGCTGTTTTTTTTTTCCGGTGAAGTCTTGGTGTTCTGTCAAATTCAGCTTTTTTCCAGCTGTAGTAACTGCATGCCTGTCTTTATTTAATTTATGAGTTACACAACTACAGCTAACCTTTCACTTTCTCCTTTTAAGGCTTGAAGCATTTTTATTTCGATGTATATGATTTTAAGATAAAAATTACAGCATAAAACATGAATAAAATGGAGAACCGTCATATGGTCTACTTGTTTTTGTTATATTGTGCCGTTATTAGAAAGCTGTCTTGTTACACCAGCTGCCGTTTCATGACCCAGAAATTCTGACGTTTCCTCTTTTTGTTCATTACGTCTCTCTTAGTCCAGCCGCTGCGCAGCCTGATGCATTTTGGTGTCATTTATCAGGTTTTTCTCTCTTTTTTTTTTCTTTCTTCCAGGGTCCTTCAGGAGAACCAGGCCCTCCTGGACAGCAGGGAATCCCCGGCCCACAGGTCAGCTCAAACACAGCCGTGGAGAAAGTGGAGAGAAAATGACTGACTGAATGGATATTAGTGGAATAGTTAAAGGAATACTGCTGTGTTTAATCCTAATCTCTACCTGCTGCGTCTGTAGCGCATGGTCACTTATCACAAACTGTAACTGCGACATGTTTTCACTGAACCTGCCCACTGTCTTCTATCATACATATGATTTGAGTCAACAGGTGAACCGTAAGGTACAGATGCAGCAGAAACAGATTAGAGTTTTCCTTCAAAGATTCCAGGAACATAAACTGTTTTCTTTCTGTTTAGGTTAATCTTGTTCTTGCAGGCAAACAGTAAACATGTACGAGTATTACACTGCAAAATATGGTATTTTAGCAAGGGAAAAAATCTTAAATCCAGCCAATATATCTAATATTATCTTATTATCTTATAATGAGATTGTTGTAAGGATATTATAAGATTATTTAACTTATTTTTAGACATTTTTACTTGTTTTGAGTAATTTTATCTTATAAAAGTGTTTTATTCCAGTGGCAGATCATTTAACTGGTTTCAAGCATGATTTCTTTAAATAAGTAAAATGATCTGCCAGTGGAATCAGACACTTTTACTGGATAAAATTGCTTAAAACAAGTAAAGATGTCTAGAAATAGGCTAAATAATCTTATAATATGCCAACATTAGTCTCATAAAGAGAAGCATCAGGTATATTGACTAACAGTTTAAGATGTTTTCACTCCCGAAGATGTCATTTTTTGCAGTGTAGGGGTGCGCTGATATGATACTCAGTGTCGGTATCTGTCCGATACTGGCCAAAATCGCTGGATCGGATATCTGAAAGAAAAAAAATAAGTATAATCCGATATGATCCATTAGCCTGAGCGATCACATGCATGCTTAACTGATTAGTATTGCTTAATTGAGTCATATGGTGGGCTGTATTTCCTCCTTTAGGGCAGCAGAATATTTACTTCACAGTTTGAGCTCATTGACATTATTCAGATGGCTAGATTAACCTCTTAAATGGTCAGGACCCGCCAGCAGGCCCAACGCTTTATTACACACTTCTATAATCTGAGAATAGCTCAGCCAGTTTGCACTGAAGTCCCTGTAGTTACTGAATAATAAGCCTTAAGTTTGTAATAAGACTGAGATTTTAAGGAGTTTAGCAAAGTGCACCCAGACACGTATTACTACGGCTTAGTTGTTAAAAGAGAGGAAAAAAGACGGTATCAGATTAGAATCGGTAACGGCAGATATAACATTGCGCATAAATCAGTATCGGTATCGGACATAAGAGTGGTATTGAGCCACCCCTACTAAGTTTACCCTATGAATAATCTCCAATGACCAATAAATGACCGATATATTTGACCATATTTCTCTCCTCTCGATGTAAACTGGTAACCAGTCTTCCATAAGCATTCTCCTGACCAATCACAGGGCTGTGTCTCTGTCCCCGCCCACACAGAACAGTTTCAGAGTCAGAGAAGCTTAGTGAGCTAAAGCTAACCCAGCATAACTAAAAGCCAGCGAGCAAGACCGCCTGTCTGTGGCTGCCTGTCGCCCGTCCACTCGTTTATCAACACCAACATTGTTCTCTTGTATGTTTATTCATTAACTCACTGGACTTCCATCCGTCCATCTGCACGTCTGTTCATCTGTGACTTTTTTCGCACAGGTAGCGTCACATATATATATATATATATAATAACGTTGGCTCTGTATGGGGCGGAGCAGGCTAGGAGTGCTGGACAGAGAGCTGTCAATCAAGCTGCTCATTAGCCACGCCTACACAGTTCTCAGACAGGGCTGATCAGAGCTTTTTAAGCCGTTTTGCATTTATATCTTACATTTTTCATTCAAGCTTTGCTGGATGTTTAGTAGAACACTCCGGTTTAGTGTCGAACACACGTTTAGAATATTTCCCTCCGGTTCTCTGAGGCTTTAATTGAATTATGCTGCTCCAGTCAAACAGTAAGAGAGTCAGAATGTACAGGCTGTAAAAGTGACCTCAACATAAGATGCGATTCCAGTGAATGTTGACATGTTGTCAGTCTGTAAGTTCATTATTTACTTTATCTCTTCATCTCTTTCCTAACTCTCTCTCTTCTCCAGCTCCCTCATCCTTTCCTCATCTTCCTCCCCTCAGTTGGTCAGCAGGGCTCAGTTTGACCTCAGAGAGCTCCTCTGTGTTTTAGTCTTTCAGTTAAAGTTCTGCAGTGTTGCTGTCGTTTCCGTTTGTTTGTTTATTCCCCCCGTTTTTCTCTCATTCATTACATTTGAGATGTTCTACAGTGCTGTAAGACTAGAGACAGAGAAATCACCAGCTGAGTCTTCACGTTTATATATATATATATATATATATATATATATATATATATATATATATATATATATATATATATATATATATATATATGTGTGTGTGTGTCTGTGTGTGTGTATATGTGTATATATATATATATATATATATATATATATATATATATATATATAGTTTAATAATAATGTCTCGTATGCAGGCTGTACACTGTTACAAAACAAAAGAATGGTTCTTTAAGGGTTCTTTAAGGGACACTCAAATAACCATTTGCATGCAGTGGTTCTTCAGATTGATGGAGGATGTGTTGGATATGGTTCTCTACAGCACCAAAACCGGTTCTGCTACTGTTACAAGCTTGACATCATCACAATAGCAGAACCCTTTTTGGTGCTATATAGAACCCTTTCCAAAAGGTTCTATATAGATCCATATACAGCACATTCTCCGCCAATCTGAAGAACCATTAAAGCATCTTTGCTAAAGAACTCTTAAAGAACCATCACCGGTGTACGTTGTTGCACATATGCAGAAAAGATCAATCACGCATGTGAAAGAACGTTCTGACCACACGCTGTGTTTCCTCACTGTCGGAACCGTGTCCTCAGTGTCGTTGTGCAAGTTCTGAAGTGGTTCTTCAGACACTACAGAACGAATCCAAACATCTGTAAACAAAATGAACAAAATAATTTTAATCAAACGCCTGCTGGAAAGCAAGGTCAGCCCAAAAATTGGTCTGGAATTAGAGGCTGAGGCGCCCTCTGCTGGGACGACTGGCTTCGCTGATTCTAGCCTAGTCATCAGATTCATGATGTGTTCTTAAAGCACAGAACTCTTCTCACCTTTGTGTTCTTGAGTGTGTGTAGATTCTGTTCTTACCTAAGAACAAACCCCACCTAAGAGAACACTGGTGAGTCAGAGTCTTCGTCAGGACTGTGTGAGGGGGTTTAAGAAGAGATTTTAACGGTTGGTGAACGAGGCCCGGTGATATTCAACTATTACATTAATTGCTTTTCGGAAATGTGTGAAAGCAGCCATACCATGAATCCTGCTGGTGTGGGTTCATGTGTGGCTTTCACCTCTTTTAATGACTCAGTACTTTAGCGCCCCCTCTTGGAGAAAATGAATTGTATGTATTTCACAAAATTAAAACTAAAATGAAAATGAAAACCCTTTGCTTTTCACATTTAATCGGACAAATTGTTCCGCTTACTGGCCTTAATACTTTTTATTGGTATTATTTTGTAGTTCTTCTCTTGGTGTGACAATATTTCAGTTTGTGCTACAACACTTGCTTTTAACTTTCCCAGCACTGGTGCTCAAAAAAGTATGTACAGGCCTGTATATGTATTATATAAGTACCTGTAGGCCTATGGAATAGGTACGTTCAATATATGCTGTCAGAACACAACTCCATATCTCCATTTTTTCATTTTTCAGTTTTTAACATAATTTTAAATGCCTGTTGCCTGTTGTGCACATTGTGCGTAAATTTCATGATGATTGGATTAAAAGAAACAGTCAAAAGTTATTTGAATTATCTGGTTCCCTTGACTTACATTAAAAGTAAAGTTTTGTTTTTTCCTTCTTCTGTAAAGTGACCATTTTGGAGATCTGAGGTTTTGTGTCAACAGCAGCATAATTTGATATGCCTCTTATAATCTATCACTATTTTCACACAACATGGCTGTGAATGTTATTTATCAGGTTTTTTCCATATTACCTGCTCAGATCACCTTTATTCACCTCTCTATTACTGTTACTAAGCACATCTGTCTACTTCACTCCTGTATTTCAGGGTTTGCCTGGACCTCAAGGACCAATTGGCCCTCCTGGAGAAAAAGTAAGTGTGTGTATACGATACAGAGAGAGAGAGAGAGAGAGAGAGAGAGAGAGAGAGAGATTTTGTTATTACAGACAGATTTTTCTGCCTTGGCCCCCATAAACGATTCAGCAGGCTCATTGGTTTCCAAGCTGTAGGTTCTGAGAAGATCACTGCTGACTAAAGAGAAACCACACACACACACACACACACACACACACACACACACACACACACACACACACACACACACTCAGTGTTTCTGTCAGTGGCGTCTCACTCCAGCAGTTATTCAGATGTGTTTGGAGGACAGCCAGAGCTGTAGCAGCCCATTAGAGTGAAATGTGACCCCAGACGCTGTGGAGTGTTTTAGTGTTTTTACCTCCTCTGTATGATTAGAAATCCGCCGAAATGAGCGCAGGAAGCCGCGATGGAGTGATAACATCATGAAGTGCTTTATGAAACCGTGTTAGTGTTGAACTAAGCTGTGAGGCCGATGGTCACGGCCGTAGCTGAGCGCTCAGCTCTTCTCTCCTGCTCTGTTTCTGTTCGTGTGGGATTCTGTTGTCTCTCTCTGACGCCTGTTCTCTCTCCCTCTTCAGGGTCCTTCAGGGAAACAGGGTCTGCACGGTTTAGCTGGAGCCGACGGTCCTCCTGTGAGTCGTTCTCTCTCCATCTCACCTACTGAGAGACTCGCAACCTCACTGACACTGCGGGGGTCGCTTACTCTCACTCAGCTTGGGGGCAGAACCATGAATATTAGTGCAGTCGAGTCGTCTTTATTAGCATTCCGCAGTATAACTTCTCTGCACTGGAGCGAAATGTGGTTCTTCAGGCCTCAAACACACACCAGCAGCACTTTACACACACTACACACTTTACACACTACACACTATACACACTACACACTTTACACACCAGCAGCACTTTACACACACTACACACTTTACACACTACACACTATACACACTACACACTATACACACCAGCAGCACTTTACACACACTACACACTTTACACACTACACACTTTACACACCAGCAGCACTTTACACACACTACACACTTTACACACTACACACTTTACACACACTACACACTTTACACACCAGCAGCACTTTACACACACTACACACTTTACACACTACACACTTTACACACCAGCAGCACTACACATATTACACACCAGCAGCACTTTACACACTACACACTTTACACACCAGCAGCACTACACACACCACACACTTTACATACCAGCAGCACTTTACACACTTTACACACACTACACACTTTACACACACTACACACTTTACACACCAGCAGCACTTTACACACTACACACTTTACACACCAGCAGCACTTTACACACTTTACACACAATACACACTTTACACACTTTACAACTTTACACACTACACACTTTACACACCAGCAGCACTTTACACACACTACACACTTTACACACCAGCAGCACTTTACACACACTACACACTTTACACACACTACACACTTTACACACCAGCAGCACTTTACACACACTACACACTTTACACACACTACACACTTTACACACCAGCAGCACTTTACACACACTACACACTTTACACACCAGCAGCACTTTACACACACTACACACTTTACACACCAGCAGCACTACACATATTACACACCAGCAGCACTTTACACACTACACACTTTACACACACTACACACTTTACACACACTACACACTTTACACACCAGCAGCACTTTACACACACTACACACTTTACACACTACACACTTTACACACCAGCAGCACTACACACTTTACACACCAGCAGAACTTTACACACTTTACAACTTTACACACACTACACACTTTACACACACTACACACTTTACACACCAGCGGGAACTTTACACACTTTACAACTTTACACACTTTACACACTTTACACACACTACACACACTACACTACACACTTTACACACCAGCAGCACTTTACACACTTTACACACATTACACAGGACTACACAGAGTGCAGATACACAGCAGATTATACAATAAAAACACCAGACGATAATTATACAGATCATAAATATACAGATATACAGGTTTTTTATTCGTGAGTTTATACATTAGCTCACAGTCACCGTCCCAAAATTCAGTCCACTGGGAATTCTCCCGACTCTCCCGATCACCCATTCCAGTGCTGTTCAGTGGATGTGTAAAGCTCCCAACAGTGTTTATCATGAAAACAAGAAAGTTCAAGTCTATAAAGGGTTTTGGAACGAGACCCTTCATATTTCGTCATTTTCGTCCTTCTTGAAATTGTAAAGTTCTGTCTGACTTTTTTGTCAAAGTTGAGTTTTTCACAGATTCTTATTCTGTGACACGTCTTAACATTATGTGGGGTGTTTTTTAAGCTGTGTGCATTTTCGGGCTCTTTATCTAGAAAACAAAAAGGTTCTATCTCCAAACTCTAACTGAGTTCTACAAGGTTCTGTCTGAGCCAATCAGCACTTCGCATACACACAAGAGGACCAATCAGGTTCTGCTTCTTTGTCGTGTCGCGGCTGTGGGAAAGGTTTATAAAACTTTATGAAAGATGAAAAATGTTGCTGGAACTCTGTCTGTCGCCTCTCAGCTCTTTAAACAGTCTCATTGTCTTAAATCCATAAATATTAAGCCTTGAAGGTCATTAAACAGTGAACGTTTGAGCTGATGGGCTTTTAATTACAATATAAACATTAATTAAATTCATTCATCCATCTTTTCTTTTCCTTCTTTCTCCCACAATAAGACATTTTTGGCTCATTAGAGTCACATTTCTGATATAAAACAAAACCTCACACAGCCTTTAGACTGACCGGCTACACTGAACTGCTATTACAGCAGCTGTTTCTGTCTGAATAAAGGAATTTGAAACTAATGGTTCCTAAAACTGACCTCTGCACTGGACAGAATATTTAGCACTGACCTTTATATTTGATCTGCATTTTATTTTTTTTTGAATAAGAAAAAGATGATTTATTCTAAAACAAGAAATAAAGTGTCATAAAAATAAATAAATAATAAAAATAAACGTCATAGAAAGCATTAAATTGAACTTTCTGATAATGTAGACACTGTTAGAATATTATTTATGTTCTAATATAAATTACGATTATAAAGTGTTCATGTTCTTTGAAAATCATCACTTTTTTTCATGTTCTGTCAGATAGAACCTTATAACTCCATGAGAAAGTGAGTTCTCAGGATAAGAAGGTTCCGTCTGCATTGACCTGTTCTAAAAACTTTCCAGGTTTGATAGGATTTTGATTTGGTACATTTAGAATAGATATAAGGTGTCCGTCACTGAGTGTGTTTACATGCACTTAATAATCTGATAACTGCAGAAAATCAGATTTTGTCAGTAATCCAATCCACACGTTTACCTGCACTTGGGAAATCAGATAATGGCGAAACTCTAGGTCTACGTGAGTCAGACAGTAATCAGATTTCTGCTTTACAACCAGCCAATAAACTCACAGAAGAAGACGTGATGTAAACATAATGTAAAACTCAAACTTCATGAGCGGCTTTTTTTTTAAACATACGTCTCTTTACCTGAAAATATGATCATAAATCATCAAGAAGATGAAGGATATTCAACTCCTTTGTTTCATGTTTGGTTTCTCGCTTATTTCCGGTTCCACCGTCTGATCTCGCGCATGCTCAGACTGAGAAATCCGAAAGAAATCAGAGTAAGAGTTTACATGCACTGAGAAATCTGATTACTGAGCTAAAATCCAGCCTCCTTATCAGATTTTTAATAGGATATCTAGATGGAAATAAGGTGAGTATTTGGATAATCAGATAAATGCAGAAATCTGATTATGATGGGATTATTGTACATGTAAACACACTCATTGTTCTATATGAGAGACGTGTTCACATATCAGTTCTGCTATTTCGAATGCAAAATCTTTAAAGCTCAACATCTCAGAACCCTCAGAACGCAGACAGAACCTTATAATTCCAATGGGGCGACTTAACTAAACATATGGATGTTTTGGGAGGACGCTGGTCAGCGCTGTGCGCTCACAGCTGCCCCACACAGGCGTTCAGCCTCTAACAATGACTGCAGTGTTGACGGAGGATGTTTTTGTTGACTGTTGTGGTTTAATTGCATTCTAAACCCCCCGCAGGGTCATCCTGGTAAAGAAGGCCCTCCCGGAGAGAAAGGAGCAGCCGTGAGTGTTTCCGCTCTTTTCTTTCTCTGTTTAAACACAGCTTTAGTTTCGGCACATGAGCTCAAGCTGAAAGCCCTTAAACTCCCCATGAGCGCCAGGAAAGATCCGGAACCGCCGCCGGGCTTCGGGCTGTCTGAGAGCTCTGAGATATAACCCGAGATGTCTGACAGGACTGATCTTCTCTCTTATTCTGCTTGTTTGTGTGATTTTTAGATTAAAACATTTCATTTAAAGCTGAATTAATGATGTTTTAATATGTTTTTTAATAAATTTCGGTCTGTCGTCTGATTTTAGGGTCATTCTGGACCTCAGGGCCCCATCGGCTATCCCGGCCCACGCGGAGTGAAAGTACGTCGTCTTATTGTTCAGAATCAAATCATATCCATAATTCATAATCATTTATATTCATGTATTCGTAATGTACGTTGTGTGTTTATTTATTACGTGTATATATGAATGTCAATGTTCTTTGCTGTAGAACCTAAATTTCCCTGGCAGATCAGTGAAGATCTGTCAGTGTCTTTCTATCCGCCTGTATCTTTTAGTCCTAAATAGTGATTCGATTCAGTTACGATTCTGTAGGAAACGAATTAAATGCATCATGAAATTTCAACATATTTTGATTTGATAAGATTATTTCTGTGAAGGGCTAAATTTAACTGCACTGCAAAAAACAATATCATGTCAAGTGAAATGATCTTAAGTGTAGTCAGTATTTCTAATGTTTCCCATTTTGAGATGGTTGTGCACTTATTATAAGATTATGTATCTTAATTCTAGACATTATTTACTTGTTTTAAGTGATTTTATTAAGTTAAATTATCTCACTATACTGGCAGATAACTTTGCTGGTTTCTAGCACAATTATCTGCTAATTTAGTGAGAATTTTACTCAATAAAATCAACTAAAACAAGGAAAATGTCTAGAAATTAGATAAACAATCTTAAAATAAGCTCACAACAATCTCAACAGGGGAAATATTAGATTTACTGAATAGATTTAATATCATTTTACTTGAAGACACCATTTTTTGCAGTGTGGAGTAAATCTTTACACAGTATTCAAATATACACCGTAAAACTATCTTTGTTTTCAGCTTTTATATTTTTATGTTTGAAAAAAAAATACATTATTAAATATTATTGTGGTAAACTTCTGTAATGTTAATGTTAGCTGGACATTATTTCACAGTATTATAATAATAATAATATAATAATAATAATAATAATTAGTCATGATCATCAATAGAGAATAACTAAAAATCAATTTCAAATCATTAGTATTTACATTAGCTAAAAAGGGTTCTGCTATTGTTACAAGCTTGACATCAGGACAGTAGAAGAACCCTTTTAGATGCTGTATAGACACAATCCGAAGAACCATCTCACCATGCAGAGAACCAGTTAGGCATCCCTCTCATGGGTGCACAGACCTAGGAAGACCAGGTTGGGTGTTGCCACTTCCTGTATCTGTCATTTCAAATTAAAAGCCCTTTTGTAATTCTGACTTCATGACATTTTATGAAATTCTGAAGCAGCAGTGGCAAAATATATACAGCAGAAACTCTACTGTACAAGACTAAACAAGCAATACCACAGTCTGAACATCAGAGTTTTACATTTATTATAATATAATATCACACTTTATTAGTCAGGCTTGATGTTTATCGCTTGTCTAAATCTTTCGCTGTCTAGTAACCAACTAGCGGCCTGCTTCTTTTTCAGATATGCCACTCCTCACGTCTAAAGGGCATCGAGTGGACACTCTCTTACTCTTTAACTCTGCTGCGTTAAATTAAAAGCTCTTTTCTTGTCTGGCTGTGTTGTTCAGGGTGCTGAGGGCGTTCGCGGGTTGAAAGGAGGCAAAGGAGAAAAGGCAAGTGCTCTCAGCGTCCCTTCGTCCTCCCTTCCTAATCAGTCTGAGTGTGGAGTGTTGGTGAAGTGATGAAAGAGTGTGTGTGAGAGAGCAGAGCGGCCTATCAGCCCCGAAAGCGCTTCAGTCGATTGGGCCCTAATGGGCTGTGCAGCATTATGCTGGAATGAGAGTTTTTCTACAGCACGTCTGATTCGGGGCCATTGTTTTTCCATACAGCATCATCTCTAAGTGCCGTCACTCCATCATTCCACTCTACTTTTATTTTTCCCTCCTGTGAGTCAGCACTGTGGAAGCTACGCTGATTTTAGACGGATAAGCCGAGGCTGCAGCGAGTCGTTTTCAGAAGGGAAAGGAAAAGTTGGCTTTGTTCTTATGAGGCCATTATGGAGGAATGTGTTTTATGGCACTTCACACTCTGTGGAGCTGCAGGTTAGCCAAGGCAGCGCAGCAGCTCCAGCTACTATTTCATGCAAGTGAACTGAGCTGTTCAGGCAGTGTTTCCTGTACTGACCACCAGATGTCACTGTTTCCACTAATAAGAGCTCTTCACATTCCTCTAATCTGGAGATGTGCTGTGTTTGATAGGGGAGTGTGGTGAAAAACCCAGAGTTATGAGGGATGTTTTATGGTAAATGAGAGGAACACAACAGACGATGAGATTTTTTACTTGGTATACCAGCCAGAGATCCTCACATTGTACTTGCACTCTTCTCTCTGACCACTAGATGTCAGCATTTAGCCACAAAGCTGTGTTTGCCATCGCAGACAGAAGTGCTTTCTAGCAGAGCTGATCAGTTTATGAATGAAGAGGTAATAAATTGTGGAATTAAATGATAAATATTTATGCTAAACATTCTCCACCAGTCCAAATCTACTGAATATGTTGGTGAGAAACTGTTTGGTGTGTTTGCTGGGTCATGGTTTTATTCTAATATTCTAATATTACCCATTTTGAGATGGTTATGCACTTATTATAACGTTATTTATCTTATTTCTAAACATTGTTTACTTGTTTTAGGTAATTTTATCAATATCTCACTTTAGTGGCAGATAATTTTGCTGGTTTCAAGCACATTTCTTATAAGCACAGTTATCTGCCAAAATAGTGAGATGAATTTACCTAATAAAATCACTTAAAACAGGTAAAAAATGTTTACAACAATCTCAACAGGAGAAATATTAGATTTATTGACTATATTTAAGATCATTTTACTTGACGAGATACTATTTTTTGCTGAGTAGAGGCTTAAAAAACTTTTATTTCCTAAAGGAATGATTAAAATCTCGTCAATTTCAGGGCGAGGACGGTTTCCCAGGGTTCAAGGGCGACATGGGCCCCAAGGGTGACAAGGTGAGTGATGGTGTCATTATGTTCTCCTTCACATCAGCTTAAATGATCCCTTCTTTCAAGAGCGTTTCTAATTTGTTTGGATGTCTGAAATCCAGTCTAGAAACATTTGAGCCCGTTTCTGTAAACAGATCCTGACTTGGTTTAGGAAATGTGGTGCAGAAGCAGTTCAGCGCGCCGATTAGCGGCATCGGCCCTCAGACTGTTTGACTGAAGCGTGAGTGTGTTGTGTTGTTTGTATGTCGTTTGGAGGTTTGTTTAACGTTGTTTATGGTGTTTAGGGAGAGTCTGGTGTTCTTGGGCCCAGAGGAGAAGACGGACCTGAGGGGCCGAAGGGAAAATCTGGGCCCACCGGAGAGGCTGGACCCATGGGTCTGGCTGGAGAAAAGGTGAGCCTGTCTGTAGTACTGTATTTTATTCAGTGTGCATTATGGAGTCACTCCAACATCACACATCAACTTCACTAGAAGCTACCAGCCCTGGAAACAATCACCTCTTATAAACACAGCAGGCAGACATCAACTCTGGAATATACGTCATAGATTAACTCTTTAAATTATAGGGGACTTTTAAGTTTGTACTTATTATTTCCTTAAAATTTAAGAGTCTGTATTTGGTTCCACATTGATAACTGACTACAAATGAGTTTGACAGTTATCATAGTTTTCGTAGTTTTTAGCTATTTGCATAGAGAAATATTGTAATAATGAATAAATAACACTAGTTACTGAATAATTCATGTTAGACACTGAATAGTTCATATTAGATACTGAGTAATTCATAGCAGACACTGAATAATTACGCTTCACATTAATAACTGAATAACACACATACAGTATAAGGGATTGAATGACAGGTGGCATAAGCTGTTAACATGTAAATTGAAAGTAATTTTGTTTATGTTCCATTTTAATGTGTTTGCATAAGAATTCTGCATGTGTCCTCTGGTTCTCTGTCGATTATATATGTTTATGGTTTGTAGTAGTTACTGAATAATTCATACTAAATATTGAAAAAAATCATATTTTTTACAGAATAATTCAAAGCAGGTACTGAATAATTCATAGCAGGTACTGAATAATTCATATAGTTTGTGAATAATTCATAGTAGATACTAAATAATTTGAGCAGATACTGAATAATTCATAGCAAAAACTAAATAATTTATTGTAGATACTGAATAATTTGTAGTAAATACTAAATAATTAGAGCAGAGACTGAATAAATTATAATAGTTATTCAATAGTTCATACTAGATACTGAATAATAAGTCTGAACATTAATAACTGAATAATACACATACAGTTGGATTAAATGAACAGTTGCATAAGTGTTGAAATAACTTTGTTTATTTTATTACATTCCATTTGAATGTGTTTGTGTAAGAGTTCATCATCTGTGCTGCGTCTCTGTAAAGTTTATATGTCCCTGTGTTGCTGTTTGTCTCGTAGGGAAAACTGGGCGTTCCTGGATTACCCGGATATCCAGGACGACAGGGTCCAAAGGTATGACATCACTGACTCCTCTCACTCTCTGGCACTCCATCATTTGTTCCTTTGATTTGTTCTCTAGATCCACAGAGATGCTGCTGTAGAGTCGGTCTCTGCGTCTGGAGCAGATTCGGCTCTTTCTAATCAAACGCAGAACCCGCAAAAATGAGGAGTAAACAGAACAGCAGGCCTGCAGTGCTGACTTCACATGGAGGAGATCAGAATCCTCTCTGACTGTCGCTGCAGAGTCAAGACTCAGCGTCCCTGTTCACACAGCAGACCACGCTCCTAAAGATGGTCCTTCAAGGGTTCTTTAGTTAAGACAATGGTTCTGTTTAGAACCATGAACACTCAAAAAACCATTGGCATGCTTAAATTGATATTTGCTTGGTGAAATGGTTCTTCAGATTGATGGAGAATGTGTTGCGTATGGTTCTGTATAGCACCAACAAGGTCTCTGCTATTATTACAAGCTTGATATTGTAACAAAAGATAATATCAGAACCTTTTTCAGTGCTATCTAGAACCCTTTTTGAAAACCGTATACAACACATTCTGCATTAATCTGTAGAACCATTTCACCACTAAACTGATGGTTCTACATAGAGCCATTTCCTTTACACTCCTAAAAAACGATGGTTTCTTCAAGTGGTTATATTTAGAACCATGAGTTCTGTATAGAACCTCTTATGTGGTGAAATGAGTTTTTAAAATGATTGGGAATGTTCTATATCGAGTCTTTTTGAAAGGGGTTCTATATAGCACCAAGTAGGGTTCTGCTGTTGTTACAAGCTTGACATCATAACAACAGAACCCTGCTTGGTGCTTTATAGAACCATATACAACACATTCTCCATCATTCTGAAGAACCATTTCACTATGCAGAGAACCATTTGAGGGTTCTTTCAGTGTTCATGGTTCTGTATAGACCCACTGTCTTTACTAAAGAGCCCTTGAAGAACCAGAACCATCTGTTTTAAGTGTGTAGCTGAGCTCTGATGGCTTATGTTAACAGCGCTGATAGAAGAACCCGTTTTCTGGCGCTCTGAGCACCTGATCTCCATAACTGTGTGAGGAACTCGCAGTGTGTGGTTCCAGTGTTCTGTTTAGTACAGAGTCAAGCCTGAAAAAAAACAACACATAAAAACTGCCTCCTGATCTGTTGACTTTGCCAGAAATCATGCTAACAGCTACATGGTAACAGTGGATTTTGAGTCGACTCCAAATCCAGCCTTTCCCTCAGAGCTTCGTCCAGAGCGTTAGTTCATAGGTGTGACTCACATCCTCTTTTCTTCAAGCGGAATTGTGTAATAACACAAAGCACGGCTGGATCCCGTTGATTAAAGGGGAATTCCACCAATGTTTCAAACTTTATTCAGAATTCACTCAGAGTGGTTTGGTGTGAAATGGTTCAGATGTCTTTACAGTGGTGCTGATAGGAACCAGGGGTCACCATGACTACAACACAAATATAGACATTTTATTTACTATCCAGAACCACCAGTGAACCTACACGAGTCTTCTGAGTTTATATGGAATGTTGATGATGGAAAATAGAGGAAAATCTGAAATAATAAGTTTTCTTTGGGGACTATTTTGCCTCACAGCGCCCTGCATGTATCCCTCCACCATGAATGGAGTTTAAGTTCTCTAAACTATCATAAAACAGTGTCTCAGTCATCAGGCAGTGAATTCATAACCATTTCATGTAGGAACTTTCTGTGAGGAGCTTTTAGAGGGGGACGTCTGGTTCCTATCACCACCACTGTGAACAGTTCTGACTCGGTAAGTTTATCTAGAACAGAGCGTTTCACACCAAACCACTGTTTGTTTACATCTTAACAACTTAATTATGCAGAAATTTTGAAATGGAATTCCCCTTTCAGAAGGTGCAAGCAGCAACCACTCAAGTTTTTTGTGGATACCATAGCAGCTGCCTAGCAATGCCCTAGCAACTACTTGGGATATCATACCATCTACCTAGCAACACCCAAGTAACCACATGGGATAGCAACCACCTAGCAATACCTTAGCAACCACTTGCAATACCATAGCAACTACCAAACAACCCCCTAGCAACCACATGAGATATGATAGCAGTTGCTGAGCAACACCCTAGCAACTACTTGGGATATCATAACAACTACATAGCAGTATCCTTGCAACCTCATGGGATGCCCTAGCAACTGCCTAGCAACACTGAAGCAATCATTTGCGATACCATAGCAACTGCTGAGGAACATCCTAGCAATCACTTGGGATATTATAGCAACTACCTAGCAACACCCTAGGATGTCATAGCAACCACCTAAAAACAACTTAGAAACCACATGGGATATAATAGCAACTACCTAGCAACACCCTAGCAACCACATGGGATATAATAGCAACTACCTAGCAACACCCTAGCAACCACATGGGATATAATAGCAACTACCTAGCAACACCCTAGCAACCACGTAAAATACCATAGTAACTGCGTGGGCACACTGTAGCGAGCGTCTGGAGGTGTCTAAGCTGTGCAGTGACTCTGCTTTCTCTCCAGGAAATGATCTTTTCTAGTTGTTTACTGTTTACCCTCCTAATGTAACACCTGACTGAGCTGAAACAGAGGAATCCAGTGGATCCAATCAGAGCGGCAATAAAACTCTGCAGGAGATTCAGCTGGAGATAAACGATCAACAGTCACTCACTGCACACACTGTTACCACTATACTGCTCACCTGTCGGAGGAAACCAGCTGTTCTGTGTTCAGCAACATTAGTTCAGCAAAGAATACAACCATGTTTCCAAAAAAGTTGGGACGCTGTGCAAAATATAAATAAAAACAGAATGAATTGATGTGCAAATGATTTAAACCCTGTATTTCATTGAAAATCATACAAAGACAACGTATCAGATGTTGAACCTGAGAAATGTTAGTTTTATGTCCATTTTGAATTTGAGGCCAAAACGGTTTAGCGTGCTGCGCTGGTCTGATCCGATACTAAACCTCTGCGCTCTAACGGTCAGTCCAGCCGTCCAGTTTTCCTTTCTCCCGTATGTGTTTGCGTAACGGCTGTTTGACCGGCCCCATTATCTCAACCCAAACAGTGGAGCGCTGGAGTGTGTCCACTGTGTTAGACTCGGTCCCTGCGCTGATTGTCTCTGTCTGCTCTGCCAAAGTAATTTAACCTTCAGTTCCGTGTCTGTCGTTCTGCCAACGGGTTCTCTCTCTGTTTACTCGCTTCAGTAGCGCAGATTCTGTCTCTCCTGCACAGCATTAACATCACAACAACAAAAACCTGCTGACCGCTTTATCAGGGGCTTCTGTCGGTCAGCTAAAGCACATCTCTCCACAGTGTTTGAGTTCGATCAATCTGAACGCTTTCATGATGCAAAGAACCCTTTGATCATGCAAAGGGTTTGAGTGTTCGTGGTTCTATATAGAACCGTTTCCATTTTCTTTAATAAAGAACCTTTGAAGAATGATCTTTTTTAAGAGTGTATATATAGAGAGAACTATTTTCATGCTTAAATGGTTCTTTACATGGTGAAATGGTTCTTCACATGGTGGAGAATGTTTTGTATGTGGTTGTGTATATAGCCTTTCTGAAAAGGGTTCTAGATAGCACCAAAACAGGCTATTTTATATACATCATATTTTCCATCAGTCTGAAGAACCTTTTTACCATGCAAAGGTCCATGCAAATGGTTCTGTTCATGGTTCTATATAGAACCATTGTCTTTACTAAAGTGCCCTGAAGGACAGTATTTTTTAATAAAGAGAAATAAAAGACCAAAACCAGTTTTTGACCAGATGCTGTGGCACAGTTTCACATACTGATCTAGATAAATGATCTTTCTCTCTCTGCAGGGTTCCACAGGTTTCCCTGGCTTTCCTGGAGCAAACGGAGAGAAAGGAGGGAGGGTAAGCAGAGCCTTCCATAAAATATAACCTCAAACTGCTCAGAGAGGCTGAAGTGGACGGAGCTATACTGTCCCAGAGGGAAGAGGTCAGGGCTTTTGTTGGACTTACAAATCACTAGTTCAGCGTCTGGCATGAAAAGGAACAAAAGGTCAAAGGCAGTGAAACAGAACGCTGACTAGAATGTCAGTGAGCTCCACTCGAAAGTCTCAGAGGTAACATCTGTCAGCATCGGCTCTCACAGAGCTGCTGCTGAGAAGAGAGGCGGAGGTGTGGAGAAGCAGACGAGAGGCTGTTCAAGCAGTGCTCACTGTTACAGTACACAGTATTACTGTACAGATAAACAGATGTTAATTGAGTATCATGTACAGTTGTACTGTAAACAGGATGTGTAATAGACTAGTGACCACTTTGTGGAAGCTAATAGGATCAGAATAAAGAATGAAGGATGTGCATTGAATACTGTGTACAACTGTTACGACCCCATGTTTGGTCTAGACCAGGGGTCAGCAACACGTGGCTCTGGAGCCGCATGCGGCTCTTTTACTGCCCTGTTGTGGCTCCACAGCTGAATTAGGTTTGTAGGTAAAAATAAAATAATCCTCCTTTACAGTAAAATAAAGCTCTGCTGATCGTTCAACACAGTTTAACAAGAAATGGTCTTAAACTCTGGAGTTAATGTAGAACTGCTAATTCACCCTTTAACCCTGAAGATCAGCGCAGACTGCTGGTCACCATAGCAACACAGACAACAGTCTCGCCTAGCTAGTAGCTAACGAAACGGCGAAGAGAGAGATTTAAGATGAACATCGATAATTTAGAGATGAATGGACTTATTTGTGTTTATAATCACTCCAGCTGGTTTCCTGATATGTTTAAACGAGAAACTGAAACACTAAAAAGTCACGAAGATGAAGTTCCTTGTTCAAATTGTCCCGTTCCACCTTAAATGATGCAACAGTTACATTCTACGTTTAAGGTGGAATGGGAGAATTTAAACAAGAAACTTCATCTTCGTGTCTTTGAACAAGAAGCTGGTGAGTGAGAAGCGACTTCAGCCTCGTAAAAAGCCGAACGCTGAGAGACATTTTACAAGAAACTTCTTTACTTTTGAGGAAAAGTTTCCTGCCGGAGATGCGAGAAAAGCGGCTACAGCTGAGCTAAAGCTTAAAGCAGAGCAGAGTAAATCTGCGTTTTTGTTGATATTGCATTTTTGTTAATTTTACTAGCAAATTAACACATACTGAGACATATTTATAGTCAAGATGGTAAAATGGACATTAAATATTGTGGCTCCCAAAGTGGTTAGATTTTTGCTGAAAGGACAAAATGGCTTTTCTTAACATTCGGGTTGTGACCCCTGAACTTGACAGCAGGGTTTTTTTGCAGTCATCAGCGGTTCACGTTTGACCAGCAAGTCATCCAAAGTCCGGCTGAGTTGAAAATGAGCGTAAAAAGGAACGTTTAAAAACATTCTTTTATCAAAACGAAACTCCAGAGATTAGATGAGGGTCCGATTTAAATCTCCCACTCTGCCCTAAACTGAGTTTCCTCTCCTGCAGGGAATCGCTGGCAAAGCAGGACCAAGAGGACAGCGTGGTCCAACGGTATGGAGAAACGCCAGAGCTTGATTCACTGTACAGTGTAAGGAGCTTCAATAAACAGCTTGCAGTATTAATGTAATATTAATGTGTCGTCAGGGTCCACGTGGTGGAAGAGGAGCGAGAGGACCAACAGGAAAGCCGGGGCCGAAGGTGAGAGATCACTCGAACGTTCAGTGACTGTTAGAGATTGAAATATTTGTCTGAACTCAGCTACTCCTGTCTGGGTTTAGACAAGTTTGGATGACAATTATGAAATATTTTCACAGCCCATCTCCAACAATTAATCAGTTTTACTGTGTGTTCACCAAAACTTCATTTTCTCCTTCTTTATCAAGGCTGCAGTCGGGTTCAGATCAAATTCTGTCCGGTTCGAGTCGGTTTTCAGGCAGACTTTAGTGAATGTTGGGTTCAGACTGAAATTTCAAGCCTGATTAAAGCTGATTTTAGTACATCGTAAAGATTTTCTCCTTCTAAACTGGACAGTTTATAGATTTCAAACATAATTTCTCGACATTCCAGATGTTCTCATCCCTTCTAGAGAACTTTCTGACCCTCCTGTTCTCTTTCCTACAGGGTACCTCAGGGAACGACGGGCCTCCAGGTGGTCCTGGAGAAAGAGTGAGCACTTCTAGAATGTCTGCATGTTTTAAGGCTGCCTAGTTTATGGAGCTTCCCATTAAAATTCCTTTGCTTTTTGTTTCGTCTCAGGGGCCTCAAGGACCACAGGGACCTGTCGGGCTCCCAGGACCAAAGGGTCCAAATGTAAGCAGAATGTTTTTTATTCTTAATAATAACTAAGCAGAGCTTTTACACTGATCTTGCTCTTTTACATTTATTCCAGTGTGGATGTGTCTGAATTCCAAATGACCGTTTGTTAGCCGTATTATGCACTGTTGTGCTGCGGGATCCAGTATTTAAATTCCCATGTAGTGCACTGGGAGCTGCTTGAGATTCAGCCCCAGTGTGAGAAGGATTGGTGCTAAATAAGATTCGAGATGGTAATTTTGTTTTTTAATTTTATGTTAATGAGTTAATGACCGCAATATACAATGACAGGCAACTCTGCTTCCCGTCATGCCTAAGAACACCCTTCCCCCCTAAAATCACAGTAACGCACAACCTTTCATGGCTTATTGCTTTAATAAGTATGTAATAAGTGAGATTTTGAGGGGTTAATAATCTGTCATCCTAGTTATCATCGATCTGATTTTGTCTCTCTGCAGGGACCTCCAGGAAAGGATGGGTTGCCAGGTCATCCCGGACAGCGCGGAGAAACCGTAAGTACAGTTTAA
The DNA here is from genome assembly GCF_904425465.1 of Colossoma macropomum. Taxonomy (NCBI): domain Eukaryota; kingdom Metazoa; phylum Chordata; class Actinopteri; order Characiformes; family Serrasalmidae; genus Colossoma; species Colossoma macropomum. The sequence continues at coordinate 33,479,952 of NW_023494807.1, forward strand.
CTGTCCAGTCGCCTAAGGCTGTGCTCAAAAAGGCAGTACCTGCTGAGGATAATTTAGATGGCATGTCAGCTTTGGTTCGCTGGTAGAACGAAGGTCTTGTTGTGTTCTGGGATGATGAGAATAAACATAAGAGGTTCTGTACAGATACAGATACTTACACACACCTTTAGTCTTTATGAGGAAAAACGAAGTGGACTGCTGGATGCGTTTTGTGTTGCTCTGCCTGTGTTTGTTGACGTGAGCTGTAATTTAATATCTAAATCTGTTTCTCACTACTAGGGTTTCCAAGGAAAGACGGGACCGCCGGGCCCTGGAGGGGTTGTCGGCCCGCAGGTAAACATTCAAAAACAGCAAAACAAGCGAGGCTGCTGATGGAGCGTCTGTATGAGAGCATAAACTCTCATTGTTTAATTCCTCTCTGGTTTATTTGAAAGGGACCTACTGGAGAGACCGGCCCAGTGGGGGAGAGAGGCCATCCTGGATCCCCAGGGCCCCCTGGAGAGCAGGGTCTTCCCGGAGCTGCTGGCAAAGAGGGTGGAAAGGTACAGTCTGTGAAAAATTGCTAAAACCCCCCACAAACCCAGGCATAACCACAGGTGCAAGCATTCTCTGCCACATGTTGCCCGCAGGTGGACAGCACCTGGTGAGGGAACTAAATCACACCTATAACACGTTAATATTACAGTCATTCAGTTCAGTCCAACTTTGTCATTATACATCGGGGGCGTCCAAAGTCCAGCCCCAGGGCTAAATGTTACCCACGGACAGATTTTAATCAGCCTGTATCTTCTGTTTTAGAGTGTGTTATTCGTGCCCTCCAGCCAGTGCGCTGCAGTTCTTCCTTTTACCTCATGGTGGCAGCAGTGCTCTAAGATTGTAATGCCGCACTGTGGTACTGAAGTAGCTAATGGTTGAGTCTTTCTTCTCTGACTGACCTGCAGCTTCACTTACTTGACCACATTTAGTCCAGACTGAGCCCTAAAGCTCAGACTAACACTGAGAGCCGCAGATTTAGATGGGGATTTGAACTTTTTTATCAAGATAATCGAGAATTTAATATCAACAACCATGAAACTAAGCAGCTGCACCTCTGAGTCTCACAGCACTGATGACTTACCAGAGCAGATTCAGCAGCTCAGGAAATATTAACCCTTTAAGACTGAACAGTAACAGCTGTATATGATGATTAATCTGCTTTTCTTTAATAAAGTGATTTCTTATGTATGCATGTGAAGAACATGATCTAACAAAACTGAATATGTATAGATTTTTGTTTAGTTTGTCTCACAAATCATAATTTTTGGGCAAGTAAACACTTGAACAGGAACATAATTAATACATTAGATATGTTTTGTTTTTACTCTTAAACAATTTAGTTATTTGTTTTAAGCGCTTATCAATGCAAAAGGCTCTGAATGAGAAATGGAACAATAACAGAAGCATTGTGCATCTTTTATACAGTGATAGGAAACACAGATTCTAAGCACTAATATTTAATTTATTTTAATTTATTTATTAAGACTTAATGTTTTGAATCATTTGAGATGAACATTTCGGTTCTCAGGTATTTGGACATTTTGACAAAAGTCTGTTATAATACATGCGTTCCTACATATGGGGGGTACAGTATAATGAAACACTTCTCTGGTGCATAAACATTGACAATGACATGAGTGCACATGTACTAGTGGATAACAGACAGCAATATACACACAATAAGTACAAGCAATAATTATAAGTAGACAATAGACATTAAATACAGAACTAGAGGCACAGAAATGTCCTGGAGCAGAGACAGTGTTTATATCGCTGCTGTCGGAACAAAACCTCGTATCTCCAAAAACTTTACAGGAGAAGGAAAAAACATACTTTACTTTTAATGTAAGTCAATGGAACCAGACTTTCTTCCAAGTGATTTTGGGCCGTTTATTTTGGTTTATTCATCATGATATTTGCACACAATGTAAAGGGCAACAAGCATTTTCAAACTATGGCAAAAACTGAAAACATATAAGGTTTTGTTCTGACAGCAGCGAAATGTGTGCAAAATATTTGCAGCAATTTTTTTCAGTGGTCGTGTTCAGTAAACAATGTTAGTTCATATATGCGCTCTAGATAAATGATGTCAGTCTGCAGTTTGGAATAAGATTCACTTCCATATTTTTTCACTTCCGTAATGTTTTCATTTACTGTGACTGTAACATTAAGTATCTTTACTGACTTTTCTACTCATATTTATTAATGGAGATCTGATTTATGTCCTGCCATCGTTAGCAGGTCACCCTTAAAGCTATATTGGCAATAGAGGAGCCCTTCTTGGGGTTGTTCTGTTGGCTGCTTTTAACTTGTTAGTCCATGTTTATGGTCATATTAAACACCATTCATCATTTCAAATGATTGCAAGACTAAATTTGTTTTCTCATAATCTTCCTTTAAAATGTGATGACCTTAGCCCCGCCTCTAAAACGTCATCTGACATCACCGTGCACTAGAAGGGGGAGAAAAGTAATGTTAACAGCTCAGCTCAGAGACCCTCCCTGATACCGAGTTTCACTCACAAGTCCATCCCAGTACATAAGGAGAGCGAGTTACGATACCCCATTCACGCTGGTGATTAATGGACAGCTGACGTCCTCGTGTGTTACAGTATGTGGTGAAATTGGGGAAATGTTGACCTTCTTTGTCGTATTTTGCTCTGAGTTTGCTCCTTTTTTCCCTGCAGGGTGATCCAGGTCCTCAGGGCGGTGCTGGTAAAGTCGGCCCCGCTGGGCTGAAAGGATTCCCGGGGCAGAGGGGGCTGCCCGGCGCTCCGGTAAGAACAAACACGCCGGAGTCACAAACCTGGCCAAATGGTCATTGTCTGCCCAAACGCCTGCTGCTCCACCAAATGCTCATGCAGGCTTTTGGCCTCCACAGAGAGTCATCGCTGAATCAGAGAGTAAACAGTGCAGCGCTCAGAGGAAACGCATCACCCGCAGCAGGAGCTTCGGAACTTAGTTTAGTTTGGAACAGTCGCACTTTACTTATTCACAATAAACGCTCTCCACAGTCTGAAAACGATGGTTCTTCAAGCGTTCTTTAGTAAAGACAGTAGTTCTCTATAGTACCGTGAACACTCCAGGTCATCAGATTGATGGAGAATGTGCTGTAGATGGTTCCATATAGAACCTTTTTGAAAAGGGTTCTATATAGCACCAAAAATGGTTCTTCTATTGTTACAGACTTGATGTTGTAACAGTAGCAGAACTCTTTTTGGTGCTATATAGAACCATATACAACACATTCTCCATCAATCTGAAGAATATTTTCACCAAGCTAAGAACTATTTAATCATGCAAATGGTTCTTTGTGTGTTCACGGTTCTAAATAGAACCAATGTCTTTACTACAGAACCCTTGAAGAACCTTCTTTTTAAAGAGTGTAGTCCTGGAGGCTTAAGATAACCTTGCCTGATTAAGCTTTTCAGATGATGGTCAAGGCCTTTGAAAGTTGAACCGTGTGTGAAGGAATCATTAAAGGGGAATTCCACCAACTTTTCAAAAGTTCCACATAATTAAGCAGTTGAGGCGTAAACAGTCATTCAGAGTGGTTTGGTGTGAAACGCTCTGTTCTAGAGAAACTTACAGAGTCAGAACTGTTCACAGTGGTGGTGATAGGAACCAGACGTCCCCCTCTAAAAGCTCCCTCACAGAAAGTTCCTACAGTAAATGGTTATGAATTCCCTGCCTGATGACTGAGACACTGTTTTATGATAGTTTAGAGAACTTAAACTCCATTCATGGTGGAGGGATACATGCAGGGTGCTGTGAGGCAAAATAGTCCCCAAAGAAAACTTATTATTTCAGATTTTCCACTATTTTCCATCATCAACATCCCATATAAACTCAGAAGACTCGTGTAGGTTCACTGGTGGTTCTGGATAGTAAATAAAATGTCTATATATTTGTGTTGTAGTCATGGCGACCCCTGGTTCCTATCACCACCACTGTAAAGACATCTGAACCATTTCACACCAAACCACTCTGAAAGACTCAGTTGTGCAAAATTTTTTAAAAATCGGTGGAGTTTCCCTGTAAATTGCACAGGTGGGGTTTCGACGTATACTGGTGTAAAAAGACTGGCCTGCACAGTCAGGAGCATTTTGTTGGAACTGTAGGTTAACTTTGTTTTTCTCTGGCTTTACTACAGTCAGAACATTTTTGTGACTTGCAACGTTTACATGCAGACTGATAATCCGTTAATATTCCAACTAATAGTTCAATCGGAATAGAACACGTCCATGTAAACACCTCAATCAGAATAGTCTAGCCTGATTGAGGCCATTCAGAATACAGTCTCTATCCGACTGATCGAGGTGGGTAATCCTGTAAATAATCTGTTAAATAGAAGAATAATATCCGTGTAAACGCCTGTATCTGATTACATTCCCTATCGGAAAGTTTAAGTCCGTTCTGATCATGTTCGTCACGTCATAGTGACAGTTTATACCGTTCAGCATGGCGGAGCAGAAACTGGTCTGCAGAGGAGACGAAGTTTATGCTTCAGACTTTTTTTTAAAAGACTTAAAAATGAGCCCAATAATGAGCTGTTCAGACGAGTTATGAGCAAATGAACACCACAAACTCTGCTCGTCTCACTCTGACTGGACTCACGTGATGCTGGTTGTCATGGTAACATCTACACTAAGTGATGCTCTATGCATAATTTTAATTTTGGATCTGATTACTTGTGGTGTGAATGAGATTTTAGTTAGATTGTTGAGTAGAGTGAGAATAAACACCTCAGTCTTAATCTGTAACTGGAATTCATTTAGTCAGATTGGGGACAATCACTGCATGTAGACACAGACATTGTAACCCCCTCCTTTCTGTTTCAGGGTCCAGGTGGGCTGAAGGGTGGCGAGGGTCCGCAGGGTCCCCCAGGTCCCAACGTAAGTATCTTTGCTAAATTACTCTAGTACGTGTTTGTAGAGACAACTTTCAATGCAAAAGGTGGAAGTTTTCAGATAGTGATAAATTTTATGTTGCTCATTATTTTATTTAATATGTGATTTTCATTACGTTTTGTAAATGTTATAAAGCTTGTATGTCTATAACCTGAATTATGACACAAAAGATTAACGTAGTTTGTAGAAATTAAAACTAGAGAAGCATCAACATTCAGATCAAAGATATTTAGAGATGCTAGTGTAGTGTGGTCCAGATAGTTCCCAGCACATTCTTGGCAAAGTTAAATTCTCAAGCTTTTCTAGTGGAGCAGTTTTAACAATAGGATGTTTGCAAATGATGTCACTGCATTACTGTGGTGGGAACTGCAGACGGAGGGCAGGAAGGGATTTTCTACATAGGAAGCTGTTATATGATCTCAAAATGTCTCTGGTTTGCACTATTATGGTTGTCCAAATCGATCAACCCGATAAACCACGAAGAGCTTTTATCGAGTACTGAAGTTGTTGTTCATAAAAGAGCAAAATGCTAAAAATCGACAGAAGAAACAGCAGCAGAAATGGCTGCATCTGCGGTCGGGAGGGGCGGAGTGTGAGTTCTGCTCAGTTCATCTGTGAGTTTGAAACTGCTGATAGGTTTAAAACAGTAACTACAAGCAGCAGCACGAACACTGAAATCAGGGTTAACAGATTAAACAGACTAAAGCTGTGTCCCAATTCAGGGGCTGCATCCTTCGGAGGAGGTGGTCTATGAAGGCTGTGTAGACCCGCAAAGGCTGAACCGAAATGAGACGGTCTGCTCTATGGCGGATTTCCTGTTTGAGTCACAGCACCGCCGTTCCCGCCCTCCCCGCTGTGTCATGAAACGCAGCTCCTGTCAAGTTCTTTTAAAGTTCTTTAAAGATGGAACCGGAAACTTTGATTTTAGTTTTTATTTTTCGTTTATTAGAGCTGGAGATTCTTCTCTCTGTCGGCTCTTTGCTCCCTAAAACAAAACGTAGCGTAAGTTTTCCTTCAGACCTCGTCGGCTTTTTTAACATTTTTATCGTTGGCTATTCGACTCAGTTTAAACCCAATACTTACATTTAAAGCGTCTCCTCAGACGCCGTTCGCTCCTCTGCTGACGCCACCATGTTCTCGAATCCTCGCGGCACACAGTGAACCCTAGGGTATGTTGGCTGGCAAAGTATCCGCCATTGGATCCTTCGTTTCCATGGAAAAGGAGGACACATTTCTCGGCCACATATGAAGGAGCCTTCGAAATGGGGCTGTCGCACAGCGCTGATGCAATCGGCCTTCAAATGCAGCCTCCGAAGGACGCAGCCCCTGAATTGGGACACAGCTTAAATAACTCACCCTACCATGCCAGCTTTTTGTTCCAATTTTCCAGTTACAGCTCAAAAGGTGCAGCACTTACAGTCTGGCTTCAGGCCTTATAATAATAACTGCTGCACCGTCGTTTAAGGTGGAACGGAAACGTTCGAATCGTAGGCCAGCCTCAGCCTCATAAAGCTGTGCCTCCACACTTCTGTGTGCTTTCATTAGTGTTCTTGAGCAGAAGAACGTCTGGAGGACAAGGTAGCTGCTCATATCTGCTGCCTGGGTAGCAGGAGAGTCTTTCAGTTCAGCTGAAAAATCGCTGCTCTTCATAACAGACGGATCACCTCCAACATCTGCTATGATTTTCTGTTTATACCTTTCTCTCACGATATCGCCTAGACTAGCGCAGTGCGGGCTCGGCTCCATCTCATTTATTCTGCGTTTCACTTCCTGCCCTCCTGGATTTCACAGGTCATCAGCGTGTTAAAGCAGCACTGTACATTTGCTTTAGTTAAAACTGAAAAAAGCATCATGACTGAGTAGAATATGAACACACTAAAATATGCTGAGCGTGCAGAGCTGCTGTGTGTCGCCCTGTAAAGCCTGAAATAATCATCTAAAAGTCAGAGGGTCGAGTTTTTCACCTTGCGTGCAGTTACACATTTCCACCAGAGAGGTCTCCAAATCCCCAAAACGCACATAGTGCAGCTTTAACAGTCGAGTATTCAGCATGTTTTTGAACAGAATTCTGAAGTGTACCAGAAAAATCCACTCGAATTTTGTGAAACTTTGTGAAAACGTAACTGAATCAGACTGCGGGGAGGTCAGAGATGTGCACCCCTCTTGGTTACCATGGCAACACAGAGAGAATCTGCTTCATTCTTGTGCACCTCTCAGCGGAGGGACAGCAGGCACATTCTGGACAGTGGGCTTTCAGCAGGTGGTGAACATAATGACCAGTCACAGTGGAGTGGAGAGGCCAGCACACACACACACACACACACACACTGTGATCCCAGTAAATGAGTCACACACACACTTAGCTCACTTGGTTTTCCAAACATGTAGAATTCATTGACTTTAATACACAACTGTTCAAAAGTTCAACATATCAATGTTTTCAATAATGTCAAACTAATTTAGCGGATTAATGTATAAAATAATTCTAGTACGCTCAGCCAGGAATAGATCTGTAGAAGATTCTAAAACAACGGAAAAAGCTGTAGAACATCCAGAATAAAGTTCTAATAAACTGAATATCCAGAACTGTACTTAAAACATGGTAATCAAATCTCAAGGCAGATAATGTGATGAGTAAGTGATTTTTTAAAAACCAGTTGTGATATTATGTTATAGAACAGGTAAAAATGATAAAACATTATGTATTATGTTTACATATGTTATGTAATTGATTATCAAAATGAACATCAATACGAGAAGCTTTTTGGTGATTTATTTAATCTGCCACTAACGGCTCGTGTTGTCCTGTATAGATTAATTAGTGTAGTAAACTGGTAATAATTAAAGTGGGTGGGTGTTTCTAATAAAGTGGCCAGTTAGTGGAAGCACAAGGTGGGTGTTTCTAATAAAGTGGCCAGTGAATGGAAGCACAAGGTGGGTGTTTCTAATAAAGTGGCCAGTGAGTGGAAGCACAAGGTGGGTGTTTCTAATAAAGTGGCCAGTGAGTGGAAGCACAAGGTGGGTGTTTCTAATAAAGTGGCCAGTGAGTGGAAGCACAAGGTGGGCGTTTCTAATAAAGTGGCCAGTGAGTAGAAGCACAAGGTGGGCATTTCTAATAAAGTGGCCAGTTAGCGAAAGCACAAGGTGGGTGTTTCTAATAAAGTGGCGAGTTAGCGAAAGCACAAGGTGGGTGTTTCTAATAAAGTGGCCAGTTAGTGGAAGCACAAGGTGGGTGTTTCTAATAAAGTGTCCAGTGATTGGAAACAGGAGTGTATAGTAACAGTAATGGCTCTGCTGTAAGTGGTAGCCTTGTTTCTGACCCTGGTCCATCCTCAGGATAGAAGCTACAATTATGGCCTTGAGATTCTGTTCTTTAACAAATTCAAAAGGTTTTTCTGGTCCAGTGGATTGCCAGTGTGTTGGATAAACTTGAATTCCTGAATAATTTCCTGAACGTCAAGTTCAGAGCACTTCCTTTCGCTGTTATCTGTGTGCTGTGAACCTTTACTTTGCACAAAAACACAAAAGCAGTGTCAGTAATTGCTGCCTTGTGGATTTCACAGCGAAGTGAAGACTGTCCGTAATTGGTTTTCTGCTTCAAAACCAGCGAAGTTTCAATTCTGCAGTATGAGAGTCTGTCAGATATGAAGGAGCGACTGGGGACCTCATTGTCTTTCCTGTGTAAAACATGCACAGAACCATGTCAAAGAAACACCACAAAGTGGCAACAACCAGTCCACTCTCAAATGATCACCCCGCCAGCTCATGTGAGCATCTAACAAAGCCACACTGATATCATCAGACAAATAAAATTGATCAGATCCACAGATATTATGGTTCCATGAATTTTTCAGTATTAGTGGATATTCTGTTAATAAAGCACCAACAATGTGTGGGGATTGTTATTCGCTGTTGTCCAAACAAAATCTCCAAAATAGTAACTTTACAGGAGAAGGAAAAACATGTTTTACTTTTAATGTGAGTCAATGGAACCAGACTTTTTCACAAGTAATTCTGGGCCGTTTCTTTTGGTCCATTCATCATGAAATTCACACACAATGTAAAGGACAGCAGGCATTTTCAAATTATGTCAAAAACGACAAAAATGGGGATACAAGGTTTTGTTCCAACAGCAGCGAATTGTATTATGGCACACAAACATAACGGAAGTGGAATAGAACAGCTCCCCTTTAAATGTCTATTCTTAGTGTTAAATGTCTGCAGTTAAGCTAGAGCTGCTACAGCTCAGCACTGTTAGCTTAATGCTAACATAACATACAAACCCCTATTACCAGGCTAGCTGTGTTTTAGCACGTCTAACTGGTAAACAAAAGCTACTTTTTCTAAACGAGGGTTCTGCATGTAATCTCACACCTGCCTGGAACGCAAGACAAGTCACACATGTAGGCTTATGTTCTATACTACCACCCACCACCACCCCCTATCCCACCCCCTCTCCTGAGACAACCCACACAGTGGGTGTTCTTCAGCTCGTATATAGTTCTGCAAAGAACCATTTTGAAAAGGGATCTATATAGCCCCAAAGAGGGTTCTTCTATTGTTACAAGCTTGACATCATAACAGTAGAAGAACCCTTTTTGGTGCTATATAGAACCCTTTTGAAAATGGTGCAATATAGAACCATATACAACACATTCTCCATCAAGCCAAAGAACCATTTCATGCAGCTGGTTCTTTTAGTGCTCATGGTTCTATATAGACCCATTTTCTTTTAAGAACCCATGAAGAACCATCTTTTTTAAGAGTGTAGTTGTGGGTCAACATGGCAAAAATATTATGTTGCGATATTTTAATACATAATGATTCACTCTATATATATATATATAAAATATATATATATATATTTTTTTGATCAGAGGAAAAGAGCCAGTAGTGCTACATTTAAAAAAATACTATCAAAAACTGTGAACACAGTGATTTTTATTCAGTATTTGAGAATAAATCCAGCTCTTTTTTTATAGTGTTATAGTATACTGTGTTATGGCGAAATACCATCACGGCTGTGATTTGGTCGCCGTAGATCATCACAGCCGTGATGTTATTGGCGATCACACACTCCTCGAGTGTTCTATTGCTTTAATACAACAGTTAAATAAATACAGTAATAAATTAATAAACTGGGCCGTGAACGCGGCGTTTAATATGTTTTAATGTTCGCAGTTCCTTCACCAAATTATAGTTCCTTAACGAGCAGCTTGTTGCTACGTCAGAGTAACGAGCTCCGCCCACTCGCTGCACAGTCTGCCTCGCCTTTTGAAGTACAGACTGAGCCATAAAACTGCCGCAATATCAAGTTCAGCTCAGTTTTGTCAGTTTCTGCCAGATCAGTATTAATGTTGTTTTGTTCCAGCCAGTCTGTAAAGCATCTTACAGCCCGTTTAGTTTGGCGAATGGTGTTGGGTTCATTTCTGGCTGATTCCAGGTTGTTCAGCTGTTCTTCTGTCTCAGCTGCCGACTGAAAAGCTGCTCAGTGGTGATGACAGTTTGGGAATTTAGTGTCGTCTCATCTTCAGAGTCTGACCAAATCGGCTGTCGGTCAAATGTGATGTTAAGTGTCCATTTTCTGTTTGTGGCAAAGTAAGAAGTAAAAACGTTCAAATGTCTTTAGCGTCTCCTACAGCTGTCAGAGTCGGCGTCTCAGCGGAGTGATACAGTATTTGTGGGAAAAAAAAACATCTTATTATAAACATGTTATTTCTCCATAACATCACAAGCTTCTCAACCAATCAGCTCGCGTGGCCGGAACTAACTGTTGTATAATGTGACATAATTAATTACAATAACGGTATATATTGTCATATTGCCCCGCCCCACAAAATCAGCACCCAGAAAATGAGCTGTTCCTCACAGTAGAGTAAATGACATCATATGAAGGCTGATTAAGGTTGTTTTTACTCGTCTCAGCTGGAGGAAAGAGTGAAATGTGTCTCCTTTAATTCTTTTCGTTGTAATGAAAGTGTTGTGATGGTTGTGCTGCGTGTCAGCTGTGTATTAGTTGATGGTCCTGTATGTTCTGAACTTGACCCTGGCTGCTGGGAGGCTTTGTGGCTGGTGACTAATGGAGTGGAGGAGCTGAGTGAGAGATGTAGCTGCTGGAGAAAGCGCTGAATGAGGCTCTCTCTCTCTGAAAGCCCTCTTTATGCTGCCTCTTCAATAGATTCTGCTCTAATAGCCGCGCTAATGGGCTGTTTTCCAATACTGACCTGCTCCACTCTGGTCTCGGTTGCGGAGGTGGCCCACATGCTCATTTGTGTGTGTCGAAATGACCGGCGGTTAACAGCACACGCTCCCAAACCTGATCTGATCTGGTGATTCTCAGCTCCAGTCAAACTGTCAGCAAGAGCCTGTAGTTATTCAACACAGTCATAGAAATAAACAGGGGTTTCGTCTCCACGTCTTTCTTTATTAAAGAGCTTAAAAAAGACGGTTCTTCAAGGGTTCTTTAAAAAAGGAATGGTTCTATTCTGAAGTGAGTTTGCTTGATTAGATGGTTCTCTGCATGGTGAAATCGTTCTTCAGACTGATGGAGAATGTCTTGTATATGGTTCCGTAGTGGGTTCTAATGTTCTATGGTTACAAGCTTGACACTGTAACAATGGCAGAACCCTTTTTTGGTGCTATATGGAATGCTTTTCGAAAGGTTCTATACAGAATAATTTACAACACATTCTTCATCAGTCTGTATATAGAACCATTATCTTATATACTATATAGAACCCTTGAACAACCATTTCATTTTCATTTAATGCTTAAAGTGTTCTCTGCATGATGAAATGTCTCTTCAGATTGAGAATGTGTTTATGGTTCTACATAGAACCTTTTTAAAAATGGTTCTATATAGCATCAAAATGGGTTCTGCTATAGTTGTGATGTCAAACCTGTAACAGTAAAAGAACCCTTTTTGGTGCTATATAGAACATTTTACAATACATTCTCCATCAATCTGAAGAACAATTTCACCATACAAAGAACCATAGAACAGACTCAGTTTATATCACAATACCTACATTTAGTCAGTTATTCATTCAGCCTAATGAGAAACTGTAGAACAGACTCAGTTTATATCACAATACCTACATTTAGTCAGTTATTCATTCAGCCTAATGAGAAACTGTAGAACAGACTCAGTTTATATCACAATACCTACATTTAGAGTCGGTTATTCATTCAGCCTAATGAGAAACTGTAGAACAGACTCAGTTTATATCACAATACCTACATTTAGAGTCGGTTATTCATTCAGCCTAATGAGAAACTGTAGAACAGACTCAGTTTATATCACAATACCTACATTTAGAGTCGGTTATTCATTCAGCCTAATGAGAAACTGTAGAACAGACTCAGTTTATATCACAATACCTACATTTAGAGTCGGTTATTCATTCAGCCTAATGAGAAACTGTAGAACAGACTCAGTTTATATCACAATACCTACATTTAGAGTCGGTTATTCATTCAGCCTAATGAGAAACTGTAGAACAGACTCAGTTTATATCACAATACCTACATTTAGAGTCAGTTATTCATTCAGCCTAATGAGAAACTGTAGAACAGACTCAGTTTATATCACAATACCTACATTTAGAGTCGGTTATTCATTCAGCCTAATGAGAAACTGTAGAACAGACTCAGTTTATATCACAATACCTACATTTAGAGTCGGTTATTCATTCAGCCTAATGAGAAACTGTAGAACAGACTGTAAGATTTTGTCTTTAGTGGACTTTGTACTGTACTGACGCTGATATCTGTCTGTGTGTGCACCTTAGGGGTCCCCAGGTGAAAGAGGGCCTGCTGGACCAGGTGGGCCAATTGGATTAACTGGACGCAACGGACCTCAGGGACCCCCAGGACCTGCTGGAGAGAAAGGTGGACCGGTAAGAGTCGCTGTGTTTGTTTACATTGCAGGTTATGCCTACATGTTCTGGAAAACTGTGAGATTTATAGACAAGTTTTCCAGTCATAGGAAACACCTGGAAAATGAGAAAACTGATAAAATCTCCTGGATATATTAGTGACATCCTGGAAAGGTTCGACCACCAGGCCACTGAGATTACATATTTTACCATATTGTCATCAGTTTATCATTTTCTTTGGATGCTGACTGCAGATAATTTCAGTAACCTGCAGTTTCTTCAAACGTTTGTAAACACTTGGTAGCATTTAACTGTTAGCTTAGCTTACCCTGAATGCAGAGCGCTAATGAGCCAAGTGTAGTTTAGCTGTGATTAAGCTCCCCTGATTAACTAACCGCAGATGGACATTGGAAGCTAATGTTGGGCTAATACTGACGCCGGTTCTCTCTGTTGTGTGTCTGCAGGGTGAGAAAGGTCCTCCCGGTCCCGCCGGCCGTGACGGAATCCAGGGTCCAGTTGGCCTTCCAGGACCTGCGGGACCTCAAGGACCACCTGGAGAGGACGGTGATAAGGTACAGGCTCTATTTCACCAGTTCAGTCGGCCTGTTTCTCTCTGTCTCTCAGGTATTCAGTGTATTCAGTGGTTTCACTGCCAGAGTTTCTCCAGTTAAACACAGAGTTCTGCCTGTTATCACTCACAGTGAGCTGCACAGTGATGTTAGCATCGTCATGACAACCTCAGTGTATTTCATTTGTAAATATCTGTCGTATTTCAGGCACACATTGGTAAACATGTTTGTAAAATGAGTGTCATTAGGTTAAAGGTTAAAGTAGAGAAGCTGAGCTGTCTGACTCAGGTGTGCCCTACTTCCCTCTGAAATCTCTGAGGGGTCAAATGTAGACCGCCCCCCCCATCAGATCTCTATCTATCTATCTATCTATCTATCTATCTATCTATCTATCTATCTATCTATCTGTCTATCTATCTGTCTATCTATCTGTCTGTCTGTCTGTCTGTCTGTCTATCTTTGTATCTGTCTGTCTGTTTATCTGCCTATCTAACTATCCATCTATCTGTCTGTCTGTCTATCTCTCTATCTACCTGTCTGTCTGTTTGTCTGTTTAGCTATCTTTCTATCTGTCTTTCGGTCTGTCTGTTTATCTTTGTCTATGTATCTTTTTGTATGTCTATCTCTGTCTATCTGTCTTTTTTGTCTGTCTGTCTATCTCCCAACTATCTGTCTATCCGTCTGTCTGATTGCCTGTCTATATATCTTTCTTTCTATCTGTCTGTCTGTCTGTCTATTCATCTGTCTGTCTGCCTATCTATAAATCTACCTGTCTCTCTGTCTGTTTGCCAATCTTTCTGTCTATCTATCTGTCTATCTATTTATCTGTCTGTCTGTCTAATTATCTGTCTGTCTGTCTAATTATCTATCTAAACTCTCTCTGTGTCTCTCTCTCTCTCACTCTCTCTCTCTCTCTCTCTCTCTCTCTCTCCCTCTCTCCCTCCTCACTGTAACAGCGCTCTCGACTCCTCAGCTTTATCCATCATCCTAACCCGAGATGACGGAGAGTCATTATGGCGCAGCAGTGATGAATGTAAACACACAGTTGCTCGCGCGCGTTTGTAGAAGTAAACAAGTGCGCTTTGAGAGCCGGAGGCGAAAGAGCTGTGCAGCCTGTAATGTATTCACTAATAATTCATGTGTTATTATATTACTATTGCTGCGCTAAGTTTCAGCGCCGTTCTCATTCAGACGCACGTCACGTCCCACGCTGCATTAGGCCTGAACACGCTAACGGCTAAAGCGCTAACGGAGCCAAGTAATCAATTAATGACAAACACACCCCAGCGTCTCTATCTGATTAAGGTCTCGGGGGGATATTCACCACACTGGCAACTTCCAGAAACTTCTGACTGGGTTTAGGTGAGAAACTGGGTCGCAGTGCTTCGGGCTCAGGGCTGATGCTGCGTGTGTTTGTGTTTTTCAGGGAGAGGTTGGAGAACCGGGTCAGAAAGGAAGCAAAGGAGACAAAGGAGAACACGTGAGTGTCTGTCTGTACACGTTCTAACGGGTTTTATGAGGAACCTGGATTGAAAAGATCCTCAATTCCATTCATACATCATACAGTATATAGTTGGAGTGCTGATCCAGGATCAGATTCAGAGTGCACTCTTAAAAAGGATGGGTTCTTTAGTAAAGCAATGGTTCTATATAGAACCATGAACATTTACAGAACCATTTGCATGCTTTATTGGTTCTGTGCATGATGAAATCTTTCTTCAGATTGATGGAGAATGTGTTGTATATGGTTCTACATAGGACCTTTTTGAAAAGGGTTCTATATAGCACCAAAAAGCGTTCTTCTAGTTATGATGTCAAGCTTGGAACAACAGAAGAACGCTTTTTGGTGCTATGTAGAACCATATACAACACATTCCCAATCAATCTTAATAACCATTTAACCATGCAAAGAACCATTTTTAAGCATGCAAGTAGTTCTTTGAGTGTCCATGGTTCTATGAATCCTTTTTTTTTCACTAAAAAACCCTTGAAGAACCATCTTTTTAAAGATGGTTCTTAAAAAAGTAAAAAATAATAAATGCTGAATACTTACAGAGCACTTACATCATTGCTGTTAAGTTATTTAATATGTATTATTAATATTATAGAATAATATATATATATATATATATATATATATTAGATCATAATTACGCACTCTTATACTCTTTAGGATGGTTCTTCAAGAGTTCTTTTGTCAAAACAATGGTTCTATATAGAACCATGAACACTCAAAGAACCATTTGCATGCATAAAGTGTTCTTTGCATGGTGAAATGGTTCTTCAGATTGATGGAGAATGTGTTGTATGTGGTTCTAGATAGCACAAAAAGGGCTCTTCTGTACACTTGACATATTAAATCAAGAAAATGTTCTGAACATTTGAAGATACAGCCGATTTGAAGATATTTCACCATGCAAAGAACCATTTGAGCACGCAGTGGGTTCTTTGAGTGTTCCTGGTTTTATATACAATGATCAGGCATAACATTATGACCACCTCCTTGTTTCTACGCTCAGTGTCCATTTTTTCAACACTGCTGTGTCTGATCCACTCATACCAGCACAACACACACTAACACACCACCACCACGTCAGTGTTACTGCAGTGCTGAGAATGATCCTCCACCCAAATAGTCCCTGCTCTGTGAGGGTCCATGGGGGTCCTGACCACTGAAGAACAGGGTAAAAGGGGGCTAACAAAGTATCAGAGAAACAGATGGACTACAGTCTGTAACTGTAGAACTACAAAGTGCACCTATATAGTAAGTGGAGCTGATTAAATGGACAATGAGTGTAGAAACAAGGAGGTGGTCATAATGTTATGCCTGATCGATGTAGAACCATTGTTTTTACTAAAGAACCCTTGAAGAACCATCTTTTTCAAGTGTATGAGTGCTTATTGGTGATGATCTTACTGACATGAACATTTTCTAAATCAAAATTTTCACAACATTTAAAAGAAAAGTTTGAACAACATTTAAGACTCTTTTATTTCTTTTATATAGAAAAACAAAATTAAATTACAAATAACAGAAAATGTACGTCAGGTTCCAGTTACATTACAAATATTGAACACTGAGAACATTGCTGTTATTAAATTATTAAATATGTATTTTTAAAGGGGAGATCAGTGCACACGTGTGTGTTTTATACTGTGCCAGTTATGTTGACTTCAGGTGCATAAGTTGTACATTACTAATTATAAACTCTTAAATATCTAAAATAAGTTCATGTACAGGTAACAAATTTTGGTTTATATGAAACAATGTAGTTAGAAATGTCTTTCAGATAATGCAGAATACTGTATCTGCATAGGTTACCATCTCTAACTTTCCTTTGTTTGTACTCTTTCTGCCCTCAGGGTCCTCCTGGTCCAGGTGGTCTTCAGGGTCCAGTTGGAGCTCCAGGACCTGCTGTGAGTAAACACCCCTCACACACACACACACACGTTTGAGTGAATTGTGGGAACACTATGACTTTCATTCATTTCCTGGAGGTTTGGCCAAACCTTAAAACACGACTTCACCCTAAAATGCAATGATTTCCCCACAACGTAGTGTATAAACAAGTTTTGGTCCCCACAGCGTGGTATAAACCTGGTAGACAAACACCTCCAAACACACACACACCTCAGAATCTCTTTAATACATAGGGACACATGCATGTCTGAAGTTAGCTTCTCTAACAAGTTACTTTAGCTTTTACCCACCAATTAGCATGATGCTAACTGCATGACACTGTGTGGAGGTGTTCAGCGTCTCTACTAGACGTGATTATGAGGATTCAGACACTGTATGACTCACTGTTATCTATGAACGTAGATGCTGAAAAACACTGAAGAAGCAATTTTCTGACATCAAACCTTTCGGACACACATGTGGTCAGAGGGGGGATAGTATGAATGTGATTTTTCTGTGAAGTGTTCCTTTAAGCTGTACAGCTAAAGACTGAACAATCTGGCCTTCAAGCCTTCTGCTCTCTCTAATTAAAGTCTTCACTAATTTTCAGATAATTACATCTTTTCTTTGACTGGAGAAGCAGCAGTTCAGCTTTTACACTGAACAGGATCTTCGTCCTTTTCAAAGCCAGCCTTTTAACATAAAACACACTGACCTGAACCAACCTGTGGTACCGTAATACCTGCTAGCCCACACTAGCGTGCTCTAAACAGAGCTGGCCTGCATTTATACCTTCTAACCTGCGCAAATTGTAACCCCTGCTAAGTTGCACTTGTACTTTTTAACCTGTGCCACTACCTTGTAACACACACTGACCTGAACTAACCTGCTCTCTCTCTCTCTCTCACTCTCTCTCACTCTCTCTCTCCCCCCCCTCTCTCTCTCCCGCTCTCTTTCTCTCGCTCTCTCTCTTTCTCTCCCCCCCCTCTCTCTCTCCCCCTCTCTCTTCAGTCCATCCACAGATAAGATCCTCTGAAAGCCCTGCAGCTCTACTGTATTAATGTTCAGCATTCAGTTTGTTTAAATTTTAAATGAGGCCTCTCCCTCTCTCTTTCCCCCCTCCCTCCCTCTCCCTCTCTCCCCCCCCTCCCTCCCTCTCCCTCTCTCCCCCCCCCTCCCTCCCTCTCCCTCTCTCCCCCCCCTCTCTCTCTCTCTCTCTCTCTCTCTCTGTCTTTTCTCTCTCTCTCTCTCTCTCTCTCTCTGTTTTTTTCTCTCTCTCTCTCTCTCTCTCTCTTCCCCTCTCTCTCTCTCCCTCTCTCCCCCCCTCTCTCTCTCTCTCTCTCTCTCTCTCTCTCTCTCTCTCTCTCTCTCTCTGTCTTTTCTCTCTCTCTCTCTCTCTCTCTCTCTCTCTCTCTCTCTCTCTGTTTTTTCTCTCTCTCTCTCTCTCTTTCTTCCCCTCTCTCTCTCTCTCTCTTCCCCTCTCTCTCTCTCTCTCTTCCTCTCTCTCTCTTCCTCTCTCTCTTCCTCTCTCTCTCTTTCTCTCTCTCTCTCTCTCTATTCCTCTCTCTCTCTCTCTCTCTCTCTCTCTCTCTCTCTCTATTCCTCTCTCTCTTCCCCTCTCTCTCTCTCTCTCTTCCCCTCTCTCTCTCTCTCTCTTCCTCTCTCTCTCTTCCTCTCTCTCTTCCTCTCTCTCTCTTTCTCTCTCTCTCTCTCTCTATTCCTCTCTCTCTCTCTCTCTCTCTTTCTCTCTCTCTCTCTCTCTATTCCTCTCTCTCTCTCTCTCTCTTTCTCTCTCTCTCTCTCTCTCTCTCTCTCTCTTCCCCCCTCTCTCTCTCTCTCTCTCTCTCTCTCTCTCTCTCTCTCTCTCTCTCTCTCTCTCTCTCTCTCTCTCCCCGTGCTGTGTCAGTAATGCAGTCAGCAGTACTTGTGTTTTTTCCTCCTCTCCTCTGCTGAGCTTCCTGCTGAGGAACACTCCTCCACCTCCTCCACCGTTTCTTCACTTTCTGCTGAATCCTCCTTTCATCTTCCTCCTGAGACCCAGTTCACACATGATCCAGCACACACTCGTCTTTTAGAAAGTTTCCTCTGGATCTCCAGACTCACCGCAGAGTTACGGCTGGACAGTATAGCAATATGTATTATTGTGATTAATGATGTCAGAATACAGTCTGCGCTTCTGATCATATGGTGTTTATCGTCAGTGCTTGTAGACACTGACCAGCTGCATGATTCATTACACGAAGAGCAAAATGAGTCTGTTTAACTGGATTTAGTGACAAATACTGAATCACTGAGTTCACAGGTTCCTCTGTTTCGGCGTTTGTTTGTGTTTTAGGGCAGTGATGGAGAGTCGGGCCCCCGGGGTCAGCAGGGCATGTTCGGGCAGAAAGGGGATGAAGGACCGCGAGGGTTCCCCGGACTTCCGGGACCAATCGGGCTGCAGGTAATAAAACAGTGGATGAGCTTCAAATTGAGCAGCTGAAAAACTGAATAATAATGTAATCAGGACAAAGATAATTAATAGCAATGGATCACATTGTTTTGTGTAGTTGATGACAGTTATGATGACAATAGTAGATCAGTCACTTACATCCTCGGAAGACACGTCACGTCCTTCACGGAGTTTTGACCAAGTTCTCTTTGAATGGTCTTTAAATGCTGTTACACATTTCCACCAGAGGGGTCTCCAAATCCCCAAAATGTGCACAGTGCAGCTTCAACGCTGTATTACTTGAATTTGGATCAATGACATCTATAAAAAACAAATTGCACTTTAACAGATTTCTGCTGAATGTCCAGCACTACTGTCCTACTTTTTCATATTTAGATAATTTATCAGAGAAAAATCAATTTGTCAAATGATTAATAATCTGTTGAATGGAGAAGCAGGAAAAAACTGTAGCTCAGAGTGACTGTACTAAATCACTGTTTACTCTTAAATTACTGCTTGTTGTTGCTTTCTTTGTAATTGAATCTTACAAACATTGAGTTTTTGATTATGAAAATTGAAATTTATTATTGAAATTTTTGATTGTGGAAATTCTGAATTTTTATTTAAATTTTTAATCATGAAATTCAATTTTTGTTGACATTTTTATTTTTAAAATTGTGAAAATTTTATACAATTTTTTGATTGTGAAAATTTTGAAATTTTTGGTAGTGAAAATTGTGTTTTTTTTTTTATTGAAATTTTTGATTTAAATTTTTGATGAAATTTGTGAAATTTTTAACACTCTTTTGTAGTCTTAGAATATCTTTATAGCAGCAGAAGTTTGATATGTTTTTAGATCCTTATAAAGTATTTTCTTTCTTTTTTTGTAGGGATTACCAGGACCTCCGGGTGAGAAGGGAGAGACCGGTGACGTCGGTGCTATGGTTAGTTTCAAAACAGATTCAGTTTTTCCTGTAACTGAAGTGTTTTATATATATATATATATATATATATATATATATATATATATATATATATATGATTATTAATTGCATTAATCAATGTTTTTCTCCTTGTGCTGCTAACAGGGTCCGCCGGGCCCTCCTGGACCGAGAGGCCCTCAGGGGCCCAGCGGAGCTGATGTGAGTTGTTTTTCCTTTAAACTGAGTTTTTCCATATGAAACCGTGGAACGTGGTGCAGGAACAGCTCCACACGTGTTGATGCTGTGTTTATGTTCAGGGAGCTCCAGGCCCTCCTGGTGGTATCGGTGCGATGGGAGGAAACGGAGAAAAGGTGAGAGCGACAATATTGATCAGTAAAGCAGTGATAAGATTGAGATGAACAAAAGAAATCAACCCAAATCTCACAGACCCCTCAGATTAACTCTGCTATGGTCTGTCCAGGCCTTTCTGCTTCTGTAGGGTCTTCATTTCCCTTCAGAGGTCAATAAATAACACCAGTCTGTCTCTATATGTACAGATATAGACAAATAACTAGATTATTTGTTATTACATTATATAAATGTTCAGTTATACTGTACATAATTATCAGATGGGCAGTGCTGTTTGATTTATAAATATAAAATAGTCTAATAAAATCAATCAATTAATCACCTAGAATCTGTCTGCGATCTGTCTGTGTCTGTCGGTCTGTCTGTGTATCTGTCTGTCTGTCTGTGTATCTGTCTGTCTATCTATCTACCTATCTGTCTCTCTGTCTATTTATCCATCTTTCTGTCTATCTCTGTCTATCTATCTGTCTGTCTGTGTATCTATCTGTCTGTCTCTCTGTCTGTCTATTTATCCATCTTTCTGTCTGTCTGTGTGTCTGTCTATTTATCCATCTTTCTGTCTGTCTGTCTGTCTGTGTGTCTGTCTATTTATCCATCTTTCTGTCTGTCTGTCTGTGTATCTATCTATTTATCCATCTGTCTGTCTGTCTATTTATCCATTTTTCTGTCTGTCTGTCTGTCTGTCTGTCTGAGTGTGTATCTATTTATCCATCTTTCTGTCTGTCTGTCTGTCTGTCTGTCTGTCTGAGTGTGTATCTACTTATCCATCTTTCTGTCTGTCTGTCTGTCTGTCTGAGTGTGTATCTATTTATCCATCTTTCTGTCTGTCTATCTGTCCATCTATCTATCTATCCATCTTTCTGTCTGTCTATCTGTCCATCTATCTATCTATCCATCTTTCTGTCTGTCTATCTATCTTTGTGCAAACAAAACAGCATCACTCTGTTCATCTGCCTCTGTTGTTTATCGTGGATATTGGAGATGCTCTTAACATGCAGATTCTGTCGCCATGGCTACAATAAGCTAATGTGATGTTTTCCGCAGGGTGAGACGGGTGAAGCCGGCAACCCGGGACCTCCTGGAGAGCCTGGTCTAGGGGTGAGTGTGTATATGTGTGTGGGGGGGGTGTGTATGTGTGTGTATGTGTGTGTGTGTGTGTGTGGGGGGGTGTGTGTGTATGTGTATATGTGTGTGTGTGTGTATGTGTGTGTGTGTGTATGTGTGTGTGGGGGTGTGTATGTGTGTGTGTGTGTGTGGGGGTGTGTATGTGTGTATGTGTGTGTGTATGTGTGTGTGGGGGTGTGTATGTGTGTGTGTGTGTATGTGTGTGTGGGGGTGTGTATGTGTGTGCGTGTGTGTGGGGGTGTGTGTGTGTGTATGTGTATGTGTGTGTGTGTGTGGGGGTGTGTGTGTGTGTGTATGTGTGTGTGTATGTGTGTGTGTGTGTGGGGGTGTGTATGTGTGTGTGTGTGTGGGGGTGTGTGTGTGTGTGTGTGTATGTGTGTGTGTGTGTGTGTGTGGGGGTGTGTGTGTGTGTGTGTATGTGTGTGTGTGTGTATGTGTGTGTGTGGGGGTGTGTGTGTGTGTGTGTATGTGTGTGTGTGTGTATGTGTGTGTGTGGGGGTGTGTGTGTGGCTGCTTGTTCATGCTCCACAGGCTGTTCAGAAGATAAACCTTGACACACGTATAATTGAGCTTAGCCTGTTGACAGTCAGGGGACACAGCCGCTCTTAGCCCCGCCCACGCGGTGTTAATGACCCTTATGAGTTTATTAATTCAGACTTGTTGATGCATGAATTATGTAGGACATTATGTGTGTTTTCCTGGATCTCCTCTGTGCTACAGTAACTCCTGCACAGGTAAACATCTCTGACAGCTCAGAGTTATTATTGTCTTCTCTGTTTATCAGGTGAGGATTAAACACGCCGCCTGCCCGTCCGCCTGTTTACTGGGTGTCAGCTTCTTCATTATTTCTGATGCTTTGGTCACCTTAGTTTCTAAACCTCTTCATTAACACGTCTGAACTGCTCGCTCTGTACTGGACATCTCTGTGCTCTGATTAGCTGTAGTTGTACTACATAGTTGTATTGTTATGATTTTTGAACCGGTGCCTAAGAGACGGCATCTCCAAAAGGATAAAGAGATACTGTTGCAGTTTTAATGGAATAGTATCATGTTGTTTATCAACAGGTTTGTGTTCAGACTGCAGGCAAATCGGATTTATTTCTCAGATCAGACCTTTTGAGACGACTGTCCACTCTGTTTTTTCCAAGTGATCAGATCAGATTTGTGTGTCCAGACATCACCAGTCTGTTTGCATGGGTTGCCGTGGTAACAACATAGGCGTCAGCAACTACGTAGCTACGCGGATTTCAAGCGCAGATGCAGGAGAGATGGAGGTGCATCATTAGGGAAAGTCTTTGGGCTCAAAACATGGTTAAACGTGCACGTTAACACGTAAAATTGAGTTGTGATAACATGAAAAAAAAACACATTTACACATTGTTTAAGGTTTCCACCAAAAATCGGAAGGTTGCCTCAAATCCGGACGGACATGCATGTTCATAATAGGAATTACTTCACACATTAGAACCAACAGTGAAACTAAAGCGCTATGTGTGAAGCCCTTCATTTCATTTGGATTATTTATGATATAGTGAGCTGAGCGCTGAGCTATGGCTATGCTGAGCCGAGCTCATCAGACAGGAAATGACACAAGAGTAACATCCCCTTTAAGGAGGTGCCAGTAAACTTAAGTGAACCAGGAGGAATCAGAGGAATCGACTGCTCAAACAGTTCTATTATTAAGCCAATCTCAGTATCTGTTAACAACGTGATTTTCAAACAAAAAAGCTGCTCTTTTGTTAGACATGCACTGTAAACCGTTCAGCAATACAGTGCTTATATTTATGCTTAGAAAAATTCTACCAGAAGACATTCTACATTTTTCAGAATATTTTCAAATAAATTAAAAACTAGACTTTTTTCAATTATTTAGTCTGCTGCTTCTGTATGTTAAGCAATAGTGCCACACCAGTAGGTGGCGGTAAAGCATGATTCACAAAGGTTTCCCAACAGCAACAAAATCCAAATACTAAAAATGTGCGCTATTTTAAATATTTTGTGTGTTAACACAACGAGTATTTGTGTTAACACGAAGTTGTTATACGTGTTAACTTAGAGATTCTGACATGTTTTGTGCCCAAAAGCCTGACGTACCTCATCTCCCCTCCAAACCCTTCAGAACTCTCTTCATCCTGAATCTCTGGAGCTCTTCTTGAATCCCAGCACTTCATCACTCTGGATTTGACATTGTCGCTGTTTGTCGTGTTGTGAGTGACACAAAACACACTTTGAAATCTGATCTGAGTGTCCAGAGCGTCCAGACTGAGACACATCTGTAAACATCCGACTGGAATCGCATTTCAAACCACCTCCAAATGTGGTTTAGATCCGATTTGCAAAAATCAGATTTCATTTGTTTTTTTTGGTGTCCAGACTATCAAAACTCAAGGAATAAGGGGGACAGATAGTGAGTGCTACATAAATAAACTTTGACTTGACTTAGTGTAAAAAATTAATAACAGAAACGTAGCATGGCTTTGATATGAAAGCGACAACGATCAGTACAGTTTTACAGGAGAGTTTATGGTGGTTGGTATAGTGTAGTGGGTAACATGTCTGCCTTCTATGCTGTAGACTGGGGTTCAATCCCCCTCCTGGGTAAACACCCTACACTACACCGATAGGAGTCCTTGGGCAAGACTCCCAACACTACCTTCACCCACCTGTGTAAAAATCATCAAGTCGCTCTGGATTAGAGCCTCTGCCAAATACCGTAATTGTAATGGTGTAACTTGGGGCGCTTTAACACTAGAGCTTTTCTCTGGACCCTGGACTGCCCGCTCTTCGAGTTCGGTACATTTGGTCAAGTATGGAAGCTGTTTTCAAGTCTTGGAGCGGAATACAGAACTGATCTCTCATCCTCCTGAAATCGGTGGTCTGGGTTTCGCTTTCAGAGATCTCTGGTGTGGTCCGCTGACCGTGTGGAGGCTATCCGCTCCCGGCACCGTGTGACCGCTTCGCCTTATCGGGTCGATTCCCTTCCTTCTCATACGAGAACGGCCCCTTGTTTGCTGGAGCTCCTGTAGGGTAAAATACCGTGTATCCAAAAAGAGCTGCTCCTCGCCGCTTGAGTGTTTGTATTCAAGCACAGTAACAAAGCAGCAAACAGATGAAGCTGTGCTGACCATTTCACAAACCTGTGCGCAGGAAAGTGACATATGGAATTCTGGAATCGATTCACGGTTTGGATTGGATTATTGTGTGAAAGCAAAGCAGAGATAATGAGCCCCTCCCCCAAACGAGCCCAGAATTGGTCCTGGGTGCGGACTCAAGTGTTCGGGTTGAGTGTGAAACCCCCCCTTCCAGAGACCAGAGAAATATTTAGGTTGAAAGTTACTGTAAAAAAACTGTAAATTGATTTTTCGACTCTGTTTTATCGCTGCACTTTTTCACCACTGCAAAATTGAAATGTAATGCAGCCTTAAAACGATCCCCTAAGCATTTATACTGTATTTAAGACGTTTCACGCAGGTGGCCACAGATAACGATGAAGCGAGCTAAAGCCAGCGTGTGCCTTAAGATTCCCTTTCACTCCTGATGGGCACTCAGGGAGAAGTTCAGAGGTTCATGTCTGCTGGGTGTTTTTAGGGTCCTAAAGGTGAAATTGGAGAGAAGGGAGAGACGGGACCACCTGGAGCTGCCGGACCCGCCGGAGCCCGAGGACCGCCCGGAGACGACGGTCCGAAAGGAAACCCAGTGAGTCTATTGTCAACTTTCCTCTTAAGCACTTTAAAGCATTTAGACGGTCCAGATTAAATGGTACATTCACAGCTGCAGATTCAACAGATCTGTCTCTGCTTTTCCCACTAGGGACCCATTGGCTTCCCTGGAGATCCGGGTCCACCTGGCGAACCTGGTGTTGCTGTAAGTTCAATAAGGAGATGTTTATACAGCTGTTTGCCATGGATAAATTTGTTATTGTGACTCAAATATAACCAATGAAAGGAGAATATATGAACAGCTATGCATAACTTCATTATTGGAAACGTAGCCCTATTCCAGCTGGGTTAGTTTTATGAGAGTAGGAATGTAATTCGTGATTCTGTTTCCCTAAATTACTCCAGAAAAACATCACTGTGCAGATGTTTACGGCAACATTAGGGCACCTACACAGTAGACAGCACTCACAGGCGTCTGTTAGCTGACGTAACAGAACTGGCGGTTAGTGTCTCCTCTGGGCGCGTTCAGCTGTCAGTGACGTTGCGTGAGCAGCAGTTCGAAAAGATGCGGTGGAGCTTCACAGGTCTCGGAGGAAGCCTGTGTTGGCCTTCACCCTCCTAGCGCTGGTAGTATCCTGTGACTGGGGGAGGCCTAACTAGCGGGTGGAATTGGAAACGACTAAATTGGGGAGAAAATTGGGTAAAAAATAAAAAACAACAAAAAACTTGAAATTTTGAGTTCACTGAACTTGTAGCAATAAATTAACAGAATAATAAATTGTTTTTTACGTAACGCTCTCCAGAATGGTAACTTTACAGGAGAAGGAAAAAACAGGCTTTACTTTTAATGTCAGTCAACGGAACCAGAATTTTTTCCAAGTTCTTTTGGGTCGTTTCTTTTGGACCATTCATCATGAAATTTACATGCAATATAAAGGACAACAGGCATTTTCAGATTATGTCAAAAACTAAAAATGGATTTTTATATCACTGAGATGATTTCAATATAACTACACTTAAAGATGGCTCTTCCAGCGTTCTTTAACGAAGAAAATGGTTCTGCTTAGAACCATGAACACTTAAAGAACTCTTTGCATGATTTAAGGGTTCTTTGCATCATAAAAGTGTTCTTCAGGCTGATGGAGAATGTGCTGTAGATGCTTCTGTATAGAACCTTTTTGAAAAGGGTTCTATATAGCACCCAAGAGGGTTCTTCTATTGTTATGGTCTCAACCCTCGTTCATGCACATTCTCCATCAATCTGAAGAACTCTTTAATCATGCAAAGGGTTCTCTGCATCATGAAATGGTTCTTCAGATTGATGGAGAATGTGTTGCATATGGTTCTATATAGAATTTTTTTGAAAAGGGTTCTAAGTAGCACCCAAAAAGGGTTATTCTATTCTTACAAGCTTGACACCATTACAATAGAAGAACCCTTTTGGGCGCTGCATTTCTATAGCACACTCTGAAGAACCCTTTCATGGTGCATAGAACTTTAATCATGCAAAGGGTTCTTTGAGTGTTCATGGTTCTATATAGAACCACTTTCTTTAATAAAGAAGTGTGTAGTATCACTGAGGGAGCTCTGAGTTCAGCCAATCATAGAAGGTAATTATTACTTACCAGACTGTAAAACCTACAGATTCACACTGGATTAAAATCACAGATCCCGTCGGTAACCACTCAGATTACTGCAGCTCCCCAGATTAAACTGATCCAGCTCCAACAGGGCTTATGAATATATGTTTTATGGGTCAGACTATCCCTGCGATGGACTGGTGACCTGTCCAGGGTGTATCCTGCCTTCCGCCCAATGACAGCTGGGATAGGCTCCAGCACCCCACCGCGACCCAGAAGGATAAGCGGTTTAGATGATGGGTGGATGGATGGATGGATGGATCGGACCATGTGTGTGAATGTATGAGTTTTGTGATCGAGACAAAGTTGTGTTAAAGTATTTAAACACTTCCTCTCTTTCAGGGACTCGACGGCCTTACTGGGGATAAAGGAGATGACGGAGAAGCTGGTCAGCCTGTAAGTCAGTGTTTATTCCTGTGGTGCCCATTCGGGTGAGAGTAGAAAGGTGTGCACCATGTATTCGAATGAGGTTCAGGTCTCAGGTGTGCCATACGCCACCCATGACTGAAGGAAACGACTGGTCTCATTCTCATTCTTACAGACAGACTGTAATTTGTCTCCTTTTTATGACCCATGCAGTTGTTCATTGTTCTAGAATTGCTGACCACTCCCATCATAAACTCAGAAAAGTGTGTAATAGAGTCATTTACGATAATAGGGTAATATACGATAATAACGTGTGCGTGTAGTCATGCTCCTCGGCCTTACTTAGGAGAAGTTTAGGTTTTGGAAACAGGCAGCAAAGCAACAAAGCACTTCACTGTGGCTAAATGACATAAACTGTTTAAGCATAAGCATTTTCCTCTAAGCTTGTGACGTGTTTAGCCACAGAGCTGAAACAATGCGTGCAAAAAACATAAATAAACTGAGGTTTTTTCTCCTGGAAAGTGCTTATAGTTTAATAGAAGAGTGAACTAATCCACTGGCATCTGTGTACAGTCAGAACAGACAAGCATGAATAAATCTCCAGCTCTAGTTAAGGATCCCTCATTGATGAAACGGGATGGGGCTTCATTACTGAATGCACAAATGTAATCCATATTCATTCTGCGTGTACTGCAGGGTCCTCCTGGTCCATCTGGTGAAGCCGGCCCACCGGGACCCCCTGGGAAGAGAGTAAGTGCCCTAAAGCTAACGAGTCCGCCGTTTGTTCTGTGGCTTTAATTTTGTTTGTGACAACTGTTTCTGTTGGCGCTGGCGCGGCACGTCTGCTGGGACCCGTTCCTCTAAATGAGTTTTGTGGTGCTCTGTTGTCCGTAAACACTAAAAGTGTGTTTCATGAGCAAAAGTTTAGATTTTTTACTATGTGTTCCAAATTTATTGGCTGTAAATCTTCCGAAAGGAAAACAATGGAGCCCAAAAACTGCCCCAAAGCTCCAAATGGACCCAAAGCAGGAAAAGGCCTCACTGTGGATTGTGAATTAAGCTTCGCTTTCAAATCAAAACTCTAAAAACTGCTCACTAGGGGCAGCACAAGCCAAAATCAGAGCCTCCTCCTAACTCAGTCAGCAGTCAGTTTTTTTTTTTTTATTTTGGTCAACGTAAGGCAGCAGTTTTTTAAAAATAATGGGACAGTGGTAGATTACACAGTCACAAAAGCCTAGTGTAGGCCTGCCAACAGTAAACTTAGAGATTAGTAGAACTCTTTAACATTATATGTCCTCATATTGAAGAACCATTCGATGCCTGAACTCTATTTGCCACCAGAGGGCAGACTTAACTTAACTATCATTCTAAAGACTACTGCACACTGTCTAAAGGCTACTGCAGCCATCTAAAGACTACCACACACAGACTAAAGGCTACTGCAGCCATCTAAAGGCTACTGCACACCGTCTAAAGGCTACTGCAGCCATCTAAAGGCTACCACACACCGTCTAAAGGCTACTGCAGCCATCTAAAGGCTACCACACACAGACTAAAGGCTACTGCAGCCATCTAAAGGCTACTGCACACTGTCTAAAGGCTACTGCAGCCATCTAAAGACTACCACTGCCGCTGTCTAAAGGCTACTGCAGCTGTCCTAATGTTGCCACACATCGTCTAAAGGCTACACACGCCATCTAAAGGCTACTGCAGCTGTCCTAATGCTACCACACTGTCTAAAGCCTACTGCACACCGTCTAAAGGCTGCTGCAGCTGTCTAAAGGCTACTGCAGCTGTCCTAATGCTACCACACACTGTCTAAAGGCTACTGCAGCTGTCCTAATGCTACCACACACTGTCTAAAGGCTACTGCACACCATCTAAAGGCTGCTGCAGCTGTCTAAAGGCTACTGCAGCTCTCCTAATGCTACCTCACACTATCTAAAGGCTACTGCAGCTGTCCTAATGCTACCACACACTGTCTAAAGGCCACTGCAGCTGTCCTAATGCTACCACACACGGTCTAAAGGCTACTGCAGCTGTCCTAATGCTACCTCACACTGTCTAAAGACTACTGCAGCTGTCCTAATGCTACCTCACACTGTCTAAAGACTACTGCAGCTGTCCTAATGCTACCACACACTGTCTAAAGGCCACTGCAGCTGTCCTAATGCTACCTCAGACTGTCTAAAGGCTACTGCAGCTGTCCTAATGCTACCACACACTGTCTAAAGACTACTGCAGCTGTCCTAATGCTACCACACACTGTCTAAAGACTACTGCAGCTGTCCTAATGCTACCACACACTGTCTAAAGACTACTGCAGCTGTTTTAATGCTACCTCAGACTGTCTAAAGGCTACTGCAGCTGTTTTAATGCTACCACATAGCATCTAAAGGCCACCGTACACCATCTAAAGACTACTATAATTGTCTACATGCTTCCGCACACCATCTAAAAACTACCACACACCGTCTAAAGGCCCACCCTTAGGGTACATGTATGTGTTAGATCCTACGCACTACCATTGTCTTTGCCCTCAACCAAGTTTTATTCGCCCTTTTCATTATTTTTTTGAAAGTAACAGGCAACAAAGATATAAGAGTCAATTGATTACTCAGAGGTAGAGTAGTTAAACCCATCCTCCAGTAAAAGTGTTGTTATGAAGCAACGACTGCAGTAAAAGTACCTTTCCAAGAACAGCTAGAGTAAAATTACAGACGGAGCAGCTCAGGACGCTACTCAAGTGCTGAGTACCTTACAGAACTGCAGTGGAACCTCTCAGGACATCTATCAGCATAAGAGCTGTGAGACTGAAATTGGTTTCTTATTCACATTTTCAGTTCCACCTTAAATGGTGCAACTATTACATTCAAATGAGAAGCTGACGGATAAGAATACAGGAACTGAACTCTGTTTTCTCTTTTTAAAAAAAGTGCTAAAGCTCTAAAGTGAGAGTGATAAACAGTAAAGCGGAACAGAAGCTGAAACACAGCAGAATCAAATTAAACCCCAAAAACTAATTAGGAGCTCAGTGTTAATGACTAAAATGGAACTGAGGAAATAGCAGATCACTGAAAATGATCAGGAAAGTATAAATACATCAAACCGCTTACCACCCTCCTCTGCTCAGACCGCTGGGTTTTCCAGATCCGCTCCTGCTGCAGGAGAAGACCGACATTTAGAGCCGTCCTAATAGAATATTGACCGCGGATCAGCTGAGTGACAGCAGTGTGGGAGCGGAATGATATCAGGAGGAAATGAAGTTGTCGTTTTACGTCCTCGAGGCCCAGAATAGATTATTACCTCACAGGAACACAGCGTTTATGACCCGTCCCATTTCAGCGCCGTAACACTTTACTGTTCATATAAAAGCTCTTTATCTGCCGCCGTCAAATGGAAGGCTGGAGCAGCGAGCCAGGAACGAAACTTTAAACGTTTCTTTTAGTTTCTTTAAGTAAAATCCATAAACTTTGAGATTGGCTTAATGTTTACAGATAAAGTAACTAAAATGTAAATTCATTTAACTGTTTATTATTTATTGTTATTTTAATGTACAGGACTGTAAAAAATCTTACAAATAACAAATAAATACAAACAACATTACAACAATAAGTGATGATTTAATGTGCGTCTGTGTGTTTGTTTGAATATTTGCAAGCCTCTCATCGAGGAAGTCCAGTGTTAATTGTAGTCATTGTCCAACACTTGGTTTTGCTAATCAGTACATACTGAACGTAAATCAGGAGCTGCTGACGGGATTCAACAGATCCATGTGATGTCTGGAGTGCAGAGTTTGTTCTGCAGACCTTTTCAGTATGTTTTTAAAAACAAAGTTTTTGTTACTTTTCAATGCATTAATGTTAGATTGCATCTATTTTATATGATATGGTGAATTTAGAAGCAAAAACAAAGATTTTACACACGAGTTTGATTAGGGTAGGACTTTTTCACAGTGCTGTATGTTAATGTAGAGAGATTTTATTCACTGCAAAAAAACTGTACCTTGCCAAGTGAAATGATCTAAAATCCAGTCAGTCTATCTACTATTTCCTATTTTCAGATGGCTGTGCACTTATTATAAGATTATCTAGCTTATTTCTGGGTCATTCTCACTATAGTGGCAGATAATTTTACTGATTTAAGCACATTTCTTAAAACAAGCAAAATAATCTGCCAATATACTGAGATCATTTTACTTAGTAAAATTACCTAAAAAAATAAGGTAAAAAAAATAAATTCTAGAAATTTAAGTTAAATAATCTCATTTGTTTTGTTTTTGGTGCATCACAAATGTTCATGCAACGTAAAAGTCGCCTGCTGTTTTCAAATTTTGCTAAAAATAAAAAAATAAACAAAAATGAGAGGGTTTTATTCGCGACACCATACATGACACAAATATGGCCAAATATGCCGTAATTATTAAATTCTCTGTATCAGCAGGTTCACAGACTAATAACAGTGAAAATGCATTTTAGAGCTTCCAACTAAACCTGTTTCTGCTACAACTTAAACAGATCTATATGGTTATTTACTGTGCTTTACTGTCCCCCAAACACAAAACTTACAGATGAAGATGAGCTGTGAGTGTTTGGAAATCATTTCGGCTCATTTGCCACCCTGACGAGTCTTTCTGCATAAATTAAGCGCTGTGTTTCACTGATTATGTTGTCGGCTCACAGTTGACATCTGTTTGAAAATGAGGTTTTCTGGTTTGTAGCGAGTGTATTCAGTGTCTTAGCACTGATGCGTAAAATTCAGTCATATGATAATCACAGGTACGATTTGTTTCAGGTTCAGTGACGGCAGGAACGTCCCCTGATTGCTGAGCTGAACTGATAGATTTGCATAAATGAACAGATCAATTTGAATAACTTGATTTAATACGTTTTCTGCTCAGTGCATTTCATAATCTGTACTGTGTCTGTGCTGTTGCTGCTAGATGGTCCTTTTGAGGCAACTGTGTGATGATTTAAGCATGCAGTTAGCACAGCGCTAATTGGTGGGGTATACGCTTCCATTACCTGTAAGCAACATTAGCCTCATAGCCCCAGTGCTAAAACTATAGAAGCAAACTTCAGACACCAAACATGACTGGGTTGATCCACTACATTAAGGCCCAGTCCCATTTCTTCTGTTTACCCCTACCCCTTGTTTTCCAGGGTCTCCTTGTCTCTTGGAGCTGAGTTACAGGGTAGTGGTTGAGATCTTCCCTCTGAAATGGGAGCCCTCAAATAAAAAGAGCATCACTTCATTAACAGCTACCAGCGCTGCTCTGTAGGCGACCCTGCCAGTCTGCAGTGACAGCAGAGGAGGGTAAAGTTCAGCTCCTCACTGCTGGGCTTTAGTTACATTTAGGGCATCATATGACTTCAAAGAGGGGGGCAATTATTTATTATCACCCACCCCTAATTCTTCAGTGATATGAAGCTGAAGTCAGATATTCACCAGATTCTTGTTCAAATTTTCCCAGTTCCGCCTTAAATGGAGCAGCAGTTCTGATGCCTGAGGTGCCAGAATGTAACCATTTAAGGTAGAACGGGAAAGTTAGCTAGCTACCGAGACGTCAGCACTGTTAGTGATTTTTTATGTTTATGAAGAAAAGGATAATTATACACAAACGACATTAAACTAAGAAAATACAGTGGTTATTGTAATTTTTTAGAGTAAATTCTCACATTCGTGTGTTTCTTTGGTCTCTTGTTCAGCCATTTTCTGTTTTTTCTTTTTTCCTCATAACTCTCAATTTGGAGTCTCTGAAAACCCTCCGTTTTGAGGGTCACGTAGCCCCAACACTTCACCCCCCCCCCCATCTCAACAAGAATCAGGACACCCTACCCCTGGATGTGAACGCGCAAAACAGAGGGGTAGGGCTGAGTGGTAGGGGCGAGGGGTGAATGGGACGAGGCCTGAGACTAAGAGGGCTGAGAATGAGAGATTTTGCCAAGCTGTCGCTTTAACGCATTTCACTTCTTCCTCCTGTAGGGTCCCATCGGTCCAGCCGGAACTGAAGGAAAGCAGGGAGAGAAAGGCGCGAAGGTGAGGCCGAATCCGCCTGGCACATGCTGGAGATCACACGGCAACACATTGAATCCGTACTAGCCGAGTAGAAACCACAGGATTTTCATTACTGTGTGGAAAGTTTTCTTGGTCTGAAGCTCTGCGGTCTGTCATGCGTGCAGGCTTTTGTCGTCTGACGTCAGGCGTGACTCTGTACAGACGAGCAGAAGCCTCTTTTCAACTTCTCCGCACATCAAAGACTAATTGGATGCCAAGATAGCTTAATCCGCTCGGTGTGTTCTGTCAGGGAGGCTGATAGAAAATCTATATCTTCTTTTTTTCCATCCAAAAAGACCCAATTTTCAGAGCAGCTGCGTGAACTGATGATATTAACCATCCCATCAAAATTTTACTTCACCTTCGCTCAGACGAAAGAAATGTTCTAATTGAGATCTGCTCTTGGTCTCGGGTTCTTCTCCTAAAGCCAGTTCGAATCAGAGTGAGACTGAAGCTGTTTTCTCCTGTTTCCTGAGAAATAACCTGGAGATTTTCTCACTGTCACACATGTGGATTAACTCTTTAGAGTCGGACTCGTCTCAGCCCCGTCTCAGCTGAGTAATTTCTCCATAAGAACAGTGTGAGATCTCATCATTCTCTTATTGAGCTCTGTTCTAGATCACAGAACCCTCTCAGCAGTCCGTCAGTGCAGGAGAAGTCACGCTTTTCTCCTTCATCACCAGAACGTCTCACAGTGAGACGCTGATGTTGATCTCCTCTTTTCTCTCCTTGTTTAAGAGAGAATTCAGAAATCAGTGATCCTTTATTAATATGATAGAGATCTGCTTTACTTCTCTGAGACGATCTCAAGGTTTTCTCAAGATCGTCTCAGAGAAATTAAGCAGATCTCAGTATCATATTGATGAAGCGTCACTGATCTCTGAGCTGTTTGAACTCCTCAGGAAAAAGAGGAGTCAACTCAGGTCTCACGTGAGAGTTCTGGTGATGAAGGAGAAAAGCATGAGTTCTCCTTCTGCACTGACGGACTGTTGAGAGGGTTCTGTGGTCTAGAACAGAGCTGGATAAGAGAACGATGAGATCTCACACTGTTCTTATGGAGACATTACTCAGCTGAGACGGGGCTGAGACGAGTCCGACTCTAAAGAGTTAATCCACATGTGTGATTTTGATCAAAGTGAGAAAATCTGTGTTTTATTTCTCAGGAGAAAACGGCTTCAGTCTCACTCTGGTTTCAAACTGGACTCGACTGTGTCCAGGAGAAGAGCCTGAGACCAGGAGCAGATCTCATTTAGAGTATTTCTTACCTCTGTGTATCGACTTTGTGCCATACACTCAGTCTACATTACATAATTAATTAAATTTAAACATTATAGCATTATCATCACCGGAGATGACCAGCTTACTCCAAAAGTAGAAAACTCATGAAATAAGAAATATAGTTATAGTGTGTATATATATATAAAAGCTGTGAGGGTTATACATACTGATTTCTCCTCTCTCCCTCAGGGTGACCCGGGTGCTGAAGGGCCCGTGGGTAAGACTGGACCTGTTGGCCCTCAGGGACCCCCTGGAAAGGCTGGTGCTGAGGGTCTAAGAGGCATCCCTGGCCCTGTGGTAAGAGATAAAGGATATTTTAAGGATATTTAAGATGTTTACAGAGAAACCTCCACTTCCTCAGCTCTGATTGACTCTTTAAGGCGAGATGCAAGGAATGTGCCTATTTCTGGTGTCTTATCTCTTAAAAGATGGTTCTTCAGGGTTCTTTAGTAAAGAAAATGGTTCTATATAGAACACATGAACACTCAAAAACACTTTGCATGCTTAAATGGATCTTTGCATGGTGAAAGGTTCTTCAGACCGATGGAGAATGTGCTGATTATAGAATCTTTTGAAAAGGGTTCTATATAGGAACAAAAAGGGTTCTGCTACTGTTACGAGCTTATGTAACAATAGAAGAACCCTTTTAGGTACATAGAACCACATACAACACATTCTCCATCAATCTGAAGAACCATTTCATGATTCAAAGAACCATTTAACCATGCTCATGGTTCTATGTAGAACGATTTTCTTCACTAAAGAACCCTTAAAGAACCATCTGGTGTACCTTTTTCATTATGTGATTTTTGAGTGCTGTTGTTTAGTTGATGTGATCTAACAGGCAGAAATCAAAAAGATTGTTCTTTAGTACAGGAAGTTCTATATAGAACCATTTGCATGTCTGAAATTGTTTTCAGATTGATGGAGAACGTGTTGTTGATGGTTCAATATAGCACCTAACAGGGTTCTTCTATTGATGCAAGCTTGACATCGCAACTACAGAAGATGGTGCTATATAGAACCACTTTGATAAAGGTTCTATAGGGAGCCAAATATAACACAATCATTACATTAATCTGAAGGACCATTTCACCATGCAAAGAACCATTCAAGCATGCAAATATATAGGACTCATGGTTCTAAACAGAACCATTCCCTTTACTAAAGAACCATGTTTTTTGATAGTGTACCTTTTTAATTTAGCATGAATAGGAATATAAATCAGTCACACTTCAGGCCAAAATGCTGCGTGTAAGGATGGCGGCGATTCGAGCTGCGCAAAAGCTTTTTTACACACTATTGCATTCTAAAATTTGTCATGATGCAGTTCATAATGCGACGCAAGTGCAAGCTGCATTCTGAGCATTACAGCAGGGGGCGCTATAGTGGCAGCCAAGCCTAGCTTAACTGTCTATTCTCGTCTACTGTTCACATGCTTAGTCACTGTGGCTGTTGGAATAGCAGTAGATCCCGTTCACGGACACTCTGATTTTTCGTCTAGCGCCCCCTTGAGTGCGAAGTGTTAGCCCTGTGTGACATAAGAATGCACAGTGAGTTTGTGTGTACAGTAAAATAAGCCTTAAGAAAGGATGAAAATGAATTTGAGTCTGAATGCTGTCGAGGGTAAACAAACGTACCGTGCTCTTTCAAAGTGATTGATTGGCCTGTTTATCCGTTCGGTAAAAGAATCTCATAGAACGTTCTTGCAGTGCTACGTAGAACACTGTGTCTAGCATGTGCAAGCTGTATGTTGTGTGGGTTTGTGCACACATTAGAAACTCTAGCACACTGGTACTGGTTGAGAGCCCCCTAGTGGCCGGAGCTTCTAAGCCAGTAGACCCAGTTTGTAATTTGCCCCCGTTAAAAAGC
The DNA here is from genome assembly GCF_904425465.1 of Colossoma macropomum. NCBI lineage: Eukaryota > Metazoa > Chordata > Actinopteri > Characiformes > Serrasalmidae > Colossoma > Colossoma macropomum. The sequence continues at coordinate 33,516,463 of NW_023494807.1, forward strand.
CTGGAGCTCAGTCAAGCTGTTTGATTAGATCTAATAGATGTTCTACACCTTCACAGGGTGAACAAGGACTTCCCGGAGCTTCTGGACAGGACGGACCCCCTGGACCACTGGTAAGAAAACATTGCTAAATCTGCATTACTCACCTCAACACTTCACACAACTATGTTGAATCACTTGATTTAACATTACTGCTCTTGGTGTGTGATGATGTCTTTCCCCCTCATGTTTAGGGTCCTCCCGGTCTGCCCGGTTTGAAAGGTGACCCCGGCAACAAGGGCGAAAAGGTACGGTTTATTCACAGTTTCAATACAAACCTCCTCTGTTTACCCTGAAACAAAAGCTTAAAATGTTTGAGCTCTGAATCACAGCAGCTCACAGCAGCTGAAGAGGATGTTCTGATGGGAGTTTTGTGCACACAAAGGAGCCGTTTCTCTTATTGAGCATATTTCATTGTATCGTTTATTATATTATGGAAAACAGTGTCGACTTGAATAAAAATCATCAGTTTCTCAAACAATAGTGCTGAGCTCTGCCGACGTTTGAAGCCCTGAGAACTATACATTACAGAGCTGTGCTTTCAGTCTGACAGATGATGATTAAACTGTTACTTAGCCTGCAATTCATAACCAGCACAATATACGCTCATAAATCTGTTTTATGAGCAGACGCCGGCGCTGCTGAAGTGTATCAGAGTTACAGCGAGCCAGGAGAAAATAACTGATAATGAATTCTTCCAAACACTTCACACATCGCACACTAAAACCACTATAAACACCTCTTTATACCAAAAAATTATGACCCGTCTTTATTAGAGATAAAGTTCTGTTTATCTGCTCTGTTGTGGGGAGAAGGTAGAAAACAAAGGGTTTATTGGCTGATTTGTGCACTCGCTGTAGTGCAGCAGCTTTCCAAGCCATTTAGAAGTAGCCTGTATTTTTAGCCCTTTATGTTAAACATAAGAAAGAACACTAAGTTCCAGGATGTTAAAGAAAGCAGATTATATTGAACCAAACAAAGACAGTTAAATCCTGCTGATTGTAAATTAAACAGCTGTGCTGGGGTCTTAAACTCTTCCTCCTCCTGTATGAAGGATTTAGCTCCAAAATGCATAAATGCCACTTAATGAATTTTGGGGTTGAGCTTCACACATACAAGAAATATCAGTGCTATATTAATGTAAAAATGCATTATTTGACAAAGTGCATTATACGCCAGCTGTTATTCCTCATTCCTGATATAAAACCTTCCTCATTACAAATTAATGTATATGGCATTTTGGAGTTAAACCATTTAAAAAGTTATTTATCTTGGCATTAAACGTGTTTGTCCAGAAAAAAAGAGCAATATTAGAATAAATGCAAAAATATTAATACAGTAAATAGATTTTCTGTGTGTCAGTATGCCGTCTAACCTTATTTCCTGTCCTCTCCTCCACAGCGTCCAGTGTTTACAGATACCGTTCAGTGTCTGCTTTATCTAATCAGTACATCATTAAATTAATGATTTGAACGAATCCTTGTGAGTGCAGGGAAAAGTCAAGAACCAAACCTGTGTTCTTCTTACCTACATATACATAACTTTACTGGACACAGCACATTCTGACCACTGTATTTATATTTATGTGTATATATTCTAATGTTTTATACTGTTTCACTGGCAAAAACACACTTACTGCACACAGATAAATCATTTTAAACCATGTTATACGTTGTATATAACAGTGGGTGTTTAGCACTGAGTGATTAGACCTTCAGAGATGCCTGTGACACTGTTTGGTTCTCCCTGCTGTTCTTCGGTCTGTAGTTGTGTTACACAGTACTGTAATATACTGTCCTGCTCTGTTGCTCCATATAAAGTGGAATTTAACCTGTTCTAGATCACTGTGCCAATACCGACACCCTTCTGTCGAATCATTCACTTCCGGTTTATTATACATCAGTTTTATGCATCAAATGGTTCAGCAATGATTCAGTCAGCTGTTAGAAAGCTTCAAATCTCAGGATTCGACTCCCACAAACCATTTTATGATCCGTTATTCACAGCAGTGTCTACTGACTCATTTGCAGCATCAGCACCAAATGAGCAAACAAATCTGTGTGTCCTCACCTTCAGAGCCTCATCGCCTCCACAGAGGCACCATCATCCAAAGCATGTGGTCTGATAACACAGCAAGAGTCAGAGATCAGTCTGGAGATCTATGAGTCAGGAGGAAATAAACTCCTCCGTTCTAGACTCTGTTACTCTGAGTCAGTAATACATACTGTTACTCTAAAAAAACTTGAGTGTTTCCTTTCAAATGAGACCGAGATCGTGACTGTAGCCCAGAGTATGTGGGAACAGCGCCCCCTTCACTCTGGGTACACTGTTACAGGCTAATATGGGGTGACAGTTAACAGCTTAATGTGTTGTCCTCCCTCTGCAGGGTCATCCTGGTCTGATTGGTCTGATTGGGCCTCCAGGTGAGCCGGGAGAGAAGGGAGACAGAGGCTTACCTGGACCTCAGGGAACAGGTGGAGGCAAAGGTGACCCTGTAAGTGATGCACCAACCAGCACACCTGCAAACACCATGATATAAATCATATAAAAACTGGTTTGTGCACCTTAACGCTGATGTCTGTCTAAACTATGTGAACTTTGTTCATCTTCAGATGATGGTGTACGTTATTACCACAGTTATTGTTCAGAGCCTTGATGTGGTGATGTGTTGGTTTGTTTCTGAATGCAGGGTCTCGGAGGTCCTCCTGGTCCTGTTGGTCCTCCAGGTCCTCCTGGTATTCCTGTAAGTTTAATTCAACTTCCTTTAGAGCTGCTCGATTATGGCACAAATCATAATCACGATTATTTTGGTCTATATTGAGAGTAAGATTATATGCTCTTATATATATCATGCATTCACTGAACTTTAAAAACTAACTAAATTAACGTTTTAACAGTGGAACTGTAAATATACTGTAACTGAACTGTAAATGTAATTCAACTGAAAAACAAACAAAAATAAAGGAAAGAGGCGCTGGATTTATAACACTAGACAGAACAAGAGTGTCATTGAGAAACAGAATGCAGCACAATAATTGTTTCATCTCAATTATAGTGTTTTCATAATTGTTGGAAGCCAAAATTATAATTAGAATTAAAATGAGATTTAATAACCCAGTCCTAACTTCCATACACAGTTCCTGCTTTTATTCCTGCTTTAAACCTTTTGCCGTCCATGATTTATCTTTTTCTCTGTCCATAATTAGGGAACCCAAGGACAAAAAGGATCTAAAGGATCTACTGTAAGTAACTGAGCCTCTATAATATAATATTTTGTATATATGTATATTTTGCTGCTGTCTGTATAAAACCTTGCATCTCCAAAATGGTAACTTTACAGGAGAAGGAAAAAACATACTTTACTTTTAATGTAAGTCAATGGAACCAGATGTTTTCCATGTAATTTTGGGTTGTCTTCTTTTGGTCCATTGATCATGAAATTTACACACAATGTAAAGAACAACAGGCATTTTCAAATTATGTCAAAAACTGAAAAACGACAAAATTGGAGATACGATGTTTTGTTCCAACAGCGATATGTATATTATATTCATACTTGCACATCTATATTTTGTTTACCACTCTGCTGTCTACATCATCACTTACCACTGTTACTTTCCTGCACTTTATATGTAAATAATACTGTATTTCGCACTTCTGGTTAGATACTAACTGCATTTTATTGGCTCTGTAACTCTGCACAATGACAAAGTTGAATCTAATCTAATCTAATCTAATAATATTCACTACAGGGTTGGATATTAGCACCACCATCCGCCTAATACGGGTGATTTTGTGTACTGGCGGGAGAATTTGCCCGACCTACCAGCCACAGTGGCAGATAAACAAAAATACACACAAATAACGCAACTGTAACCTAATACAGACTGAATCACGAGTCTGATGTTTCACTCAGACACTTTAACAAGGAGACTCAGGAGGTTACAGAGGCAGCTAAATGCTAATTACCAACAACGGTTTAAAAAATCGCTTCAGATCCAGCAGCCTGGGCTAACGCTGCAGCAAACAAACAAAAACAGTGTGGAGTTCACACAGGGGTCAAGAGGTCTGAAGAGAAAACCTCCCCGGAGGAGACAGAGGCCGAAGAGGGGAAGGTCAACAAAAACTCATTTTCTTTAATGAGAAAAGCCAAAAATGGGGAGTCCTGTGATTGGCTAGTTTACAAGACAAGCCAGATAATGTTTCTTATTCAGCAGTATCTCCCTGAGTCTGTTCTTAAGTGTGTTCTTGATAAAGATCCCGAGGCATGTCGTGTTCTTAAAGCGCAGAACTGTTCTCACCTTTGTGCTCTTGAGTGTGTGGATTCTGTTCTTGACTAAGAACAAATAAGAGAACACTGGTGAGTCAGAGTCTTCGTTAAAACTGCGTAAGTGGGTTTAGGAAGAAATTTCTTCTTAAGAACGGTTGGTGAACGAGGTCCGATGTTCTGTTCAGTATGTCGTCAACGCGCTTCGGGTGCTAATGAGGCTGCGTTCACACAGCAGGTTAAAGGGTCTGACATCCGGGCCTGAATGAGTTCCAGCTCGCTGTGAAAAAGGCCATGTTGTCCAGCCGCGGCCACTTCTCTGGTTTATTTATACTTCGCTTTCAGCCTTTTTTATTTTTTGGATTTTTTTCCAGTTTTCTCATCAATTTAGTCGTCTCCAGTTCCACCCACTAATCAGGGCTCCTCCAATCACACACTACCCCCAGCTCTAGGAGGGTGAACACAGTGTTCCTCTGAGTTCTGTGAAGCTCCAGCGCATCTTTTCATGCAGCGTCACTGTACAGCTGAACGCGCTCGGAGGAGACGCTGACCACCAGATCTGTTACATCAGCTAACAGTGATGTAACGCCTGTGCTGGCTAGCTTCACGCTGAGTGATGGGGGAGCGAGGACAGTTGTGCTCTCTTGGACTCCCGGACACAGACGGTTGTAGCATCACCAGGGATCGAACCCGTGACCTCCTGATGGTGTCCTGATGTGGGTCGATGCTTAGTGCTTTCAGACTTTTCACTTCAGACATTTTGCTGGACCACGTGTTATTTTCACCACAAATTCCTTTGGAAAAACTAAAAGCAGAAAAATTGACTTTTGGGATGGTGACGTTAAATTCAGGTTTAGGTCTATATACTATTACTGAATACAGTAATACACAAATCAATAGAAACCTATAGAAGTCCTCGCAAAGACTGTAAGACAAGATGATGTCTGTGTGTCAGAGTTTAAATATTTACGTTATGAAAGATCTTGTATTATTTTTCATACGCAGTCACACCTTCTCGTTAAAACAAAGTGTCTGGTAAACAAATTAAGTGGCAGGTAGATTTGGGAATCCAGCTGCTGCTGTGGCAGACGGACAAGAGTTAATATTGAGCCCTAATTTACGAACACATCAATATTCACCTCTGAGAGTGATTTAACTGTAAACATACAGTGCTGTTTAAATGTCTTGATTCTGTGAACTTTTATTGTTTTTCCTAAAATATGAGCAGTTTATCATTTGTTGCTGCTGCAGTTTCAGGATTAGTATGTTTATCTATGCATGTGTCTTTCATTAACTGTTCAGTCCAAAATGCACCCTCATCTGTGTTTCTGAAGGGTCCAGCGGGTCAGAAGGGAGAGCCTGGACTGATAGGACCCCCCGGAGCACCTGTAAGTAAAGACTCCATAACCTTTGGCTTAACATGATATTTATTTTTTAAAGCAAGAGAACTTTTCATAAATCTGAATGGCAGTGATGGGTTAATATGAGTCAGAGATAATTAATATGAAATTACAGCATCACAACAGAATCATGTTTATAAATAGAACCATTACTCTCTTGAAAAGGTGGTTCTTCGAGTGTTCTTTTTACAACTATGCGTTCTATATAGAACCCTTTGCCTGGTGAAGGCGTTCTTCAGATTGATGGAGAACATGTTGTATATGGTTTTATGTACACTCTTAAAAAAGATGCTTCAAGGGTTCTTTAGAGAAGAAAATGGTTCTATATAGAACCATGAGCACTCATAACTGTTTGCATGATTAAAGAGTTCTTTGCATCATAAAAGGGTTCTTCAGATTGATGGAAAATGTGCATGAATGTGCTATAGATGGTTCTTCTGTTGTTACAAGCTTGACATCATAAAAACAGAAGAACCTTTTTTGGTGCTAAAAGGAACCCTTTTCATAAAGGTTCTATATAGAATCATATACAACATTCTCCTTCAATCTGAAGAACAGCTTCGCCATGCAGAGTTCTTTGAGAGTTCATGGTTCTATATAGAACCATTGTCTTTACTAAAGAACCCTTGAAGAACCATCGATTCTGTTAACTTCTATGTGATATTTATATCTCTGGTATTTGGTGTTATTGATCTGTGATTCTGTTTCAATCAGGGTCCTCCTGGTGACATCATCCAGCCGCTGCCCATCCAGATGTCCAAGAAGTCGAGGAGGTCACCAGACATGCAGGACGACGAAGCGGCCGGAATGATGGACTACGGCGTGGAGGGCATGGAGGGAATGGAGGACATATTCGGTTCCCTCAACAACCTCAAACTGGACATTGAGCGCATGAAGTTCCCTCTGGGCACGCAGGACAATCCGGCCAGAACCTGCAATGACCTCCAGCTCAGCCAGCCGGACTTCCCTGACGGTGAGTTCACAGAACATAGGGACGGGACGATTAGCACACTTGAAGACGGTTCTTCAAGGATTCTTTAGCAAAGACGGTGGTTCTGTATACAACCATGGTTCCCTGCATGGTGAAACGGTTCTTCAGATTGATGGAGAACATATATGGTTCTATGTAGCACTAAAAAAAGGGTTCTTCTGTTGTTACAAGCTTGACTTCATAACCCTAGAAAAACTAGGTTTTTGGTGCTATATAGAACCCTTTTCCAAAAGGTTTATATAGAACCATATACAGCACATTCTCCATCAATCTGAAGAACCATTTTACCATGAACTGGTTCTATAGAGAATTTATGCTTCTAAATAGAATCATTTAACAACCTCTTTAAAAAGATGGTTCTTCAAGGGTTCTTTAGCAAAGGCAGTGGTTCTAAATAGAACAGTGGTTCTTTGCTGGATGAAATGGTTCTTCAGATTGATAGAAAACATGTTGTGTATGGTTCTATATAGCACCAAGAAAGGTTCTTTTATTGTTACAAGCTTGACATCATAACACTAGAAGAACCATTTTTGGTGCTATATAGAACCCTTTTCCAAAAGGTATATAAAGAACCATATATAACACATTCTCCATCAATCTGAAGAACCATTTCACCATGAACCGGCTCTATATAGAACTTATGCTTCTAAATAGAACCATTAAAAAGAAGGTTCTTCAAGTGGTTCTTTTTAGAGCCATGAGTTCTATATAGAACCCTTTGCTTGGTGAAATGGTTCCTCAGATTGATGGAGAATGTGTTGTATATGGTTTTATGTACACTCTTAAAAAAAGATGGTTCTTCGAGGGTCCTTAAGAGAAGAAAATGGTTCCATATAGAACTATGAGCACTCAAAGAACCCTTTGCATCATAAAAGGGTTCTTCAGATTGCTGGAAAACACGCATGAATGTGCTATAGATGGTTCTTCTGTAGTTACAAGCTTGGAATCATAAAAAATAAAAGAAACTTTTTGGTGCTAAATAGAACCCTTTTCACAAAGGCTCTGTATGGAATCATATTCAACACATTCTCCTTCAATCTGAAGAACCATTTCACCATGCAGAGAACCATTTAAACATGCAGAGAGTTCATGGTTCTATATAGAACCATTGTCTTTACTAAAGAACCCTTGAAGAACCATCTTTTTTAAGAGTGCACAAAACCTAATGATTATATTTCAGATCTAATATAAATAATATACGAATCAGTTAAATTTCTATGAGTAATTAATGAGTTTCATGCTGTTGAACTGTGTTTTGGTGACAGGAGGATCAGTATCTGTGTAAATATCAGTGTTTAATGTGATCTGATATGGTTGGATGTTGGAGTTACAGTGTGCTGTGTGTTTGTAGGGCAATACTGGATCGATCCCAACATGGGATGCATAGGCGACTCCTTTAAAGTGTACTGTAACTTCACTGCGGGAGGTGAAACCTGCATCTACCCTGATAAAAAGTCCTCTGGAGTAAGTACTGTCCATTAATAACACTGACCTCTAAGCTCCGCCCACAAACGCTTTCCTTCATAGGGACTGTCGTGAGGTCAGACGACGTAACACTGAAATGACATCTTAAGAGAAATCATCTTAGATCTCATCTGAATATCTAATGTTTCTCACTCTGAGGTGATTGTGTGAACATTATACGATTATTCAAGTTAATTCTGTTTTTTTATTGAGTAAAAGTATCTCACTATAGTGGCAGATCATTTTCTTAAAATTAAACAAAATGATCGGCTTATATAGCGAAAATATTGCTTAATAAAATTTCTCAAAACATAAAAAAACATGTAGAAATAAGATAAATAGTCAGTGTAATGAGAAACATGGCTTAGTTTATATCACCTTTAATACCATAATACCTACATTTAGAGTCAGTTATTCGTTCAGCCTAATGAGAAACTGTAGAACAGACTCAGTTTATATCACAATACCTACATTTAGAGTCGGTTATTCATTCAGCCTAATGAGAAACTGTAGAACAGACTCGGTTTATATCACAATACCTACATTTAGAGTCAGTTATACATTCAGCCTAATGAGAAACTGTAGAACAGACTCGGTTTATATCACAATACCTACATTTAGAGTCAGTTATTCATTCAGCCTAATGAGAAACTGTAGAACAGATTCAGTTTATATCACAATACCTACATTTAGAGTCAGTTATACATTCAGCCTAATGAGAAACTGTAGAACAGACTCGGTTTATATCACAATACCTACATTTAGAGTCAGTTATTTATTCAGCCTAATGAGAAACTGTAGAACAGACTCAGTTTATATCACAATACCTACATTTAGAGACAGACAGTGCAAATGTGCAATAACAGGCATATATGGTGAGAGGCAGATGACGTGTATCTCAGCCCCTCTTCATAGGCTCATAACTCCGGATGTGAGTGTCGTATGATCTCGTGATAAGATGGAATGGAAAGGGCGACTCTACAGATTCAGAAAGTGTTTGAACTGGATTTCTGAGCTGGATCATCACAAATAAACACAAACAGATACTGAAACAGCCTGTGGACCTCAGAGGGTTCATGAATAATGAATGGAATATTTACAGCTTGTCTAAACTCACTTCAGTAGCTGTGAAAGAGCACACGTGTGGGCAAAGTCTGAATAACGCAGATTAGATTTGTGTTTCAAACCAAATCAAACGATTTGCCGTCATTACTTTTGTATCTAAGTCTGTTTATTTTTCTCCACACAGGTTAGAATATCTAACTGGCCGAAGGAGACGCCAGGCTCCTGGTTCAGTGAATTCAAGCGTGGGAAAATAGTGAGTGTCATTTGTCATGGATTTGAAAGGAGAAGCGAGAACAGACAGACGGACAGACAGACAGCAGCTTGTTTTTTGTTTAGTCTGGCAGATTCTGTCAGCAGCTCCTTCTTCTGTTTGTTTCTGTAACCTCTGCTCTGCTCCACAGCTTTCCTACGTGGACGTGGAGGAGAGCTCGATCACCTCGGTCCAGATGACGTTCCTCAAGCTGCTGAGCTCTTCAGCCCGGCAGAACTTCACCTACATCTGCCACCAGTCCGTGGCCTGGCACGACGCCAAATCCGACAGCTACGACAAAGCGCTGCGCTTCCTCGGCTCCAACGACGAGGAGATGTCGTACGACAACAATCAGTTCATCAAGGCCCTCTCAGACGGCTGCTCGGTAAACTGTCACAGAAATATACTGTCAATCACAGTCAGAGCTGACCTTTTAACCACAGTTCATCACCAGCAGGGACAAAAGCATGCTGAGGTTTCAGATTATTTCAAATCGGATTGGATTCAAATCGGATTAAAGCTTTTTAAGTCCATATCGTGTTGTGTTTAAGTAGAAGAGATATTTTATGATTTGAATTTGACAAACCATGATTTTGTCATTGAAACAGAGGAAGTCAGACTGTAATGGTGATGCTGAATGTAAATCAAATGCACATGTGATTCATCAGGGCCGGTCTAGATCATTTGAATACTGGAATAATTGAATAACGAGTAATCGTTCATTAAATTCAATTCTGTATTTGGTTTTTATTAATAATTTAATCAGTGAAGGACTTTAAAACAGTCAGTGATTGTTACAGTATGGAAATTGTTGGTGATAAGTCGATAATTCTAATTTGCTGCAGGGATGCAGGAAGGTGTTTTAAGTTCTGGGTGCTGAAATTTTAAGCAGAGTATTTGTGACGTGACTGATGATGTCCTGCGAAACATAATTTGCATCAAACAGAGGGCGTCAAACAGAGGGCGTCAAACAGAGCGCGTCAAACAGAGGGCGTCAAACAGAGGGCGTCAAACAGAGGGCGTCAAACAGAGGGCGTCAAACAGAGGGCGTCAAACAGAGGGCGTCAAACAGAGCGCGTCAAACAGAGGGCGTCAAACAGAGGGCGTCAAACAGAGCGCGTCAAACAGAGGGCGTCAAACAGAGGGCGTCAAACAGAGCGCGTCAAACAGAGGGCGTCAAAGAGAGGGCATCAAAGAGAGGGCATCAAACAGAGGGCATCAAACAGAGCGTGTCAAAGAGAGGGCATCAAAGAGAGGGCATCAAAGAGAGGGCGTCAAACAGAGGGCGTCAAACAGAGCGCGTCATACAGAGGGCATCAAACAGAGGGCATCAAACAGAGGGCGTCAAACAGAGGGCATCAAACAGCGCTGTAATGTCACGAATGTGCTGGGGTGAGCAGCTCCAGAGCTTCGGACCTGATGCCCCAGGAAGACAATCTAAGCCGGCAGGCAAACAATGAATCATTTAAACCCTATACTTCATTGAAAACAGTAAAAACTGAGAAATTTTATTGTGTTTTTACAAAAATATATGCCTGTTTTGAATTTAATGCCAGCAACACGTTCCAGAAATTTAGGACAGGGCCATGTTTACCACTCTGCTGCATCACCTCTTCATTATTTCAATATTTTATATGTTGTCTTTGTATTATTTTCAGTTAAATATAGGGTTTGAATGATCTGCATCATTGCATTCTGTTTTTATTTGCATCCTGACTTTTTAGGAAACGAGGTTGTAGTTATGTGATCAAATAATGGTATTTGCTTACCAATTTAAATAACGATGCAATGTAAATCGAATTCATAGCAAAACAACAACAAGTCTAGACTTCTAAGGGTTAAAGGCTGTTAATGTTGGTTTTCGGGTTATTGTTATTGATCGTCCACTGATGGAAGCGTCTTTTTTTGTTGTTTTTAGCTGAAGCAGGGCTACGCGAAGACCGTGCTGGAGATAAACACGCCCCGTATCGATCAGGTGCCCATCATTGACGTCATGTTGAATGACTTTGGAGATGCTAACCAGCGGTTTGGTTTTGAGGTAGGCCCGGTCTGCTTCCTCGGCTGAAGGGCTTCCTCAGGTCAGGACGGGTCGAGCAGTGTGGACAGCTAACATCGCCACACACACACACACATACATACATACACATACATACACACACACACACACACAGACACCCCTACACACACTTTTGTTGGCTAACACCAGCGCGGTGCAATCACCATGGGAATGTTCACCGTCCTCGTGTGGCCGCAATGAAAACGACTGAAACCTGCAACCGGAGAACCAACGTGAGGAAAGACGTGAACTGACTGGAGAACAGTGGTGCACTTTCAACTAAAAAACGGAGGATCACTTCCTTTCTCCATCCATCCATCCCTCCATCCATCCATCCATCCCCAACCAAGCCGAATCCCTCCATCTGACCCCAGCCAAGCCCAATCCACAAGCCCAATTTTACAGTTATGCAAAATTACAGTGCTAATCCCAGTGCCAGGCTTAATCCCAGCCTCAGTTTTATTCCTAATCCCAGTTTTATCTGAAACCCTACATCTCTAAAGGGCTGAACCAACACAGTTTCATAGTAGATAATAAATAATATATAATATATACTGAACAATAAGTCCAATCATAAGAATAATTCACCAATTAGGATGATGTTATTTGCATAATGCTAATCGGTGGTTGTTCACATTCATTGATTTATTGCCAGCTGTCCCTTTAAGATTAATAACCAAATAATAAGACATTTCCTCTCCCAATCCCAATCCCAATCCCAATCCCACTACCCTTGGATGTTCCTCCAGGTGCTTCCTAGAAAACACCCCCAGCAGCAGCTCTCGTCCTAAATACCCGAAAACTTGAGGTGCTATGGAAAGTGCATTGTTTAAATATAACTGTAATTATTATTTTGTACATTTTCTTTCTGATTCAGTTTTCAAATCTTGCATGTGTATCAGAAATGCATCTGACTCTTTCATCTGATGAAATGTTGGTACCTATACAGAGAGAGTTTTTCTCCAGATATGGTTCGTTTTTTAATGTTTGTTTTTTATTTTTACCCTGATGTCCCTGTCATCACTCCAATAAAAGCAGCATTCAAAAGCATCCTATATTTGTAATGATAGAGCATCCCTCTTGTAGATATTGACCACTTTAAGCAAAGACGGGTGTCCAAATTTCCAATTGGCCGGCTGCAGATTGTGAAGTAGCGGCTGGAAGTGAGATGTTTGTGGACTTTGTGATTTGACCCAGTAATGTTCTGTGTTCTTACGTGGAGGCTGTGCTGATCACTTCTACAGTGCAGTCCTGACTCAGGAGAACTCCACCCATCTTCTCTCAGTGTTTGAGTGGTTTGGTGTGAAATGGTTCTCAGATTTCTTCACAGCGTTGGTGATATAATTATGTAATATCAATGATGGTAAAATCGTGGTAAATCTGGATTAATACGTTTCTCATTAACTGTCCTGTGATCTTTGACCCCTTCAGTGTTTAGAATCTCTAAATAAATGATTTTTTTGCTTCATATTTAATGACTTTTCCTAAATCAGGGCTGTCAAACTCAACCAACTCAACTGGCCATCGTTTGTTCAAAATGTGCCAAAACTACATTCAACTACAATACTTGAGCGATTCAAGAGCAATTTTAAATAAAAACAAATTGTTTTATATAAAATAAGACTACATTATATGCAGACCACTGTAAAACCAATTTAAATGTCCACGGTAGGTTTATTAAAACTGCCCATTCGCTTGAACTGGACACCTGACCTGGCATCTTCATTCTGTTTGGTTTGTTTTTGTGGTGCAGTCCCATAGATCATTGTTGGGGAGGAGGTGGGAGCACACACTATGTTGCAGTGCATGCTGGGAACTGTAGTGCAGTTCATGGTGAAATGAGTGAATATTAATAGAAAATGAAAATCATGCTGGCCGAATACGACTTGGCCCTCGGGCTTTGTGTTTGACACATGGGTCCTAAATTAATGAGGACAACTGGGTATAAAATTAACATGTTTTCAATATCCTGTACATATTTTGTACGCATCATCTGTGTTCTTTGGGGTCCTGTTGACCACAGACTGTTTTAGCTGTACAAAACAGAAATGTCAACATTTTACGCACATTTGGTTGTTTTAGATGACATTGAGGCCACCGTTACATGCAATTTTATAATCTTCCCTCTGCTTTAGGGCCCAGACCTAACAGAACCGCACCTGTATCAGCGCTAGAACCACTTATAGTTAACACCACAGCAGAACTTTGATTTTTAGATGTTTAGATTTAATCGCTGAGTGCAAGAATAAAAGATCTTAGTAAATCTGAGAGCTGTTTCACATCAAACCACTCTGACCGACTTTGTTTACACCTTAACCATTAAATTATGTAGAAATTTGGAAAGATCAGTGGAGTTGTCCTTGTCTCAGACTGACTTCAGTGGTATATACCTCTTTAAGGAAGTGCGAGAAACCCTGTACACACTGAAAAACGTGACGAATTAACTTGATTGAAATATGTACATCATTTCTGCATGAAAGAACACAGTTTGTTTACTTTTATTGTGTTTTATTCACGTGAAAATGATGGGAATCGAGTAATTCCAGCACATTGCTTCAGTTTATGTCTATATATTTTGGGAGGGGAGTTAATAAACACATGTTAAACATCTGCTCTGCTCTGTTGTGAATGGCAACACTGCCCAGCTCTCAGATGCTCTGTGATCAGAATTGGAACGTGATTTTCGTCAGTTCATCGATATTAAAACTGGATTTTGACCAGCTCTGTATTAGATGTGTTAATTGTGGACTGTGTGTATGAATCAGTCAGCCATGCATTTTTGTTCTGTGTTGCTGTATTTGCTCCGAGGCTTTGCTGCATTCCTCGTATTTAAGCTTCTGTGGTACGATGTGTTCAGATGGTGTGGTTTTATCTTGCAAGGCTCCGGCCGTTTTGTTTGATTTCTTCATATTTCTTTTGTTTCCTCTCTCTGGATCTGTGTATGTCCCTCAGTCCCCCTCCAGATACATGACAGTAGACTTCTAAATTTATACGCTCGTGTAATTTTGCCTATAATTTATGTAAAACCTGGAATAAATGATTGGTACAAAGTAGGTAGTTCTGCTCCATTCTAGTGCTGGTGTACTTTCTTCAGGAGTCTTCGACCCACTTGCCGTGAAGATGAAGCGAGTAAGTAAACACCATTATGTTTTATGCCGTTTCGGCTGGAACGCAGCTGAGGACAAACAGTCTTTTGTTTTGTTTTGTTTGGTCAAATCACTTGGAATTGATTTTTATTTATTTATTTATTTTTGTGCAAGAGAATTCCATCGCGTTTCGATCTGCACACGTCTGCGAAGTCAGACAGAGTTAAAGCAGAAAAAGTGGAGTTTTTTTTCCCCCCTTTGGTCCAGAAAAAAGTCCAGAACAAAAAGAACACAAAGGAAAGTCCATCTGTAGGTTTACATGCATTAAGATCTCATTCAATTCCAGCGTGTTTGTTAATGAACGGCCTAATTAAACATTAACTTGTTTAAAATGATACAAAACATATGTGAGAATGAGGTTTCAGTGCTGTGTGCTCTTAAAAAAAGTTGGTTCTTCAAGGGTTCTTCGGTGAAAACCACGAACAAAAACCATTTTAATGCCTAAAAGCTTCTCTGCATGGTGAAACGGTTCATCGGATGGATGGAGAATGTTGGAGAAACAGTCTTTTGTTTGGTCAAATCACTTGGAATTGATTTTTTTTTTTTGTACAAGAGAATTCCATCGCGCTTCGATCCGCACACGTCTGCGAAGTCAGACGGACTTAAAGCAGAAAAAGTGGAGGTGTTTTTGTTCTTTGGGGTGATTTATGGGTTTTACAGCAGCTGTGGACAAAATCCAAAGTCCAGAACATCAACAACACAAAGGAAAGTCCATCTGTGTCCTTCCTCCATTCCTCCATCCATCTATCCATCCCTTCCCAACCAAGCCAAATCCGTCCATCTGACCCCAGCCAAGCTGAGAGCGTACTAAATCCACAAGCCCCATTTTACAGTTATGCTGAATTACAGTGCTAATCCTAGTGCCGGTCTTAATCCCAGCGTCAGTCTTAGTCCTAATCCCAATTTTACAGCTAAACCCAAACCCAAAACCTCTAAAGGCTGTATGTGGGTTCACACTTTAATTCTTCACCCTCATAACTACAGAACCACCGCGGTTTCATAGTAGATACTGAATAATTTATAATATATACTGAACAGTAGTATATTAAGTCTCATAATGAGGATAATTTGCCAATTAGCATGATGTTATTTGCATAATGTTCATCAGTGGTTGTTCACATTCATCTCATTTTGGAGCGCATTTCCAATCCCAATCCCATTGTCCTCGGATGTTCCACCAGGTGCTTCCTAGAAGTCCCCCCCCCCTCTCCAGTCAGTCTTCCCTGAAACTACCACCACCATGTTGAAGGCTCAGTCTGAACTCGCTGAATGTGGCTTTGCTGAGCAGTGACTGAACAGCAGCAAGTGCTCCTCTGTTTGTTCAGACAGACAGAACTCGAGATGTTCATAATGATGTTCTTCAATCAGGAGAACCTGCGGCCGCTGTGACTCTCAGCTTCTCAGCACCGTCAGTGGAATCACAGGAGCACATTAGAACCCTCAGTCCATCAGTGTTTACTCTGCTCTTCCTTCACACTCTAAAGCCACTTAAACACACTTAAATACGGTTCTCCAAGGGTTCTTGGAGTAAAGGCAACGGTTCTAATTAGAACTAATGTTATCATGTGTTTTCCTGATGGGTTGATTTCACAGTGTAAACGGTTTAACGGGTGCATTTGATGGTTCCCAAAGGGATCTACCATAAATAAGTGGTCTCTAATGGTAACCATCGAGCCAATTCCCATTAGAAAGCAAAACCATCAGGTTTTTAGATAATGGTTCTAATGGCATTTCTTCAGCAGGGGTCAACAACATTCAGAGCATCTCAACGTCTGAATATTTAGAGGTAAAGATGGTTCTTCAAGGGTTCTTTAGTAAAGACAGTAGTTCTACATAAAAACATGAACACTCAAAGAACCCTTTGCATGACTAAAGCGTTCTTTGCATAATGAGAGGTCCTCTTCAGGTTGAGAGTCAATGTGCTGTAGATGGATCTATATAGAACCCTTTTTGAAAAAAGAGCTCTTCTATTGTTAAAAGCAAACAATAGCAGAACATTCTTTTGTGCCATATAGAACCACATTCAACACAGTCTGCATCAGTCTGAAGAACAATTACACAACGCGAAGAACCATTTAAGTATGCAAATAGTTCTTTAAGTGTTCATGGTTCTATATAAAACCACTGCCTTTACTAAAGAACCCTTGAAGAACCATCTTGTACAAGAGCTGTGGAGTATTTTAAACCTATATCTAGCACATCAGTGATATAACTACATAGTGCTGCACTCACCTTGTGCAGGAAACCCAGAGCTCTCATTATCTCCAGCTGTGGCTGATGTAAATGATTTGAGTCTAATTATATATTCAGTTATTTTCAGTTTGATAAGATTTGGTAATTATTTGGTTTTGAGATAAGAGAACCTGAGTGAAACGTGTTCCCTGTGTTCCCCTGATTTCCCTGGTATAGTTGAGGTTCATTTGAGTGATGTGGGTCAGGGAGAGTGACCCGTGATACAGTGTAAATATTAATTAGATCTAATTTGCATGATGCTAATTGGACTCTAATAGCCTGCATTGATCATTAGCAGTGACAGCAATTATGGATGGAATATCTGGATCAGTTCCAGCCGTAGACAATCAGGTGATCAGCCTGGAGGTCAGTCTCCAGATTGGTCCATCAAGAGGTTTGATGGACTGACCAAACTAATTCATGAAAATGAATCAATTAATAATCGACTTTAATCCCAGAAGAGAGTCAGTAACGATGCCTGAAAGCTGGACTGACTCTGTGTAATGAAAATGTCTTTCTGAATTAAAGCTTAAAGTTTAGAGCAGCAGGATTGATTTTTACTCACCGCTCCATATCAGCTCTACCAGACCCAAACTACCCCCCCACCCCCCAGGACCCTCAGGTTGGAGCATAAATCCAAAAATCTACAGAAGTTATTTCAGAACAACATCAAAAAATGATATCTTAAAAAGAGAAATCGTCTTAAATCCAGTCTAAATATTTAATATTTCTCCTTATGAGGCGTTCGTCTGAATATTATAAGATTATTCAATTTATTTTTAGAAGTTTTTACTCGTTTAAAGTAATTTTATTTAGAAAATTTCTCACATTTAAAAAAAAAGAGTTCTTTAAGGCGTCTTTAGTAAAGAAAATGGTTCTCTATTGAGCCATGAAGATTCAAAGAACCCTTTGCATGATTAAATGGTTCTCTTCATGGTGAAATGGTTCTTCAGATTGTTAGAGAACGTGCTGTAGATGGTTCAATTTTGAACCTTTTTAAAAATGGTTCTATATAGTATCAAAAGGGGTACTGTTATGGTGTCAAGCTTGTATACAATAGAAGAACCCTTTTGGGCGCTATACACAACCCTTTTCAAGAATGTTCTACATAGAACCATACACAGCACATTCTCCATCAATCTGAAGAACCATTTCACCATTCAGAGACCCTTTAATCATGCAAACAAAACATACTGACTTCTGTGATCTGCACTGTACTTTACATTAACCATGTACGTCTGCAGTCAGACTCTCACACACAATGTATTTCACATAAACAAGATATCAGATCATAACTGCATTTTCACAGAGTATCAATACCCACAACACTCGCTTCTGTCCTGTTAAAGGATCATTAGATCAGATTTAAAATGAAGATACTGGAACACAAATTCATCTCTAAAGGTATCAGACAGTGAAGAGCATCAGACAGGATTCTGGATATTTTCATATGTTTTCAGATGGATTTGATAAACACATTTACATAGTTACTTTTGTCTATGTGTAAAACTTCTTCATTCATTTTAAAATAAATGTATTTTAAAATATATGAGGGTTAATATAGCAAAATATTCTGAAACACATTGTAGTATTTGGACTGTATTTCAGCGTCGACTGCAGTGTGTTTGAATTGTCCCTAATTTTTTTTCCATATCGGAAGTGTTAATCTGTTTTTACTGTCGTGCTTTTGTACAGGACGGTTTAATCCCTCTCTGCTCTTAAACATTCTGCAGGCTCGCGGTGAAACGTCACGGCGGTGATGAAGCCGCTGTGGATGGAAGTTTTAAATCAGTAAAGCCTGAGATCACATCAAATACTCTGACAGACGCTGATGACTGATTGCTTCTGAACGCCTTCAGCCTTTATTGCATTATTCATCGCAACCCTGAAAAACTTCTCAAAGGCATCGGAACAGTGGTCCAAGTTTCTTCTCTGGACTCTGTGAAAAATTTGAATATGAGGCAAACGTCCGCATGCTAAATGTCCATAAATATATTGAAGGCAGCGAGTCGACGATGCTGTGTGAACTGGTGTTCCTCCAGGAGAGCCCCGGGCTACGGACTTCCAGAAACTCCACTTACAGAGCACAGACCTCTTAAAAAACTCAACAGCCACTGAATATTACAGACTGAAAGACGAGTTCCTCTGAAGCACTCATCCCAAATACAGTCGATCAGATAAGACATGTTCAGTGTCTGAAATTTGCTTCCTTAACAGTTAATTCTGATTTCTCTACATGTTTTAATGGTTTAGACATAAAAAAAAGTGGTTAAGATGTAAACAGAGTCATTCAGAGAGGTTTGGTGTAAAATGGTTCAGATCTCTTTACAGTGGTGGTGATAGGAACCAGGGGTCGCCATGACTACAACACAAATATAGACATTTTATTTACTATCCAGAACCACCAGTGAACCTACACGAGTCTTCTGAGTTTATATGGAATGTTGATGATGGAAAATAGTGGAAAATCTGAAATAATAAGTTTTCTTTGGGGACTATTTTGCCTCACAGCGCCCTGCATGTATCCCTCCACCATGAATGGAGTTTAAGTTCTCTAAACTATCATAAAACAGTGTCTCAGTCATCAGGCAGTGAATTCATAACCATTTACTGTAGGAACTTTCTGTGAGGGAGCTTTTAGAGGTGGACGTCTGGTTCCTATCACCACCACTGTGAACAGTTCTGACTCAGTAAGTTTATCTAGAACGGAGCGTTTCACACCAAACCACTCTGAACCACTCTGAACCACTCTGAACCGCTCTGAACCACTCTGTTTATGTCTTAACCACTTATTTTATGTCTAAACCATTAAAAAATGTAGCAAAATCCAAATTAACCTTTAAGGAAGCAAATTTCAGACACTAAACATGTCTTATCTCATTGCAATCAGGCAGAATTTTCAGTATGCTTATTGTTGGTGTATAAACTTTCATTACTTGTTAGTTTCATTAGCAGCTGCACATTCAAACATGACTGGAGTTATAACTTACAGTTTTTGTATCTCGGTTTATATCACAATACCTACATTTAGAGTCAGTTATTCATTCAGCCTAATGAGAAACTGTAGAACAGACTCAGTTTATATCACAATACCTACATTTAGAGTCGGTTATTCATTCAGCCTAATGAGAAACTGTAGAACAGACTCAGTTTATATCACAATACCTACATTTAGAGTCGGTTATTCTTTTCTTAGGTGGATTTTTTTGGTGTGTAAATGAAGTTTTTAAGGATAAATATCTGATTGGTAGTCTAGGCTGAAAGTTCACCAGCTTCAGCTGTCTTAACATTGCTAGCTAGGTGAGTTAGCATCACAGCATGCATAGTTAGCATCATAGCACACTAGGCTGGTGAAGCATGTAGCATAGATTTATGCAATTTTACACCATTTTTCAAATTATCATGAATTAATTTTGCTTGTTTTATTCAAGACCTCAAGACAATAATTATTATTTTGGGAAAACAATGTTTATGATGCGATAATAATGGCATTAATAACTTGAGAGTGTGAGAAAACTAGAAATAATAAATAACGTAATATTATGGAGAATAGACTGAATAAACACAACCTTTTAGGCCAAAACTGAAAAATAATAACTTTTCAGAGCATAAAACAGATTATTGTTTACTTATTCTTAGAAATTCAATTAACCTGTTAGTCGCCCCATTTTTACCTGATATTTCTCTAACTTGGCCGACCCTGAGATCTGATCAGTGACGTAAAACACGAGCCATATTTTGACTGTGGCGCCGCAACATAACTACTGCACCATTTAAGGTGGAACAGGAAAATTACAACAACAAAATGGCGAATAGGAAGCCGAGTTCAGCCTTGTCATCTATTTTACTAATGAAAAACATTTTCTGAAGTATATTATTACATATTTGGCTCCTATTTCACTGTAAACTCCCTGTGTGAAAGGGCAGAACTGTAATTAATGCGATTTGTTGTCAAAGCTTTGAGGATTCATTTCTGTTAGCACATTAGCATCTGAGTGCTAATCTTAGCATAGCTTACACTGCACTAGCTACATTACCTACAACTTTGGCAAGGACTGAAAACAACAACAAGATGCAGAACTACAAAACAGGCCTTTTTATCGCATATTTAAAAACCCATCTGTGAAGCTGGAGGACAGTTATGTGATGTTAGCTGTGCCGGTTATTTCAATGGTTATGCTAGCCTGAGGCTGCAGAATGTAACCGCTGCCCCATTTAAAGTGGAGCGGGAAAATCAGAACAAGAAACTGGCGAAAAGAAGCTGATTTCAGCTTCATCGAGAGCTGAAAAGCATGAAAAGGACGAGGAGGCTGCTCTGTTTCTGGGTAATATTAACTTTGCTGTTTCACAGAACCAACAGGTCAGTATTGTTTTGTCGCATTGGCTAATGTTTGTGATCGCTAATTACAACTCATCAGCCTTACAGCAGCAATTGTAGCGACAGTTTGCTAACCCACAACCAAGCTAACATTAGCTACATTACTTTCTGTGCCGTTGTTTGCTCTAACGGTATGTCGTGGTATTTGTCCGTACAATGTTTTTGAAGAGTTTCAGCCAAGAAAAGCTAAGAAACTGTTGTTCAGCTTTGAAATGCATGTCCATGAATTTGGGGGGGTGGAGCTTCTGCAGGAGCACTGAAGAGCTGTATTTGTTATTTGTTCTCTAGACCCACTTACTGCACCTTTAAATGTGGCTTCCAGCCCCGTCCTCGATCGGTTTCAGCCATAGGCCCCAAAAACACTGATCGGTGCGTCTCTAGATTTTACTGTAGCGTTAATTAGCATAATATCTGTATTTGAAAACATGAGGATCAGATCAGAATCGGCTGATAATCATCATTAAAGTGTTCAAATTGGGGCAAATAAACTCAGTTTGAACAACACTTCATGTTGGCTTTAGGTTCAGGTCTGAAGTTTAATCTGGCAAAAAGACAAAATAAAAACATGTAACATCAAACAGAACCCAGTGCTGAAGCACCACGCAGAGATAAGGGTTAAACTAATGTAGATTATCAAGAAAAAGAAAGAAGCGCTAAAGCGAACAGGAACACAGCGCTTCCAAGAATCAGCTCAAAATCTGTGTGCTTTTGTTTTTCCTTTGCCGGCTCTGTGTCCTAAAAGGCTTTGCTGAATTACAGTCATTAGACAGCAGTTACAGTACAGCAATGTGGAACAAAAGTAAGAACAGCTCTTTCACACAACTGAATGCTCAAATGAGAACTTCTGAGCGAACCGCGGCGTCAGAGGTTCAGCGGTTACCAAGCAACTGACTGAGAGTGTAGACTCAACTTCTACCTTCACTCTGTAAATACAGCCCAATAATGTGTGCAAATATATTACGGCCTACTGAGGCTACAGCGGATCTGGGCTAAAGGACCCTCTGTGGTCTGCTTCTGATCAGGAGTGTACATTAGCCTTTAGCTAATAGCCCTGACAGCCAGGCGTGGACAAAACACAGGAATGGCGCCCCCTGGATGCACATTTTTAAAGTACACTCCTAAAAAAATATGGTGATGAAGATAACGGCTCTATATTGAACCATGAACACTAAATGAACCCTTTGCATGGTGAAATGGTTCTTCAGATTGATGGAGAATGTGTTGTATATGGTTCTATAGCACCAAAAAGGGTTCTTCTAATGTTACAAGCGTCTATATAGAACCATATACAACACATTCTCCATCAATCTGAAGAACCATTTCCCCATGCAAAGAACGCTTTTACCCCTTAAATGCAGGAGTTTTATTACACACTTCTATAATCTGAGAATAGCTCAGCCAGTTTGCACTGAAGTCTCTGTAGTTACTGAACAATAAGCCTTATTATGTAATAAGACTGGGATTTTAAGGGGTTAATCATGCTAATGGTTCTTTGAGTGTTCGTGTTTCTACATAGAATCATCTTTACTAAAGAACCCTTGAAGAACCATCTTTTTTAAGAGTGTAGAGATGCAAAAACTATTGGCATGGTGGCGCAGTGGGTAGCACTGTCGCCTCACAGCAAGAATGGCTTGGGTTCGATTCCCGGCCAGGCGACCAGGGTCCTTTCTGTGTGGAGTTTGCCTGTTCTCCCCGTGTCTGCGTGGGTTTCCTCCGGGTACTCCAGTTTCCTCCCACAGTCCAAAAACATGCAGTCAGGCTGATTGGACATGCTAAATTGCCCCTAGGTGTGAATGTGTATGTCTGTCTGTCTGCCCTGTGATGGACTGGCGACCTGTCCAGGGTGTATCCTGCCTTCCGCCCAATGACAGCTGGGATAGGCTCCAGCACCCCACTGTGACCCAGAAGGATGAGCGGTTTAGATTATGTATATGTACATCTTATATTTCTGATGAGTTCTGTAAACGTATTATAAACTTATTTCTAGACTTTTTCTCTCGAGTAATTTCATTAAGTGAAATGTGCTCAATATTTTAGCAGATCATTTTGCTTGTTTTAAGAAATATTGCTTGTAACAAGCAAAACTAGAGTTTTATGGTGGGCAGAGATGTAGATACTCACCAGAACAGAGTCGGCTAAGGTCTGTGTGAGACACACCGAATGACCTTCTCTTTCAGTGTGATTTTTACGTTATCGATTGTTTTCCTGTTATTTTATGTTTTAAATGGTCCTGCTGTGTTATTTTTCATTTTCATATGTTTTATTTTCTCTCTTTGTTTTTCCTTTAAAAAAGTTTGTTGATTGTTACTGCACTACTGCATTTTGTAATGTACAGTACTACTGGAAGAAAGAATAGCAGCTATCGTGATAGCAGCTGAAGGGGATCCTAAAATTAAACAAACAAACTAATAAACATAGTGAGATGATTTGGTACACAGTAAGGCAGAAGTAAAGTAATGTGAAATGGCATGAATTTTTCCATAAAGTGATGAGTGACATAATCCCATTAGTTTGAGAGAAGTAATTAGTATATTAAACAGATTCTAATTTTTTTTTAGTGAAAAAATGTCTGAAATAACTGACTTGGATTCCCATGTAGCCTCTAATGTGCTGATTAAAAGAAAGAAAAAAAAAAACATTGCATTCCCTCAAAACGTTTGCATTCCTTTGCAAATTAAGTGGATTTGGAAAGAGAACGCAACAATTTTTCAAGTGAACTTGATGCCATAAATATCTATTTTCTCACAATAGCCCTTCAGGGCCTCAGGAGAGTCCACTCAGATACTGATATCACACCAAAGTATTAGCTAATATTTTCAGCCATCTTATCATGGACATCACTTTGTGTTAAACATTGGCCGCATTAAATACTGTATTTTCGTTCAGATGGAATATAATCTCAGTTACTTCATATCTACATCTAACTTTACCAGAAGATACAGAGAGAACCAGCTGAGCTGCTAACAACACTAGACACAAGCTAAAGCTAACACGCTAACTTTTGTTAGCTAACTAATAAACGTTACCGAATACAAACGGATTTACGACGACCTTAACCTGACTTAGCTAACTTAGTTGAAATGTCTGAGATTCGCTTCCGTTCTGCTTCAGACATTCAGTCAAAAATAACATGTCACCATCAGTTTTAACCACGAGGCTAAAGGCTCCTATTCACCAGCTTCTTTTTCTAATGTTCAGTTCTACCTTAAATAACACAGCAGTTACATGTAACTGAGGCCCCGTTTAAGGTGGAACGGAAAATAAGAAAGTATCTTTGCTAGTTACCAATAGGTTAGAGAGAGTCCTGATCTCAGATACTGCTAGAAACAAGAGTCCATGTTGATACGAGAGAACTAGAAACAGAGTTAAACACAGTGCAGTGCAGTGCAATACATACATACATACATCATCTAAACCGCTTATCCTTCTGGGTCGCGGTGCAGTGCAATGCATTACAGTTTAATATAAACTTAAGCTTCGCATTTTAACCGAAGCTACTTCAGAATGAAACTCATCCACAAGAAATCACCTGATATTAATTGATGATAACTCAATGATAAATGAACAATTATCAGATCATATTAATTTAACAGACTTATCCTTCAGGGTTTTACAGAAGCTTCTTAACCCTAACGACCGTATCAGTCATTCTCAGCAATCTCTGTTTTTTTGAGTGATGACTCCCAACACTGGAGTGATGTATGGTAACATTAACGTTAGCATTATGGTGAGTCTGACTGGAAAAACTCTTTGCCTTCCTTGTATAACTTCATTAGATTTTCCCTCTCAACTCCCAGAAAGTCACAATGAAGACCCTCCTCTCTGTAATGTAGATTAAAGTTCGACTGACTTTTTTATAGCAGTCTGTCTTCATGCAGGTGCATCATCACGTACCAACATAGTCCACTGTAACCAGAGCTGGTCGGCCTTGTACGCTCACTAGGGCTCTGCCTCCCTCTCACATCAAGGGTGAGAAGATGAAGCATAACTATTCATCTGGTCACTAAAAAAGGAAATAACACCAAGTGTTCTGTCGTCTCCAAGTCAGAAAATGACAGAAAGTGAGAGTGAAATCCAGCTGTTTATTATGGCAACAGTGGCAACGATAACAGCACTACACATCTGGGGAAAAAATGGGCCAAACCCAAAATATGTTGTTCACCCTCACACACACACACACACACACACACACACACACATACAAACACATACACACTCACACACACACACACACACACACACACACACACACAAACACATACACACACACACACACACACACACACACACACATATACAAACACATACACACTCACACACACACACACACACATACAAACACATACACACTCACACACACACACACACAAACACATACACACACACACACACACACACACACACACAAACACATACACACACGCACACACACACTAACAGCAGGCCATGTAGGAGGAGAACAGAGTGAAGGACACAGCACCTCCACACTTTTACTCCCTGCAGGTTCACCCAACACCACGTGTAATATAAATGTGTGGGGGGTGAACAGAGTGAAGACACTGAAAATGGGTTATTTTATATGTTCTTCACAGAAAACGAGTGAAGGCCAAGAATCTGAGGCTGAAATAATAATAAATCACACCATTTTTTATTTTGGTAAACATTGAAAATGAGTTGGGGCGCCACAGTGGCGCAGTGGGTAGCGCTGTCGCCTCACAGCAAGAAGGGCCTGGGTTCGATTCCCGGCCGGGTGACCAGGGTCCTCTCTGTGTGGAGTTTGCCTGTTCTCCCCGTGTCTGCGTGGGTTTCCTCCGGGTACTCCGGTTTCCTCCCACAGTCCAAAGACATGTAGTCAGGCTGATTGGACATGCTGAATTGCCCCTAGGTGTGAGTGTGACTGTGTATGTCTGTCTGTCTGCCCTGCGATGGACTGGCGACCTGTCCAGGGTGTATCCTGCCTTCCGCCCAATGACAGCTGGGATAGGCTCCAGCACCCCACTGTGACCCAGAAGGATAAGCGGTTTAGATGATGTATGTATGAAAATGAGTCCCACAGGCCTGAACACCACACTAGGGTTAAAGAAATCAGAGGGAAAATCTCCCCACACTGACTGACTGCAACTGTTTCTTTAATGATTTGTTATCTAGACCATTAAAAGCTCAATGCTGTGCCATTTTGGGCTTGGTCCCAGGAACATAGTAGTAATAATAATAATATAATAATAAGAAGAAGAAGAAGAAGAAGAAGAAGAAGAAGAAGAAGAAGATGTAATGTTCTTTCATTTATTTAATATCGTGATATCATTATCGTCTGAATAGTATAAAATACCGTGATATAAATTTGACTTCTTCTCATCCACCCCTACCATATCGCTGCTGTCTGAACAAAACTTCGTATCTCCAAAATGGTAACTTTACAGGAGAAGAAAAAAACATACTTTACTTTTAATGTAAGTCAATGGAACCAGACTTTTTTACAAGTCATTTTGGGTCGTTTCTTTTAGTCCATTCATCATGAAATTTACGTACAAAATGATATGGATAGTAACAGTTCAGATCTTTGTCTGCAGAGACAAATCACTGCATTTGAAGATCTTTTCAAGCTCCTTCCTCCTTGTTTTGAGTGCTGATCTGTGTTGTTTTGGAGCCAAACTACAGATATAAGCTCTCCCTGATATATCAGACAATTCTAAACATTTTAATGCAATTATCTGCTAAAAACAATCTGATTTGGAACTCAGCATATATTGTTAATGGAGTACAGATGCAGGTTTTGGCATCTGTCCACTATTATCGGCATCTGTACTCTGTTTTGATTGGTCAGACTTACAGAGCTCCATTAACTACTGCAGTTTGGAGTGTGTGGTGCTGTTAGCTTCATCAGTGCTGCTGGAAACTTTCCCGCTGCGCTGCTGGCGGAGCTGCGACGCCGGTGAGGCTGCCCTGAGCGTGTGTGTTCGTGTGTCTGTGTGTGTGCTCGGAGCAGGCGGACGGTAGGAGGAGGAGAGGAGGAGAGGAGGAGATGTTGCAGTGAATGAGGGGGTTTATAGCTGAGGATGCTGCCGCTGTCCGTGGTGCTGAAACTGCTGCTGCTGATCTGCATCCTGCGACCTTCTGCCGTGAGTACATCACCAAACACGCATTAAACCGCACGCTGAGAGGGGTGAACACAGCAAACACACTTGTTCTTCTGGATCAGTGGCAGAGAAAAGCAGGCAGTTCAGAGTCGTTTACGAAGCTGTGGAGTGATTCAGTTGAGCTGCATCATAATATCCAACTTATTTCACTGTTTGAGGAGGTTTATACTGCACTGGAGGAAAGTGAGCGCAGGGTTAAAGACAGATTGGGGCTGTTTAGCACAGGTATTAGCAGCCTACATGTGTTTTACTGCATGTAGCCCAAAACACAGCAAACATAGAGGTGGGCGATATGGCAAAAATATAATACTGCAATACTGTTTTCACTATACCCTATGTGTCACAATGTTTATTTTTCAGACATCTGATCAGTTGGAGCAGAAAAAAAGCAGCACATTTTAGAAATACTATCAAAATAAGCAACACAGTGATTTATATTTGTAAAAAAATGGCACTAAATCCAGTTAAACTGGACTAATTTTGCTCTTTTTATAATTAAACATGTCGCTGTTAAGTAATTAGTTGGTTACACAGTATAGATTGTCATATTGCCCAGCCCTAAACAGACATGCTGATGTGTATGATATCTACTATATGACAATAATATAAACCACTCAAATGAACAGTGTAGCCTAAGACTGTGTGATGCTGTGATTTCATATTGAATGTTTTAAATCAGGCTGATTGTTAAATGGTTTACTTTAAAAAGAGCCACAAGGCTCTGGATTCACTGATTTATGTGTTGATTTAGTGTGTTTTGACTTAATCCCTGCATCTAAAATCACATACAGTATGTTAAATGTAGTCCAGCACTAGAATTAGAAGTGTATTCATTGGTGTTGTACAGGCAGTGCAGTATTATGTGGAATTTGTTGCAGCGAATGCGCAGGATTGAGTTTTGACTTCACTCCGTACAGCTGCATGTGTGTTGTTTGGCTGTGTGGATTCAGAGAAACACCTAAATCTGCTCCTCTAAGTTGATGCACGTCAGCGAAAAGAGGTGATTCTAATATAAAGTCATTGGCAAAGCTGATCATCTTATGTCAGGATTATTATTATAGTTAAAACTATGATTTATCTATATAGAACCCTCAACACCCGAAGAACCCTTTGTGTGATTAAAGCGTTCTCTGTATCATGAAAGCCTCTTTGTGTTGATGGAAAATGTGCATGAATGTGTTTTAGATGGTTCTATATAGACTCTTTTTGATAATGGTTCTATATAGAACTCAAAAGGGTTCTTCTATTGTTATAAGCTTGACACAGTAACAATCGAGGAACCCATTTGGGGGCTATTTTAAAAAGAGTCTATATAGAACCATCTAAAGTACGTTCTCCATCAGTCTGAAGAACACTTTCATTAACAAAGAACACTTTTAATCACACAAAGGGTTCTTTGAGTGTTCCTGGTTCTATCTAGAACCACTTACTTTACTGATTTATTTATTTTTCTGTATTTTCTACCCAATTTTTTGTCCAGTTCCCACTAGTTTGATCTCTCTGTTGTGAAATCTAGCACAAGCTCCCTCCTGACACAGTGTCACTGAACAGCTGAACATGCTTAAAGGAGAAGCTAACTGCTAACTCTGTTATAGCTAACAGATGCCTGTGTTGGCTAACATTGCTCTGAGTAATCTAAGGAGAAGGAGGACCACCCACCTCACCCAGAGAGAGAGAGAACAGCTACGATCTCTATAACAGTTCCTACCTTCATAATCTCATCATTAAAACAGCATCACACAAACATCCTAACTAGACTAAACCTCCTAAATCCTGTCCTAACTTTAGGATGAACCCCAACAGGGTCCTCACTTCTGTTTAAGGTCCGTTTCTATGGTTTTTAGGCAGCTGAGTCAGCAGCATAGTTCACTACCAGCATAATGAGCTCCATTTATTTCTACTGTAAAACGCTGCTTTCACTGTGAGATGATTTTCTTTTCTAACTCTGCGTTTTAAAGATCTCAGACGCTGCAGACTCGATCTCCACCGCCCCTCTGATCACCTTCGTGTGTTAATGTTGATGATGAAATATTACAGTGATGGTGGTGAATAATGAGGAGACGGAGCTGAACGTGTGTCTGTTTATTAGGA
This sequence comes from Colossoma macropomum, assembly GCF_904425465.1. Lineage (NCBI taxonomy): Eukaryota > Metazoa > Chordata > Actinopteri > Characiformes > Serrasalmidae > Colossoma > Colossoma macropomum. The sequence continues at coordinate 33,545,976 of NW_023494807.1, forward strand.
GGAGTAACGTTAGCGCGCTCGGCTAAAGCGTTCGGGAAATGGAGACTGAAACTGGGGAGCGGTGACGCTCTGATAAACAGCAGGGGGCGCTCTTACAGTATTCACAACTCACAGTTTATCACACTTTAGTTCTGTTTGACCTTTTTACAGCTTGTTTACGTTTCTGCTTGTGTGTTTAGGGTCGGTTGCTAGGCAACATACACGACAGCTGATTGTCGACTCTGATCGAGTCGGTTAAGGTTTCCTAACTGGAGATAAGATGCTGTAAGATAAGACAAAATTCCATCATTAAGATCAGATTTGCTTCTGTATATGAATCTGTGTAAAATCGTATCTGGACCTGTCAGATCTGAACTAAAGACTAGAGAGATGAGGTTTCTGTAATACGGCCCCTGGGTACGGATGGCTGTGGCATCACCAGCGAACAAACTTGCTGTCTCTCTGAACTTTAGCACTGTTTACATGCTACATCAAACTCTTATTGAAAAATAATGATATGGGCTGTTTAATATAACGTGCACAGTGTGGCCTCAGGTTTCCTCCGGTTTGAAGGTCTAATCACGTCTGCAGAGATTTCTTTAACCAATAAAACATGGCGATCAGTGAAATGAGCCCTTATCTGATGTAATGCAGGCCGTGGGCTGTGTTTGTGTTCCATCTTTCATGGCGGTGTGAGGGAGGTTTATAACAGTTGTTTTGGTGAATATTTCACTCCACATGACTCATGGCCACTGCGAACTTGCATCAGCGTGTGTTGGTGGACGTTACTCACAGTGCCAGCGCTCTGGCTGTGAGGAGAAACGCTGGACGTGTGGGAGTTTAACTAATACGACCACACTGACCATTTATCCACACTGTTAAAGGACCCACATCACTGAGTTCGCCTCACTTTCCTGAAATAAGAGTTTGATGCAGTGCACATCTTATAAACGAGGGTTCTTTACAGCGTGAAACGGTTCTTCAGATTGACGGAGAGTGTGTCGTATATGGTTCTATATACAAGATATGAATTTTCTATTGTTACGATGTCCAGCTTGTAACAATAGAAGAACTTTTTGGGTGCTATATAGAACCATCTCTAGCACGTTCATGCATATTTTCCATCAATCTGAAGAACCTCTTTATGATGCAAAGAACCCTTTAACCATGCAAAAGGTTCTTTGAGTGTTCATGGTTCTATATAGCACCAAATGTTACAATGTCAAGCTTGTAACAATAGCAGAACCATTTTGGGTGCTATACAGAACCCCATACAACACATCTTCCATCAATCTGAACAACCATCTCATCATGCAAAGAACTCTATAAGCATGAAAGTGGTTATTTGGGTGTTCATGGTTCTATGTAGAACTAATGTCTTTACTAAAGAACCCTTGAAGAACTCTTTTTAAGAGTATGTATGCATTGTTAAAACACTCTCCAGGCCATAGAGTCAATATACCGAAACTAAACTACAAAAACAGCCCATTTTGAATGAATTGTTTTTGTAATGTCACAGTTATGTACAGTATATTGACCTATTTATCCTACAGCAGTGTAACCCCTCCCATTCACACTGAAATCACAACCTTTCAATCCAGCCATTTAAAGAAAGAAGCTCTTTTGTTTTCTGTCTTTTAATGTTAATTTCCTGTTTTATACTGAAAACAGTAGATGTCTTTTAACCAAAAACAAGAAGAATGGACTTGTGTTCTTGGTATCCAGCTCAGAAATCCAGTTCAGACACTTCCTGAATCTGTAGAGTCGCCCTTTCCATTCCATCTTATCACGAGATCATACGAGACTCACATCCAGAGTTATGAGCCTATGAAGAGGGGCTGAGATACACGTCATCTGCCTCTCACCGTGTGGAACTGGTGGATTCGTGTGTCCCTCTACATTCTGTGTGAAACTGACCAGTGGACACTCAGGAAATCACTAAGACTGACCATCACGCCGGAAACCCTTCATTCTTCATTCAGTCCACATCGGAGACTCATGTGAAATGGCGTGCAGAGAGTTTACAGCTGCTGAAGCTGCTGCAGCGGTTTTGGAAAGTAGTGATGAAGATAACGGAGCATTTAGATATGAAACATATGAGGATCATGATATATGAAGAGCCTTTAAAGGGGAGTTTAAGAAGAGATGAATAAATCGAGGGAATAGGGAGGGGCGATGCTCTGATAAACAGCAGGGGGCGCTCTCACAGCATTCACTACTTACAGTTTATCACTTTAGCTCTGTTTTGACCTATTTTACATCAGTAACAGCAGCTTAACTCACATTTTTAACATTATTTTGATGACGTGTTTATGTTTCAGCTATGTGTGTTTATGGTCGGTTGCTAGGCAAACAAACATGGCAGCTGATTGTCGACTTTGATGGAGTAGGTTAAGGTTTGATTCTGTAATACAAAATTGTGTAAAATCTTATCTTGACCTGTCAGATCTTAACTTAACAAAAACACAGGAAGTTTCGGTAATACAACCCGCAGTTACGAATGGCTGTGGCATCACTAGGAATCAAACCTGCTGTCTCTCTGAACTTTAACAATGTTTACAAACCCAAACTTCCAGAAAATGTCACTTATTTGTTTTTTTGTGCTTTCTGTGTTTTCTGATGGTTTCCCCAACACGTACACCTGCTGAGGGAGGGAGGCGTATATATTTAGTAGCTACTAAGCTCAACGTTAAAACTAGTTTGTATGGTGCAGCTCATTCTGACTTAGTAATGCATAAACCTAAACTTGCCTACAACTAGCCTACATTTACCGCTGCTGCGGTAACACTTTCTATGACTGTCACGTTTGTAAGCATCTGTAAACACATTCATAACATGTTATAATGCATTCATAAGGCATCATAAACATGGCTATAAATATTTATAAAAATGCATCACACATTATAGCCATGCTTATTATGCGTTATGAATTGTTAACATAATACATTATAAGTACTGATCATAACAAATTATAAGAGCTCATAAGTGGTATTTGTCCGCTCTAAGTAAAGTGAAGCGTACTGTACTAAAGCCTCCTCCAGTGTTCAGAGTGAGGCTTCAAGTTGAAGTATTTACTGAAGGATTTACTGAAACACTAAAACATTCACAGTAAAGCACATTACAGGCTTCAAATGTCAGAGTTTAAACTAGAGCTGCCATCAGTGTTTTACCCAATGTGGGAAAGGTAATGTACACCACCGTTAGCTTGGCACTAACTTAACACTGCATATCCAATAGAATGCTAGCAGAAATTAACATTTACTGTAGTGTAGTGTTATAGAGTGAAGGGTTCTAGCATTTGATATTAGAATACAATGACAGTGCTTCAGGCCTTCACTCCACAGTGTGATGTCAGAGGGGGTTCAGGGGAGGGGCTGATGGGTACTTGGTTTGTTTGGAGCATCTGAATATTCAGCACTGAAGCCCTGAAGATGCAGCTTTAACAGCACCAGCGCTGAGAAATATAATATTGGAAATCTCAGGACGTAAATAAACGTTGTATTTGTCTTTACGCTCTCCAAGCTAGGACTGACTTCTTTGGCACTGACAGTATAACATGTTATTAACACCACTTATAATGCATTATATTAACAATTTATAATGTATAATAAACATGGCTATAAAATGTAATTCAGTGTAATTCATTTTTAGGAATATTTATAACCATGTTTATAATGCCTTATGAATGTATTATAACATGTTATAAATGTGTTTATAGATGCTTACAAATGTGACATTCATAGAAAGTGTTACCGCTGCTGCATCTGGCCTGGACCTCTCCAGGCCCCACAAACGTGTAGCTGCTGTTGTGAAGTTAAACAAACTACAAAATCCCGTCCAGCCTAAAGAGAGTCAGACATGTACAACTTTGCATTCAGCTGAGTGATGACAGGAGATGAAAGTCAGATTTGGGAATAAAACTAAACTCCAGCTGCTCTTTCACACTTGAGACTCTTTACTCACTTGGACTGTACTTGACTCAGACGTGTCCTCATGAATGATATAGATTACTTCAGTGCAGTCAGTGTCCTTCAGTAAACGCACTGTTGGCAGTAACTGTGTTGATCCTGTATATTTTATTGATGTGAGACTGATGGGCTCATATGAATCGAGTCTCTTTTATTCAGCATTGATCCAGAGCTGGCAAAGCTGGTGAAACAGCACCGAGAGGCCGTGAGGCTCAGATATCTTACAGCCGAAATCGCCACAGGCCATGTGTCAGAAACCCATCAGTCAGCGTGTCAGAGCGACTCCAGCTTTCTTCCCCTCCGTTCTTTTTAAAGGCAGTCCCCTGGAGGCAGCCTTTCATTTCCCACTGAAAATGGATGAGAAAGAATACAGACCCCTTTCATTTCCCCCTTTTAAAACACAAAGTGTGCACTGGGGTTTTCAGAGTCACAGACTGAATCAGTTCAGTTCATGCTCTGATTGTTTTACCTCTTTCTCTCTGTAACTCTCGCAGATAAACTTGTATAAACAGCAATAAATTTGACCTGTGGTTTAAGTTTTAGCGCTGGAGCTATGAGGCTAATGTGGCTAACAAGTAATGCAGTCTTTATACTTCACCAATTAGCATGGTGCTAACTGCATGCCTAAATTACCAGACACACTGAGTGCGTTTACATGCACTCAATAATCTGATAACCGCAGAGAATCAGATTGTGTCAGTAACTGGTTCAGCGTGTTTACATTTAATAATCTGATAACTGCAGAAAATCAGATTGTGTCAGTAACTGGTTCAGTGTGTTTACATTTAATAATCTGATAACTGCAGAGAATCAGATTGTGTCAGTAACTGGTTCAGTGCGTTTACATTTAATAATCTGATAACTGCAGAAAATCAGATTGTGTCAGTAACTGGTTCAGTGCGTTTACATTTAATAATCTGATAACTGCAGTAAATCAGACTGTGTCAGTAACTGGTTCAGTGTGTTTTCATGCTCTTGAGCGATCAGATAATGGGGAAACTCCATGTCTACATGAGTCAGACAGTAATCAGATTTCTGCTTTACAACCAGTCAATAAACTCACAGAAAACGTGATGTAAAACTCAATCGTTGCGGCACTTTACCTGGAAATTGAACGTACATCATCTAGAAGATGAAGAGTATTTAAATCCTTTATAAGCATGTAGTCGGTTTCAGCATCGCTGTTTTCATCTCACGGCGACGCTGCTGCTTATTTCCGGTTCCACCGTCTGTTTTCACACATGCCCTGACTGAGAAATCCGAAAGAAATCAGAGTACGAATTTATATGCACTAAGAAATCTGATTACTGAGCTAAAATCCAGCCTCTTTATCAGATTTCTTAATTGGATTTCTAGACCGTAATCCGATCTAAGAAATCAGAGTGAGCTGATTACATGACCATTCAAATAATCAGATAGCTGCAGAGATTATTGAGTGCATGTAAACACACTCAGTGTCTCAGACTGTGTGGAGGTGTTCAGGCTCTGTAATAGACCTGTTTATGTGGATTCTGACTCTGTATGACTCACTGTCATCTATAAGCATGGACTGAAGTGTGGGTCAAACACATAGCAGCCATAGTAAAGCCTGAATTTTGCCTGTGCAAAAGGGAAACTGAGTAAATTGGACTTTTGAACTATCACTTTAATGACTGGGCAGGAGTAGATGATTCCAAGCATGTGTGTTTGCTCTCTACAGCTGTAAGTGGAAGGTTTATTATGATATGAAGCAGCTGCAGTGAATCTTTAGATACAAGTACGTCTTCAGAACCTTCAGTTAGGGAGCAGAATTACACCATTTTCATATGCAACTATATTTTTCAACAGGTATTGACTCTGTTTCTCACCCTGTCTGGATTTCAGGCCTTTTATTTTATTGATCTGTTGAAAAATATTAGGATATGAAAAGATTTTTTTTTCCCTTAGAAAAACATATTTAAGGTCAATAATTGGACCTTAAAGCCAATGTTGTGCCTTTGAGGGTACATTTACATTTTTTGTAATAGAAATGCATCAAAACCATTTTTCAGACTGAGTATGTTTCTAGTACTCAGCAGTACCGACTCTGACGCCATACTGAGTCCCTACTTAGAATGAAGTAGTTGTTAGTTTAAATGGGTGCAAACAGTTAAATCATTAAAATTCAGCTGATTTTAAAGGAAGTAGTTTAGCCAGCTGTGCTACATTAGTTCTCCTGGGTCGAGTAGCGCTGCAGTGGAGAAGAGCGGGTTTAGCTTAGCTTAGCTAATGAGATCCAAACAGCCCAGTATGGGTTCAATTCAACTAACTGGTGCTTCGCCATCACAAATATTGACATAAAACTTATCACAGTGAGAGCAAAGAGGACTGATTGGTGTTGGAGCTACAGAAACAGAACCTGTCCTGTACTCACCAGTGTTGAACGACACAGCACGGCCCTGAGAACCATGTGGCTCCACGGTGGAAAAGAGGCCTCTGTTCTATCACATAATTAGCTACCAGTCATTACAAAATCCAGGACCAGAAATTGGATTCAGGATCCAGAGCTGAAGACCTCTCCTCCGTATGTTCTCCTACAAGGCAAATGTCTGTGAGAAATCTCAAAACGACACATTCCAGAAAGCTGTTGGAGGTAAAAACGATATGAACACATGGAGACGGTTGATTTTAAACTTTTGGATTGAGAACAAACCAATTTCTTTGTGAAAGTCTGGCTCTGGCAGGCGCTCTGTGTTATGAGAAGCTCTCGCCCCCAGACGCCAGCAGCCCATTAGAAATGCAGGGCTGCGTTTAGGTGGTGCTGAACGGATGCTGGAAGATAGTGATTTATAATAAGGTTGTGTTTAAAAAGCAGTGGGTTTGGATTTATTAGACAGAAAGAGAATTTCCTCAAAACGCTGCCAGATTCTCAATTTACCCCTTTATACAGCTCATATCTGGAAGGTCCACAAACATCACTCAGTTTCATTTGCTGTTCAGTTTTATTTTTATAGTGTTTTCTACAGCTGACATTCTCCCACAGCAGTGATCAGGAACGCAGGGGCAGCCCCTTAATGAGCATCACGAGGGGGGCTACATTAAAATATGCTCCCTAAGGCAGGGGTGTGGCTGCAGGTGTGTACAACTGACTCCAGCTGTTTAATCAGTTGGTCTTTATTCATCAGGTGACCTCCTGCTTTGTTGGAGTAACAACCTGCAGCCAAACCAGCCCTTTGTGGGTAAGATTGGACACCCCTGCCCTAACACCATGAGGAAGAACCACGGAGAGGAACCAAGACTCAAAAGAAGAAACTCTTCAAGAGTATGAAGACAAAAAAACACTGAGAGGAACCAAGACTCAAAGGAACTCCCTAAGATTATTTGGAGGAACCACTGAGAGGAACCAAGACTCAAAAGAACTCCCTAAGATTATTTGGAGGAACCACTGAGAGGAACCAAGACTCAAAAGAACTCCCTAAGATTATTTGGAGGAACCACTGAGAGGAACCAAGACTCAAAAGAACTCCCTAAGATTATTTGGAGGAACCACTGAGAGGAACCAAGACTCAAAAGAACTCCCTAAGATTATTTGGAGGAACCACTGAGAGGAACCAAGACTCAAAGGAACTCCCTAAGATTATTTGGAGGAACCACTGAGAGGAACCAAGACTCAAAAGAACTCCCTAAGATTATTTGGAGGAACCACTGAGAGGAACCAAGACTCAAAAGAACTCCCTAAGATTATTTGGAGGAACCACTGAGAGGAACCAAGACTCAAAAGGAGAAACTTTTCAAGAGCATGAGGAAGAACCTCTGAAACAAAGACTCAAAAGAAGAACCCCCTAAGTGTATGAGGAAGAACCACAGGGAGGAACCGAGACTGAAAAGGAGAACCTCCTTAAGAGCGCACTGTTAAGTAAAAATGGATAAAACTATTTTGTACATAACTGATAAATCCTTGAAATCTTTTGCTCATAAATTATACGGTTCAGACTGAATTCAGACCAGAAATGACTGAAAAACTCCACACGGTCAGAGGTGAGTGTGTAATGATGTAGTCATGCGGTTAGCATCATGCTAATTGGTGGGTATAATCTTCCATTACTTGTTAGCTACATTAGCCTCGTAGCTCCAAAGCTATAACTAAAGAAGCGAAATTCGGACATAAAGCCTGTTTTGGCTGTGCAGCTCCGTTTAAGGTGAGAGGAGGGAAATGGGGGGATTTGATTTTCCACATTTATGTCTCCTGTTTTTCTAAAAGGGTCTGCAGCTCCAGTAATTTCCACAGAAACTCTTTCTTCTGGGTTATTTTGAATATTAATCTCAGAAAATCAGAACCTCATTTAAAAACCCTTTTCTGGTGGAATTGGCAGAGTCTGTTCAAAGCTACAATAACAGCAGCTCTATTCTTCTACAGATGAACAGATTTAGTTGATTCAACTTGTAGCTCAAAACTTCATATTCAAGCCGGAGTGTAAAGACAGAGAGAGGAGTCATCAGTGGAAACAGAGTCTGTAAAGGCCTTAATCAGTATTGGTTTTATATCAGATCGGAGTGAAGAGTGACGAGCAGCGCTGAGGAATTCGTCCCCTCAGAACATGGAAATTTAAACTACGCCAAAATCGCAATTTAAATGATAAAGAAACGCTATGATGAATAATAAATTGTTCAGTGTTTCTGTGTTTTATTATTATTTCCAGGAAACTACAGGACTTTTTACAGCCTTTTAAGATTTCAAAACAGAGGGCAAAATGAAGGCCCAGCACACACACTGCAAAAAATCATATTTTCTTAAGTAAAAAGATCTTAAATCTAGTCAATAAATTTAATATTTCTCCTGTTGAGATTGTTGTAAGCTTATTTTAAGACTATTTAACTCATTTCTAAACTTCTATTACTAAAATTTCTATTCTAAAATTTCTATTACTTGTTTTAAGTGACTTTATTACCAACAAAATTATAGTTTCTCATTAGGCTGAATGAATAACTGACTCTAAATGTAGGTATTGTGATATAAACCGAGTCTGTTCTACAGTTTCTCATTAGGTTGAATATGATTTTACTAGCGTACAGCTTGTCCAACCTCACAATTGATTGTGGGCGGAGCCAGGAGATGCCTAAAGATGAAACTATCTACAGTAGACACACACATATCTCTTGAATGTTCCCTGGCCTCCTGTTGTGTGTGGTGGTTGTTTTGATGTGAAAGAGCACAGTGTTTGAGAGTATTCAGTGAGTATTCAGATGAGGAAAGTGCTCTGTAGAAGTGGGAGGATTTAAAGCAGGTCATTAAACTCGAGCATAAAATCTCTCTCTTTATTGTGGGGTAAGCTCTCTTTACAGCGCTGCATATTTACTGCTGGAGAAAAGGCTTTGTGAGGAATCGAGAGAATAAATTGGTTTCTGTCATGGTAGCTGAGGAGTAAAGTTTAAGGAACTTCTGTGGCTTTGAATAATATGAAGGCTGTTGGCGTAGATCAAAAAGACCGTGGTAATGACTCTCTCTCTGAATCCCCCCACAAAAATACACTAAAATTTGATCTGCATTTCCATCCTGGTGTCTCACCCACACAGTCATTTCACACAGCAGCTCAGAAAGCCTTTGAGTCCAATTTACACAGCTGTGTTATCTGAGGGGCCCAAAGCTCAGTGTTTAAGGTTGGCTTTTTAATATTAGACCATATTGTGTTACTCTTATTGTACATGCTGTTGTACATATGTGAATGAGCTCTGTTCTTATTGGGTGATCTGTATTGTGCATCATTCAAAAAGCAGTCAGGCCTGAAACACTCCTTATAACTTCAATGTACATGGGCGGGGCTAAACTGCTGTAGGCTGAATGGGTGGGGCTAAACTGCTGTAGCTGAATGGTGGGGCTAAACTGCTGTAGCTGAATGGGTGGGGCTAAACTGCTGTAGGCTGGATGGGTGGGGCTAAACTGCTGTAGCTGAATGGTGGGGCTAAACTGCTGTAGGCTGAATGGGTGGAGCTAAACTGCTGTAGGCTGAATAGATGGGGCCTAAGTATGATAGGCTGAATGGGATGTGTGTGTGTGTGTGTGTGTGTGTGTGTGTGTGTGTGTGTGTGTGTGTGTGTGTGTGTAAATCCCCTTTTTGTGATGTCACTCATCAGCTTTGGGCCAAAAGACCTTCTTCACAGCAAGAAGATCCTCTGATGAACATGAAACTGAGAAGATAAACACAGAAAACATCAGCTCAGAGCTGCTTTCTGATAAACTAAGCCTGCACAGGTGTTTTTCTGACCTGAATGTTCTGTGTGTTTGTGTAGAGCATCTGGCTGAAGGAGGGCTGGCAGGTGTACAGTTCAGCTCAGGATGCCGATGGCCGCTGCGTCTGCACCGTCGTCGCTCCAGAACAGAGCCTGTGCTCCAGAGACGCGAAGAGCAGGCAACTCCGACAGCTCCTGGAGAAGGTCTGTGTGTAACCGTCCACAGTCTCAGTTAGACTGAGAGATTAGATACAGATCAGTCTGTTAGTGATGGTTAGGGCTGGAATTTTGGCTGCCGAAAACTGAAAATAAAAAAATTAAAAGAGATAAAATAGACCTATTGAAGTGTAGACTTTACTACTAATTTTAATGGTAATAATAATAATAATAATAATAATAATAATAAAAAATTTATTTATAGAGCACTTTTCATACCAGTGGCAGTTTAGAGTTCTTTACAGACAGATGATAATAAGATTAGAGCTGATTTTTTCTGTTATGTTTCCTGTTCATTATTATAATTTTTACTAAGTATATATATGTATATATATATATATATATATATATATATATATATATGTATATATATATACCAGTCAAAAGTTTGGACAAGTCTTCTCATTCAGTGGTTTTATTATTGAAGACATCAAGATTATGAATGAACACATATGGAATTATGTAGTAAACAAAATAGTGTTAAACAACCCAGAATACGTTTTATGCTGTAGACTCTTCAAAGTAGCCACCTTTTGCTTTGATGACGGTTTGCACAGTCTCGTACTCTCACTCTATGACCCAGCTTTATATTTCTGTATGTCTGTTTGTTCATCTCTGTTGAATCAGGAATCTACTCTGCTCTGCTGGGCTGTTAAAAACACTCACTGTTTCGAACAGTAAATTAATATTTTTTATCTGCAAATTACTTTCTCTCTAACGCTTAGCTTTCTCAAATTGAAGAACCATGAGATGTCTGAACTCTGTCTTCCACCAGAGGGCAGTGTAGAGCTGCATCTTACATTTTGAGAGATGGATGGATGGATGGATGGATAGACAGACAGACAGACAGACAGACAGACAGACAGATAGATAGATAGATAGATAGATACTTTATTGATCCTGAAGGAAGTTTAGCAGGCAGTATGAGTCACACAACACAGGACAGTTATAATAATAAGGGCGATACAATATAAAAAGAAGAATATATACAAAAAAAGTCATATATACAACTAGGAATATACAAAAATATGCAATAAGATCCATCCTGAGATAAAAGGCAGTGCAGTAAAGACTGTACAAGGAGGCACAGGGAGCAGCATAGAATGTCAATACTGAATAAATATGTGCAGATATTGGTACTGAAATAAAGAGTCCAGGTGTGCCAGATGTGTGATAAGATGTGCAGAAGTGCAGTATGTACAGTAAGATGTCCATATGTGCAGATAGATAAAGTACACTCTGTCCTCATCTCTCCTCTTCCCTCTTCTCTCGTCTCTCCCGGCCCCACTGGGCAGAGTTGAAGAGCCTTATGGCTCTGGGGACAAAGGATCAGAGGTTTGGTCAGAGGTTCTTATTCGTTTAGTCAATGAAGGAAACAGAAAGACTACTGCAGCCGTCTGAAGGCTACCGCACACTGGACGAGACGCTCAGTGTGGAGTCTCTGAGCACAACAAACAAAGTTAACCTGAACTTTGAATGAATGAAAATTCATTGTTGCTCTTTTAAACAAATGATTTACACTGCAGACTTGGATTTCCGCCCAGTGGAGCTTTTTCCAATTTTGTGCAATGTGCTTTCTGGCCAATAGGAGAGCAGCAAGCGTGTCTGTAGTTCCACTCAGCACCCGAAAGGTCAGTTTTATCAGAGGATGCTGCCCACTTTGCGAGCTCTGCGCCCACCGTGAGTGTGAAAGGAGTCTGAGTTCTAATGGAGCTGTGGTCTGAGATCTGAGTCCTCTTCGTAGTTCACTAACACTGTGGACACAAAAAGCACTGAGTCATTTGTAGTTGGTTCACTTTCAGTGTCACATTAACAGAACTTTGGTTCATCTAAAAAGAGCTACATGTGAAAACACTCTCTGTCTCTGTTAGCCTCCACCCGACGTGCCCAGCCTTGGCCTTTCTGTTGGGGGTGGGGGGGTATTATTTCAATATTTTTCAATAATGTCGTACAAAATGCTTTTCCCTAATTTTCACCACAAATATGCTCTTGTTTTAATGTGGTACACAGTGGAACGATATTTGTTTTGAAAGGGTTTGTCCTGATTCTGTGTTCCTCTCCAAAACTTGCCACGGGGCTTTTAGAAGCTGATTCTGAATAAGCATAAAGATGATGTAACTGTACAAACAAGCCTGAGGGGCTGACCCAGGCCGTCTCAGGACCTGCCTCGTCCACTGCTCCCCCACACTACCACCGCAACATGATAGTGGAGCACTGTTCTCCTCCAAGGGCAGTTTAGAATTTACTGATCACTGATTTCTGTTTTATTGGCGTTTCACACACTGTCCCCACGCGTTTAGAGCTGAATTGATTGTTTATCTCCTGCTGAGTTTCATTGTAGCTCTGTTTAGATCCACCTGATTCCTCCATTCAGAAGCTCCTGAAGGTTCATCAGCTCAGTCAGGTGTTACATTAGGAATAGGTAAAGAATTAAAAGCTGCTCACTGTAAGGCTCTGTTATCAACACGGAGAGTAAATAAGGCTTTTCCCATAAATATTGCTCAACAATTAAAAATTGCCTGTTTCAGTTATTAAACTGTGCTGGTCTGGTTGCTCCATCTGACTGATTGGCTGCGCCGCCTGACTTTTCAGACTAATTTCAAATCAAACAGACATCTTTTTAGACTCCTGTACTTGAGTTTATATTCACCTTTTCTTCAAATAAATAAACATTATTATAATAATTCTACATTTTCATGGTTCTCCTGAGGTTAGAACATCTGACATGGTCAATAGAACCATTCTAATCACGACTCAAACATCACGTTTTAACTAAATATGTGACCTTGGTATTGCGCCATGAAGGTCACTTGGGGTTTTCTTTATGATGCAATACACTGGTCCTTCTTTTGCAAAAGCATGTCGAAATAAAAGTCCTTTATGTTTGGACGTGCTGCTTGATATTTGAGGAAGTAAGAACTTGCAGATAAAAGTTTTTCCGTGAGTTGAGCAGTTTTAAAGTAGCCTTATTTTACAGCATGCTAATTTAAAGTTTTCAAACATAAAATTGTGACAAACAATCTTATTTAGAGTTTTTTGTAACTAAACTACCTTTTAGGTGGTTTATTTAATCAACATATCTGGTTGGACGCTTGCATCACCTGACATTTTTAGACTTTTGGAGGCAAACAGAAACTAAAATGAATTTTATATGGATGCACTGAAAATTGTTTCACGTAAAAGAGGCGGTGTTGAATATTTTGATATATATCATATATTTATTAAATTATTTTGGGGGGAGATAATAGACTTGGACACGCCAGTGACCCAAATATAACCTCAAATTAAATTAACCCTCTATCATTTTGGCCTGCGGTGTATTTGGGCTGATAAACTGAGGGCTGCATGATGTTGCATGTTGATTTTACTATTCAACTAATTATTTGAAAAAGTACACGGCTGGTTGATATTGTTACAGTAAAAATCTCTGCACACCTGTGAGATTCAGTCACTTAACTGAAAAATGCTGTCTAATTTTTTAAAGCTTATTTATTGATTTTGTTTAGTCTGGTGAGTTTGGTCGGGTTTATGAGACTGTATTGCAGAGTGGTTACAGTATTTCCACTCTAACAAAGTAAAAGTTGTTTTGTTTAGGAGAATAACAGATTTCTGTTCTCTCCTCTTTCTGTTCACTGTTTTTTCTGTAGCTGTATTTTTATTACTAAACTCAGGCACCATCCTCTACTAACTGTCTGCTGGATTTAAAGGGGACCTCTGCTGATTTTTCAAAATTCATGCCTAATTAAGTGGTTAAGATGTAATCAGAGTTGTTCAGAGTGGTTTGGTGTGAAACGCTCTGTTCTAGATAAACTTACAGAGTCAGAACTGTTCACAGTGGTGGTGATAGGAACCAGACGTCCACCTCTAAAAGCTCCCTCACAGAAAGTTCCTACAGTAAATGGTTATGAATTCACTGCCTGATGACTGAGACACTGTTTATGATAGTTTAGAGAACTTAAACTCCATTCATGGTGGAGGGATACATGCAGGGCGCTGTGAGGTAAAATAGTCCCCAAAGAAAACTTATTATTTCAGATTTTCCACTATTTTCCATCATCAACATTCCATATAAACTCAGAAGACTCGTGTAGGTTCACTGGTGGTTCTGGATAGTAAATAAAATGTCTATATTTGTGTTGTAGTCATGACGACCCCTGGTTCCTATCACCACCACTGTAAAGACATCTGAACCATTTCACACCAAACCACTCTGAATGACTCTGTTTACATTGCAGGGACTTTATTCAGTAATTTTGAAAAATTGGTGGAATTCCACTTTAATAGTTGACTATTCAGATAGTCTGTGCATCCCCTCGTTTGCTTACAGTATCTGTAAAAGCTTTTTTCCAGCACCTGTTAAACAGCAGCAGGTTTTACAGGAGACGCTGCTAATGTTAATTTCACTGAAGGCTGAATTACTTAGCGCTGTTTTCCTCTCTTTAAGATTCAGAACATGTCTCAGTCCATAGAAGTTCTGAACCTGCGGACTCAGAGGGACTTCCAGTACGTCATGAAAATGGAGAGCCAGATAAAAGGACTGCGATCAAAGCTCAGGCAAATAGAGTCCAACCGGAGAACGCTACTGACGAAAAACTTTCAGGTGCGCTTCCATTAAAAGACTCTGAGAAGAGAACAGACTTAAATGGCTGTAAAAGGCTGAAGCATCTGTGATAGGAGTTGAGTTATTCTTTTTTTATTTTTGTATTATTTTATACAGCATATGTTGGTGTAATGTGTGCAAATTCAATTTTGTGAGATAACTGATGCTGTTTATCACAAGCTGCACAGTGCAGATCACATTTTTTCATATTTATCTTTTTCCAGTGTTTTTCCTTAGTAATAATAATAATAATCTACACTCGTTATGTAATTATACCATATAAACCCTTTATCTGTCCACTATTACGGCTGGGCAGTATGGCAATATATGTTGTTATAGTGATAATTTATGTCAAAATAAATTACAACTCTGTTTCCAAAAAAGTTAGACTCTGATGCCAACAACACGTTCCAAAAAAGTTGGGACAGGGAATCAAAAGGCTGGTAAAGTTGCGTAATGCCAAAAAAACACCTGGTGGTTGATTGGCCACAGGTCAGTAACATGATTGGGTATAAAAAAGAGGCGGAGTCTTTCAGAGGTAAAGATGAGGAGAAGTTCACCACTCTGTGAAAGACTGCACCATCAAATAGTGCAACAATTCAGGAATAACGTTTCTTAACGTAAAATAGCAAAGAACTCATAATCTACATAATAGCATTAAAAGATTCAGAGAATCCAGAGAAATCTCTGTATGCAAGGGACAAGGGCCTCTCTTTGGGCCTCAGGTGGCACTGCATTAAAAACAGACATGATTCTGTAGTGTAAATCACTGCATGAGCTCAGAAACACTTCTGAAAACCACTGTCTGTGAAAACAGTTCATCACTGCATCCACAAATGCAAGTTAAAACTCTAAAATGTAAAGAAGAAATCATATATAAACAGGATTCAGAAACGCTGCCACCTTCTCTGGGCCCGAGCTCATTTAAAACAGACTGAGGAGAAGTGGAAAAGTGTCCTGAGGTCCGACGAATCAACATTTGAAATTCTTTTCGGAAATTATGGACACTGTGTCCTCTGGGCTAAAGGCCCAGTTCAAAAGACAACATTCATGATGGTGTAGGGGGCATTAGTCCAAATGGTATGGGTGACCTGCACATCTGTGAATGCACCATTAATGCTGAACGATATATACATGTTTTGGCAACATATGCTGCCATCCAGACGACGTCTTTTTTGATTATTTCAGCAAGACGATGTAAAACCACATTCTGCATGTATTACAGCAGCATTGCTCTGTAGTAAAAGAGTCCGGGTGCTAAACTGACCTGCCTGTTGTCCAGACCTGTCACCACTGATAACATTTGGCGCATTATGAAATGAAAAATATGACAAAGGAGACCCTGAACTGATGAGCAGCTGAAATCCTGTATCAAACAAGAACAGGAAAACATTTCACTTTCTAAACTACAGCAGTGTCTCCTCAGTTCCCAAACACTTACAGAGTGTTGTTAAAGAAGAGGTGATGAAACCCAGGGGTAAACAGGCCCCCGTCCAACTTTTTTGGAACATGTTGTTGGCATCAAATTCAAAATGGGCAAATATTTTTCAAAAAACAATAAAATTTCTCAGTTTCAACATTTGATTTATTGTCTTTGTACTATTTTGAATTAAACATAGGGTTTAAATGATTTGCACATCATTGCATCCTATTTTTATTTACATTTTGCACAGCATCCCAACTTTTTTGGAAATGGGGTTGTATAATATGTTTTTCTGATCATATGGTGTTCATCATCAGTGCTTGTAGACACTGACCAGCTGCATTTCATTATAAAGAGAACAAAATTAGTCAGTTCAACTGGATTTAGTGACAAATACTGAACGTAAATCACTGTGTTCACAGTTTTTGATTTTGATATTGTTTAAAATGTAGCTCTACTGGCTGTTTTTTTCTCTTTTCCAGCTGATCAGGTGTCTGAAAAAATCAATATCGTGCCACTGTGAAGCCTTTATCTACTATAAAAATGCACAGACAAAATTAGGCTTCAAGATGCTGCTACTGTGTTTAGCTGTGCTAATGTACTTTAGTCCATGTTTGTAGATAACAGTGAGTCATACAGTATCACAAACCACATATTAAGGTCTATTAGAGACACTGAACACCTCCACACAGTGATGTAGCCATGCAGTTAGCACTCTGCTAATTGGTGGGGTATAAGCTTCCTTTACTTGTTAGCTACAGTGTTAAAACTGAAGAAGCAAACTTCAGACACCAAACACGACTTGGCTGACCAAATACATTTGAGTTAAGTGGGAAAATGAGATAAATTTGACTGCTGAATGAGTGATTCTCAACATCTCCTCCTCCTCAGGAGATGAAGGGTAAGATGGCCGATCTGCAGCCCCTGATTCCCGTGCTGGAACAGTATAAAACAGACGCCAGGCTCATCTCTCAGTTTAAGGAGGAGGTGAGGAACCTGTCGATGGTGCTGCTGGGCATCCAGGAGGAAATCGGAGCATACGATTACGAAGAACTTCAGCACAGGGTGGCCAGTCTGGAGGGACGACTGAGGAACTGTATGAGCAGACTCAGTGAGTACCAGACTAAAGCTTTCACCATCCATTGACTTACTGGTCGAGCCACCTGACTTTTCAGACTAATTTCAAATTAAACAGGCATCTACAAGAACACTGAGGGTTTTATGGGTTTATGGCTCTCAGGAGCTCCTTTGGAGTTTAGCTGTAAAAATGAACAGAACGAATGGCAAAAGAACATCTTTGCTGAAAACTAATTTAATTCTTAATGTGTTAAGATGGGATTTGCATTTTGACAATGTTGATATTAGTATTATTAAGTATCTGTGAGAGTTAACAAGCACACATCCTGTAAACTGCAGGAAACAAAAAATCTTTGGCCAAAATTAGCAAAGCACAAAAGTTTATCAGCACACAGAGGATTACATCTGAAAACATGATTTGTCGGCGTTCTTGGGTTTGAGAAAGGTGCTATATAAAATGAACTTATTATTATTATTCAAAATGCCGCAGAAAATCCCGCCAGGCACTCAGTGTTTCATAGTAGTGATAAAATATAATATATGTAATATAATATACATACTTATATGTATATCGTTGCTGTCGGAACAAAACCTCATATCTCCAATATGGTAACTTTTACAAGTGAAGGAAAAATATAGTTTAATTTTAATGTAAATCAATGGAATTAAACTTTTTTCCAAGTAATTATGGGCCGTTTCTTTTGGTCCATTCATAATGAAATTTACACACAGTGTAAAGAACAGTAGGCATTTTCAAATTATGTCAAAATTAAAGGTTTTATTCCAAAGACAGCAATATAATAATATAATATAATATAATATAATATAATATAATATACAGGCTTACGTAATGAATACCTGAATAGTGACTTCAGATTACGAACACTGCCACCTAGAACAGTTAACCAAGTTCTCGATACCACTGCAGACCCCCAGTGTAGGAGTCAGGATACAGTGATATCATTTTGCTCTAGTGCTGTGATTTTCATTGATCTGATGTAACGACACATAGACGCCTCATAACTGAAAACAAATTTAGTAAAATCTACAGTTAAGTATTTCTATTGCTTCTCAATTGGAATAGCATGTTGTAGAGGCAGAATAACAAAATCTGAATCAGCACAAATAATTGATATTGGTTTTCAGTAGTGAATAATTCTGGTTGAGTGCCACTGACTGTGTACTGAAAGGCCAAACTGTATCTAAACACACAACTGGAAAAAAAAAAATATCTGAACATGTGTTTTTGTATATTTGAAATACATTTCAAACACATTGCAGTCGATGCTGAAATACATTCAAGCACTAAAATATATTTCAGAATATTTTGCCATATTATAAAAATATATTTTAAAATGCATTAATTCAAAAACGTATGTGGAAATATTACACACAGAAAATAAATGAATGTAAATGTGTTTATCAAAATGTATGAAAATGTCCAGAATCCTGTCTGATGCTCTTCACTGTCTGATACCTTTAGAAATGAATTTGTGTTCCAGTCTCTTCATTTTAAATCTGATCAGATGATCCTTTATCAGGACAGAAGCGAGTGTTGAGGGTATTGATCCTCTGTGAAAATGCAGTTATGATCTGATATCTTGTTTATTTTAAATACGTGTCTGTGTGAGTCGTCATTTCTCTGATTGCTGATTGTCTGTTTTTTAAGAAATATCTAACATTAAAAATCTCTGCCATGCCAGCTTGTGGCAAGCTAATGAAAATCAGTGGCCCTGACACCATAAAGACGTCAGGAACCAGGTTTGGAGCGTGGATGACTGACCCGCAGGCGTCTCCTCAAAACAATAAGGTGGGCAGTGAGATCTGTACACAGCTAATACTGCATCAACATAAAGCTTTAAATCTCGCTTTGTGGATAAAGTAACCGTTTGACGAATGATGTGTTGCAGGTTTGGTACATGGACAGCTACACCAACAACAAGATAGTCCGTGAGTACAAGTCAGTGAGCGACTTCGTCGCTGGGGTCGAGTCCAGAACCTATAATTTGCCGTTTCACTGGGCGGGCACAAACCACGTCGTGTACAACGGCTCCCTGTACTACAACAAATACCAGAGCAACATCATTGTTAGGTACAGCTTTGAGAGTGGACGTGTGATGACCCAGCGTGCTCTGGAGGCTGCTGGCTTCCACAACGTTTATCCGTACACCTGGGGCGGATTTTCCGACATTGACCTGATGGCGGACGAGCTGGGGCTTTGGGCGGTCTACGCAACCAATCAGAACGCTGGAAACATCGTGATCAGTCAGCTGGACCCTATAACCCTACAGGTTCTAAACACATGGAACACGGAATACTCTAAAAGAAACGCCGGAGAGTCCTTCATGATCTGCGGCACACTTTACATCACCAACTCCCATCTCACAGGCGCAAAGGTCTACTATTCCTACTCCACCAAAACGTCCAGCTACGAGTACACGGACATCCCCATCCACAACCAGTACTTTCACATGTCCATGCTGGACTACAACGCGAGGGAACGCGCGCTGTACGGCTGGAACAACGGCCACCAAGTGCTGTTCAACGTCACGCTGTTCCACGTTATCAAAACGGATGATGATTCTTGAGAGATACTGTTTTCCAGAGTTGCCAGTTTGGCGATTTTCTTGTTCGGTTACACCTGAAACAGGCAAACACGAAGCTCGGGTTTATTAATGAAGCTTGTATTTATCAACATGGTCCACAAAACCTCAACAGGACACTCAAAGATGGTTCTTCAAGGGTTCTGTAGTAAAGAAATGGTCCTATATGGAACCATGAACACTCAAAGAACACTCTGCATGATTAGAAGGTTCTCTGCATTGTGAAAGAGTTCCACAGATTGATGGAGAATGTGCTGTGGAGGGTTCTAAATGGAAAAGGGTTCTTCTACTGTTATAATGTCAAGCTTGTTACAATAGAATAACCATTTTTGGTGATATTAACAGAAGCATTTCAAAAAGATTCTATGTAGAACCATGTACAGCACATTTTCCATCAGTCTGAAGAGCTCTTTCACGATAACAAGAACTGTTTAGTCTTTGAGTGTTCATGGTTCTATATAGAAGTGTTTTCTTTACTAAAGAACCCTTGAAGAACCGTCTTTTTTAAGAGTGAAGTCATGAAACACAGTCCAGGTCAAAGAGAGTCACACAACACAAAAACACAACCGTCAAACAAATCCAAACAGGCAAAGAATAATCTATCACATATCAGTATATCGCAAAGAAACAGTGAGTTGTGGATATTAATTTATTATAACTTAATTCTCTACACTTTTCTCTGTCATGTTAGAATCTTCTACAGCTCTGTTCTTCGATCTGAGCACATCTAACTCTTCCTTATTTTAATTTATAGCCTCCTAGAGTCCTACTGATTATCTGAAACCTGTGAAGTTATGTATGATGAGCAGTTTATGATCATTTTACACATCTCTGTGCTACTAAATTAGTTTAATATTCTTAATAATATGAATTCCAAACTTGAACAGTGATTCCAAACTTGTGAACAGTAGTGAGTTTTGTTCCCGTGAGAGATTTACTGGTTTCTAGTCACAACCCAAATGTTTCAATCTGACAGTTTTCCAACTCTACCAGTTTAGGAAGACCATAAACTAACTGCTA
The DNA here is from genome assembly GCF_904425465.1 of Colossoma macropomum. Classification (NCBI taxonomy): domain Eukaryota; kingdom Metazoa; phylum Chordata; class Actinopteri; order Characiformes; family Serrasalmidae; genus Colossoma; species Colossoma macropomum. The sequence goes on from NW_023494807.1 coordinate 33,567,048, forward strand.
AGTTGAATCAGATGTGTTTGAGCAGGAAAACCACTGAACTGAGCTGGACTGAAGCTCTCCAGGAACTGAGCTGGTTGAGGACCACCACTCAAAGCAGTTTTGGGCCCACAGTGTTGTTTTCTGGACAGCTTGACCAACATTGTCTAGTACTGATAACCCAAGGTGACTGGATTAATCTGGAAAACATTTCCCTGTTCATCTGAGAGGCTTCAGTTCAAAGTGGTGGAAACATAATTTCACAGTGCTGTATCATCTGCTGCCTTTCAGTGATGTTTATATTTCCATCAGTGGCTGTATATTTACATCAGAAGATAATCGTGAATGGACCGGTCCAGTTTGTTTACAGAGTTTCTCTCAGCAGTGTCCTTGGAGATGAAAATGCCTTATTTGAGTCACAGGGTCATTCTGAATTGTTTGGGAGATAAACTTGTGCTTAACGTGACACTATATGGCCAAAAGTATGTGGACACCTGATCATCAAACCTATATGAGCTTGTTGGACGTCCCATTCCAAAACCATAGGCATCAGTATGGATCTGGTCCCCCTTTGCAGCTCTAACAGCTTCCACTCTTCTGGGAAGCTTCTACAAGATTTTGGAGAGTCTGTGGGAATTTGAGCCCATTCAGCCAAAAGAGCATTTGAGAGGTCAGACACTGATGTTGGACGAGAGGGTCTGGCTCACAATCTCTGTTCCAGTCCATCCCAAAGGTGTTCAGTGGGGTTGAGGTCAGGGCTCTGTTCAGGCCACTGGAGTTCCTCCACACCAAACTGGTCACTCCATGTCTTTATGGAGCTGCTTTGTGCTCAGGGGCTCAGTCATGCTGGAACAGGAAAGGCTCTTCCCCAAACTGCTGACACAAAGCTGGAAGCAGATAACTGTGTAAAATGTCTTTGTGCTGCAGCATCAACATCACCCTTCACTGGAACTGAGAGCCCAAACCCTGAAAAACAGCCCCGCCCATCATCCCTCCTCCACCAAACTGTACTGTTGGCTCTTATGCTTGTCTGCAGCTGCTCAGCCATGGAAACCCATTTCATGAAGTTCCTGACACACAGTTCTTGTGTTGATGTTGCTTCCAGAGACAGTTTGGAGCTCTGTAGTGAGTTCTGCAACACAGGATAGACTCTGTGAGTTTGCGTGGTCTACCCTTGTGGCTGAGCTGTTGATGCTTTCAGTTCACAATATTAGCACTGACAGTTGTCCAGGGCAGCTTTAGCAGGACAGAACATTTAACCTTTATACACCTTTTAGCAATGGAAGTGGCTGAAGCACCTGAACTGAGTAATTAGGAGGGGTGTCCACATACTTTTAGCATATAAACCATATTACAAAGACAACACAGCCTGTGTATATGGAGTAAAGCTTCAGTGTATGAAAGTGATATACAGAAATACTTAATGAAAAATGTAACAAACTTGGAAATACAGTATATATTTAAAGAGACAGGCCATCCGTGCATATCTTCCATTCTTTGGCCTTAAGAGTGGTCAGTATTAGTAAAAGTGATTCTCATCTAGTTCTGTATCTAGTTACAACACAGCAGTGCCACAAGCTAATATGTATGTGCTGTACATCGAATAAATTGTCAACAAAGAATCTCTATTAACATTCACAACGAGGCTCGAACCCCGTCCAATAAACCATCTTTTATCGCTGTCCCAGATGGAAGTATTTTATTATTATTTATTGTTATTTGAGACGTGTAATATATAAACCACAGCGTGTGACACTTTTATGAGTGGTTGAAAGAGGCTTGGGTCTGCCAGCCGCTGTTATTTCACTGATGTGTCTTGCAGTGAGATGGAGTGGCAGCCTGTAATGTTACCTGTCAAATGTTCCACCGTTATTTTTTTCATGAATAATAGAGGAAATGTTTTTGTGCTGTTTTAGACCTTTGCCTTGAGCCAGAAGACGTTCTGTATCCTCAAACCGGTTTCTTTCAACTATACTGCTTTCTCAAAGACTCTAAAACCCAAACTGACCTTAGTTTGTAGGTGGGTTGTCACACTTTCGCTCTTTTCTCAAACCAAATAATCATTTCATTTTATTGGTAATTATTATGTCTTATATCCAGAGCCGGTTCTGACCTCCCTGGGGCCTTAAGCAAAATTCTGCAAAGGGGTCCTCGTGCCTGACTAAACTATTTGCAATGGCCACACAGTCACACCTGATGCCCCAGTGCTCCCACTACAATCCTCCCACCTTTAAACCAGTCTGCTCCATCTGTCACTCTAAGAATAGGTTGATCTGTACAGAACAGAATGAGATACACAAACAATATTTATCAATCAGTTAATATTTACTCCTCTACTGACAGACTTGATCACCTGAAAAATTATAGATAATATTATTGTTAATTTAATCCGCAGGTTCACTTTTACACGTTTTAAAATATACTATTTAAAAATGCTATTTATACTCTGGCTTGGCTGAACAGTTGATGGTTGTTATTTACTGAGAGATGTGTGTCCATATTGTCCAGCATGTCCAGCTAATCAACATTTTAAATTGAATATTTAATCAATAGTCAATGCCCAGTCCATTGCTGTCCATTCTGCATTAGTCAGAGCTGTAAGTAAACCCTGACTGAGAGTCTAGATCATCACTGTCCTGTTTTAAAATGATGAACTCCTATGAGGTGAGAGCATCACGCCCAGATACTGTCTGGACTGGACTGGACTGGACTGGACTCCACAGATGCTGCTACAAAATGTGAGCTTCATTTCCTGCACATGCATATGAACACATTTACATGCAACTCAGTTATCTTTTCCAAGCTGAAGTTGCCCCTCAGTGTTCATCAAACGTAGCACATCAACTTTTATTGGTTAAATGCTGCTGTTATTTTCTGACCTCTCACTCAGAGAGGAGAGAACACAGGTCCACCTGGTGTTTTTTTCTTTTCTTTTTTCATGTGATTCCAAACGCAGGACTCATAAGTACTGCTACAAGCCATCGAAGCCTCTGAGAAGCAGCGGTTTGTTTGTTTCTTCACTCTGCGTGAGGGTCAGGTTTCCTGCAAAGAGAACTGCAAATTTCTACTTCAGTCACAGTTTAATGGTGTTAGAAAAACCCACCACAGACGCATTAAACAAGCCGATAACGTCAGCGAAGTCTGCCTGCTCCATTTAACAGCACCCCGTATTATCAGAAGAGCAGAAGCACTTTTGGTGACAGAATGAGAACAGATGTCTGCAGAATCTGAAGATTATTATTTAAACAGACAGAGAAAAACTGTGGAGCATCAAATGAATCTGCTTTAGTGCTGTTAAACAACTCGGATTCAGTGATTTCTAACACTAATTCAGAGGAGTGTACAGTGAGAGTCAACACTTCGGACACTTCTGAAAAGTTTTCCTTATATTTACTATTTTTGGTGTTAGAATAATAGTGAGATATGAAATGTATTAAATAAAACATATTGAATTATGCAGTGTCCAAATAATATTCTTTTGATATTCTTTTGCCTGAAGTAGGTTTGTATGTTCTTGACATTCTCCCATGAGGGGCCACCTGGGATGATTTTCTAACAGGAAAACTGTAAAGGAATCTAAAGGCTACATCTTAGTACTACTGAACCACATTACACACAGAGAAATCCACAGTAGATGATGTGGCTTGAAAATTTACATGGAGACAGGAGATCAGTCTCAAGTCTTTAACAGACAAATGCTGATTGCCTGCTACCACAGCTAATGCTACTAGCTCAGTCATGTCATACCGTACGTCTTATACCTTACAGCTGGAAAACAGTGAGATTTTAGACGAGTTTAGCTGCGGTCACACCCAACGTGAGTGGAAACAGCCACTTGAACGGGAAAAAGACATGAGAACGCAAAAAATCACTTTGCTTAAGTAGCGCTAAATTTCACTTTGTGTAGATGAACTTTTACCCTGCAAACCTTCATGAACCTCAGAAACGTCAGCCAATAGAAAACAAGAAACCCTCGCAGAGGGTGAAAACAGCGAGATGACAGTCTGGTGTGGCTACAGCTTTAGTTAGGAACCTGATCAATTCACTAAATGATGTTGAATGTTTTATTCCATCAAATCGTTACAGTAGAGTACAGTAAGAAACGATACTGAGCTTGATGTTTATGGGAGCTTTACTGTGTGCTCTAGCTGAGCTCTGCTGCGCAGTGTGGAGCTTCTCATCCGGTGTGCGGTAACCTTTAGATAGCTGCTGTAGTCTTTAGACGGAGTGTGGTAGCCCTCAGATGGCTGCTGTAGTTCTGAGACGGTATGTTGTAGTCTTTAGACAGTGTGCAGTAGTCTTTAGATTCCTGCAGTAGTCTTTAGACAGTGTGCAGTAGTCTTTAGATTCCTGCAGTATTCTTTAGACGGTGTGCAGTAGTCTTTAGATTCCTGCAGTAGTCTTTAGACAGTGTGCAGTAGTCTTTAGACAGTGTGCAATAGTCATTAGATTCCTGCAGTAGTCTTTAGACGGTGTGCAGTAGTCTTTAGATTCCTGCAGTAGTCTTTAGATGGTGTGCAGTAGTCTTTAGATTCCTGCAGTAGTCTTTAGATTCCTGCAGTAGTCTTTAGACGGTGTGCAGTAGTCTTTAGATTCCTGCAGTAGTCTTTAGACAGTGTGCAGTAGTCTTTAGATTCCTGCAGTAGTCTTTAGACAGTGTGCAGTAGTCTTTAGATTCCTGCAGTAGTCTTTAGACAGTGTGCAGTAGTCTTTAGATTCCTGCAGTAGTCTTTAGACAGTGTGCAGTAGTATTTAGATTCCTGCAGTAGTCTTTAGACAGTGTGCAGTAGTATTTAGATTCCTGCAGTAGTCTTTAGTCAGTGTGCAGTAGTCTTTAGATGGTGTGCAGTAGTATTTAGATTCCTGCAGTAGTCTTTAGACAGTGTGCAGTAGTCTTTAGATTCCTGCAGTATTCTTTAGACGGTGTGCAGTAGTCTTTAGATTCCTGCAGTAGTCTTTAGACGGTGTGCAGTAGTCTTTAGATTCCTGCAGTATTCTTTAGACGGTGTGCAGTAAGTCTTTAGACAGTGTGCAGTAGTCTTTAGACAGTGTGCAGTAGTACTTAGATTCCTGCAGTAGTCTTTAGACAGTGTGCAGTAGTCTTTAGATTCCTGCAATAGTCTTTAGTCAGTGTGCAGTAGTCTTTAGACAGTGTACAGTAGTCTTTAGACAGTGTGCAGTAGTACTTAGATTCCTGCAGTAGTCTTTAGTCAGTGTGCAGTAGTCTTTAGTCAGTGTGCAGTAGTCTTTAGACAGTGTGCAGTAGTATTTAGATTCCTGCAGTAGTCTTTAGACAATGTGCAGTAGTATTTAGATTCCTGCAGTAGTCTTTAGACAGTGTGCAGTAGTCTTTAGATTCCTGCAGTATTCTTTAGACGGTGTGCAGTAGTCTTTAGATTCCTGCAGTAGTCTTTAGACGGTGTGCAGTAGTCTTTAGATTCCTGCAGTAGTCTTTAGACAGTGTGCAGTAGTCTTTAGACAGTGTGCAATACTCATTAGATTCCTGCAGTAGTCTTTAGATGGTGTGCAGTAGTCTTTAGATTCCTGCAGTAGTCTTTAGACGGTGTGCAGTAGTCTTTAGATTCCTGCAGTAGTCTTTAGACGGTGTGCAGTAGTCTTTAGATTCCTGCAGTGGTCTTTAGACGGTGTGCAGTAGTCTTTAGATTCCTGCAGTAGTCTTTAGACAGTGTGCAGTAGTCATTAAATTCCTGCAGTAGTCTTTAGACAGTGTGCAGTAGTCTTTAGACGGTGTGCAGTAGTATTTCGATTCCTGCAGTAGTCTTTAGACAGTGTGCAGTAGTCTTTAGATTCCTGCAATAGTCTTTAGTCAGTGTGCAGTAGTCTTTAGATGGTGTGCAGTAGTATTTAGATTCCTGCAGTAGTCTTTAGACAGTGTACAGTAGTCTTTAGACAGTGTACAGTAGTCTTTAGACAGTGTACAGTAGTCTTTAGACAGTGTGCAGTAAGTCTTTAGACAGTGTGCAGTAGTACTTAGATTCCTGCAGTAGTCTTTAGACAGTGTGCAGTAAGTCTTTAGACAGTGTGCAGTAGTCTTTAGACAGTGTACAGTAGTCTTTAGACAGTGTGCAGTAAGTCTTTAGACAGTGTGCAGTAGTCTTTAGACAGTGTACAGTAGTCTTTAGACGGTGTGCAGTATTTAGACAGTGTACAGTAAGTCTTTAGACAGTGTACAGTAGTCTTTAGACAGTGTACAGTAAGTCTTTAGACAGTGTACAGTAAGTCTTTAGACGATGTACAGTAGTCTTTAGACAGTGTACAGTAAGTCTTTAGACAGTGTGCAGTAGTCTTTAGATGATGTACAGTAGTCTTTAGACAGTGTGCAGTAAGTCTTTAGACAGTGTACAGTAGTCTTTAGGCAGTGTACAGTAAGTCTTTAGACAGTGTGCAGTAGTTTTTAGATGATGTACAGTAGTCTTTAGACAGTGTGCAGTAAGTCTTTAGACAGTGTGCAGTAAGTCTTTAGACAGTGTCCAGTAGTCTTTAGGCAGTGTACAGTAAGTCTTTAGACAGTGTACAGTAGTCTTTAGACAGTGTGCAGTAAGTCTTTAGACAGTGTGCAGTAAGTCTTTAGACAGTGTCCAGTAGTCTTTAGACGGTGTCCAGTAGTCTTTAGACAGTGTCCAGTAGTCTTTAGATGGCTGCATTGGCCCCTCAGAACTATTCAATCATGCATTTTCCACCATCTGCAATACAGATGTGCGCATCAGTCACCAAGGAGCTGCAGATAACTATTTACTGAATTTTTATGTTAAACATTTGCACAGAACTATCATTATTAGTCCCTCAGATGGAAGATAAAATGACAAAGTATTCAAAAATCAAAATATTTGTTTGTTATAGTTCTATTATGAACATTTTCTGGTGCACTTACGCGACCACTGAGAAGCTGTTTAAACATTTAAACCTCCACTACTCATGTTTTATTCAGGGTTGGCAGGTCTGTATGACATTAGAGAGAAGCTAAAGTGTTTATCAAAAATTATAATTTAATATTTAATTAATTTATTTTACTTAACCTTTCATGACTGTTTGAAAATTCTGACTCATTCCCTTAATAAAGCAACAACATTATGTACATTTGTGTTAGAAATGGTCAAGCATTTAATCAGAAGCTTGTTTGAAAATACCTTCAGGATTATGAAAAACATTCAATCAGTGAAGAAGGTCCAAAGTTTTGGCTGGAATTATGCAGGAATCTATGTAGACGTAGAGCATCAGTGGAAAAGCCTGGACTCTGGAATATCAGGAGTATCAGGTAAAACACTATCAGACTGGAACTGGCTTTAGTTTTCTGTGGTTCAGAGCTTTTACAGTCACGCTGGAGAACATGAGAAGCCGTTCCCTCAACACAGAAGGCTTAGTAAAGCCTAGTAGTTAATGAGGTGCATATCACTATAAATAATGCTCTAATTGAGGGCTGTAGGCTTCGCCTGTGTCTGTAAGACTGTTGGCCTGATGGTGTGAACGCTGTAAACACATCAACTCATTAGGACAGTAACAAATGAGGGCTCTGCTGTAATTTGTCCAGTTCTCTCTGATGCTGGCCGGCGTGCTCGGGGCGTCTCTGCTGTGCACTTTACTGCCCACGGCCGGCCATTTGATTGACAGCTCCAGAGCGAAGAGCCAGGGCAGACTGTCAGCTCAAATCATGCCGAGGACAGAAGAGAGACAGCAAGAACAACAAGGCCAACATTAAAATTAAAATTAAACAGTCCAGACAAAAATCTAATTTACTCCACCTCCCCACCCTAAATGGAGTCAGTCAGCCGTAGTTCTTGGTACGGTTTGGTAGTTCTTGCTATGGTTTGCTAGATCTTGGTATGGTTTGGTAGTTCTTGGTACAGTTTGGTAGCTCTTGGTATGGTTTGGTAGTCTTTGGTATGGTTTGGTAGATGTTGGTATGGTTTGGTAGATGTTGGTATGGTTTGTTAGATCTTAAAATGGTCTGATAGGTCTTTATATGGTTTGCTAGATCTTGTTATGGCTTGGTAGTTTTTGGTATGGTTTGGTAGATCTTGGTATGGTTTAGTAGATCTGGATATGGTTTGAGCAGCAGGAGATCTTGGTATGGTTTGATAGTTTTTGGAATGGCTTGGTAGATTTTGGTATGGTTTGGTAGTTCTTGGTATGATTTAGTAGATCTTCGTATGGTTTGATATTTCTTGGTATAGTCTGGTGATGCTTGATCTTGATATGGTTTGGTAGTTTTTGATCTTGGTATGGTTTAGCAGTTCTTGGTATGGTTCGATAGTTCTTGGTCTTTATGGTTTGATAGCTCTTGGCATGGTTTGGTAGTTGTTGGTATAGTTTGGAAGAGCTTGCTATGATTTGGAAGTTCTTGTTATGGTTTGTTAAATCTAGGAATGGCAGATTATGCACTGGTTTGGAAGTTCTGCGTATGGTTTGCTAGGTCTTGGTAGGGTTTGGTAGATCTTGCTGTAGGTTTAATAAATTGTGCTTTTATGGCCTATACATTTTTATTAGAACAATAATGTTAATATGGCCAAATGTTCCTGTTATAAAAACAGTATTACTGTTATAGTGGATTATTATTGTAATTATTTGTTTAAGTAACCAGAACGTCAAAGTCCTTCATCATTAAAGCCCATTAATGTTTGATGAGGTGAAATGTTCTGTGAATGGAAGGTGGAAAAATTGAATAAGAAGCTGCAGAATTGGAAACTAACTTTGCTAACACACTTGAGGCATGTATGTAATGATTCAGACATGCAGTTAGCTGAAAGCTAATTGGTGGAATATAAGCTTCCATAACTTGTTAGCTACTTTAGCCTTGTAGCTCCAGTGCTGAAACTGAAGAGGCAAACAAACATTTGCCTGCGTTTGGAGTAAAAGGAGAAAACTCTCAGACTGTCTCTTTAACCTCCTCTCTGCACTCAGTATGCAGTCAGTGGCTCAGAGAGATGCTGAGGGAAGTTGCTGATGTTGTTGTTTTGGATTTCGAGCCTAAATCTGCGCTGATAGGCCCCGTTTCTCTCAGGGGAACCGAACCCCGTGGGGAGTAAAAGTGCTTTGGTGGCGCGCTGACTGAATCGTTTACGCTCTCACCTTGAAGGCGTAGTCTGAAGCATGCAGAATTCACAGCAGCGTGGTGGAGTGTCACTTTTTATTCTGTCGCTCCTCCGAAAAATTCAGTAATTGATCCATAAATGCAGAGTTTGCAGGAATGAACTCAACAGTTCTAGATATTCCCAAACAGTTAGTTTTGGAACAAAACCTGGTATTTAACCATTGCGCTCACCCCAAAAAGTCCAAGCTAGCCACACTGGTGATTAATATATACACCGATCAGCCATAACATTATGAGTGGACACAGTGTTTAAAAACTCCAGCAGCACTGCTGTGTTTGATCCACTCGTACCAGCACAACACACACTAACACACCGCCACCAAGTCAGTGTTACTGCAGTGCTGAGAATGATCCACCACCCAAATAGTACCTGCTCTGTGAGGGTCCATGGGGGTCCTGACAACTGAAGAACAGGGTAAAAGGGGGCTAACAAAGTATCAGAGAAACAGATGGACTACAGTCTGTAACTGTAGAACTACAAAGTGCACCTATATAGTAAGTGGAGCTGATAAAATGGACAATGAGTGTAGAAACAAGGAGGTGGTCAGAATGATATGGCTGATCGGTGTATTATATAATAAATATAAAGACTCTCATTTGGTTAATGCAGCACTAACAGCAGCTGATAAAAATGACAGACAAGCCTTAAAAAACTAGCCAAGAACTGGGTTTGATTCCTGACTGAGAATCAGGTCTATTATTATTGTTGATTGTGGCGACGCTGATCCGGAAGCCCACTGAGTTTCGTGAGGTTTATTTCAAATGAGGCACTAAAACCCTCAAAACTAAAGAGACTCCAGACCAAACAGTGACTCCTGTGGGAAAGACATGAGAGTATTTTCAGTGAAAACAGGATGGACTGCAGCTCCAAATCACAGCCCACATCTACATCTACCTTTTTTCTTTTTCCCCCTTTTTGATTGACCTGAAATGGACGTTCTGATCTTTTCAGGCCCGAATTCACAGGTTTTAAGCAATGAAAAAAAAATGCCAATAAATAGAAGTTGATTTTAGTTTTTCTGTGGGTTGCTATGCTACTTATAAACAGATGGGCCTTGGGGTGGAAAAGGTTGAGAACCCCTGCCTTACAGAACATTTTTACCTTTCTGTCTTGTTTAAAGTATCAATGCTAAGATAAAATTCCAGAGTTATGAGCAATTAAATTATTATGAACAATAATCACTATAAGCAAATCTTCAGCTGAGAAATAAAAGGATCTCCAGCCAGTTCCGCGTCAGAGCGGAGCGTCAGGGTTACTGCTGCTCAGAAATCACAGAGAGCACGTTTAGAACCGCCTGCTGTCCGGCGTGTTTCGGTGAAAGTGATGATTTGACACAGTAGGACCACGTCTTAACGCTAGTGCAGCTCCCACGCTAATTAGCCGCTGTATTGATCGTTGGGGGCAGCTGGTGATTCTGGTCTGATCAGCACAGATTGAAACCCAACAGACTCACAGTTTTCCGTACAGACGACAGAGTGACGCTGTGACTCACTGTAACGGCCTCGGGGTCTGTGGAGGGTCTAGAGTCAGAACCGCTAGTATGGATCTATTTCCGTATGAGAACCCTGAAACTATCCGCGGCTGTGATTTCGTCGTCTGGCACGGTTACCATTCAGACGACTGGACTCGACACAGAGCCATTAACAGAGTGGCCTACTTTGAGGTAAGACTGACCCACACTGCCCTCAGCTTCTGTTACCGTTAACACGTGCTTTAAGAGTTCTTTAGTAAAGGGAATGGTTCTATATGGAACCATGAACACTCAGTGATCCCGTTGCATGATTGAAGGGTTCTTTGTATGGTGAAAGTGTTCTTCAGATTGAAGGAGAAGGTGCTGTAGATGGTTCTATGTATAACCCTTGAAAATGGTTCTATATAGCACGTAAAAGGGTTCCACAGTTGTTACTGGCCAAAGAACCCTTCCTGCTAAGAGTGCAGGAACACCATTAAATAGTTCTTTTGAATGGTTAAATTGTTCTTTTCTGCACTTTCAGCCAAAATGGTTCCAAACAGCACTGAACCGGTTCTATGATTTAGACAATAGCAGAACAGTATATGTTTATACAACAATATAATAAAAAAGCAGAACCATTTTTGGTGCTATGTAGAACCATTTTTAATTTTTTTATTTTAAGAACCGTATACAACAGGTTTTCCATCACAAAGAACAATTTTACCATCGAAAGAACCATTTATGCATTTGCATGGTTCTTATATACCACAAAGGGTTATCTCAGTGATGCCATAGAAGAGCCAATTTGGTTCCCTAAAGAACCATGTTTGAAAAAGAGATTTGTTAGTGCAAAGAACTAATGTCAAGGTTTTTACACTCACACATCCCATTTGCTAAAAAGAGTTTTCTATAGAATTGTCCATTGAAAGGTTCTTCTGTGGCATCATGCAAAGAACCCTTTCTGCCATCGGTCCTTTATAAAGAACCCTTGTTTTTAATGTTGTATAATGGAAACCAGTTGTATTTGATTCTTCAGATAGAACCTTTTAAAAATGGTGCTGTATAGCGTCAAAAGGGTTCGGCCATAGAACCTTTTATTCGGTACTGCATAGAACTTAAGATTACATTTTTGTTTTTACATTACAGCTCTTAATTCTTAGATTAACAGATTTAACTGCTTTATTTTATGTACAAATTAAGCATAATTGAAAAGTAATCATACCACTTTTTAAGTGACGTTACTGAGGACATCACTAGTTGCACTTTTGTCCTGAATTAATGATCAGAACCAGATTATGACCTTAATTAACGTTCCCAACACTGATGGTTACGATACTGTGTACAAAAACTTTGCTGAACATTTAAAAAGTTTGCTGCTAAATGCTAATTTCTAGATCACATCTATAAATTCATTACTGTGTAAAGAAAGCATAGTTAGCATGTAGCCACTATATACAGTATGTAGCTACATTACAGGACAAACGTTTGGAAACAGGAACTGATTTTTTTTACTTTATTTGTAACGTTTACACGTTTCTTCCCTTCTATTTTCCCCAAAGCAGTTTGTTCCAGAATATTCCATGGGCCAAAGTTTTATTTGGCTCAGGCAAACTTGCCTGACCTCCCCAACTCCCCAACCCCCCCTCAATCAGTCTCCCCTCATACTACCTCCACCATGTTGAAGGTACAGTCTGAACTCACACACTATAACTGGTACACAGGCCACTATTAAGTTTATTTTTTCTCCAATATTTTGAGCAAATAAACAGTAAATCTGCATTAAAATGAGTAGAACAATAGTAGTATTTAAACATTATACATATATACAGATATACTGGCAAAAGTGTGAGGCTTTGTTTGGTTCTTGGCCTAAAACAGGACAGAACGTTTGCGCGTCCTCAGCTGATTCTGAGAGAAAAGCCGTCCTCACGCAGTTTGTTGCTGACAGGACTGAACAGCTTTCAGGGTTTATTTTTCACATATTCAGTGCAGTTTGTGTCTGTTTGTCCTGACGTGTCTGTGCTGATGGAGCGGTGGAGCTGCGGTTGGGTTCTCAGAGGCTCTCTGGGCTGTGCAGCGCCTGTCCTGCTAACATTAGCCCTAAAACCTACACTACCTATGAAGTGTTGGGTTAGCGAAGGGCTTGAGTTTCTGAAGTTTGGCCAACACGTCCTGATGAATTACACAGTGACAGATTTAGAGCAGCACTGCAGCTCAGCTCACCAGCAGAGACACACCCCTCATCATACAGTACACTCTGAAAAAGAGGGTTCTTCAAGGGTTCTTTAGTGAAAGGGAACAGTTCTGTTTAGAACCATGAACACTGAAAGACATGGTTGTCTGCACGGTGAAATGGTTCTTCAGACTGATGGAGAATGGGCTGTAGATGGTTCTATACAGAATCTTTTTGAAAAGGGTTCTATATAGCACCAAAAAGGGTTCTGCTATTGTTACAAGCTTGACACCATAATAATACAAAAACCCTATTTGGTTCTGTATAGAACCATTTACAGAAAGTTTCTCCATCAATCTGAAGAATCAATTCATGGTGTAAAGAACTCTTTGATCGTGCAAAGGGGTCTTTGAGTGTTCATGTTCTATATACAACCATTTTCTTTACTAAAGAACTCTTAAAGAACCATCTTGTTTGAGAGTGTATATAGTACCAAAAGGTTCTTCTGTTGCGATGTCAAGCTTGTAAGAACACTTTTTGGTGCTGTATAGAATCATATACAAAACACTCTCCATCAATCTGAAGAACCATTTAAACATGCAAACGAACTAACTGTACATAAAACCATCCCCTTTTCTAAAGAACACTGAAGAACCATTTTTAAGAGTGTCAGAAGTTTGGCCACACCCACTTTCTTATTTTTACCATTTACCATGTTTTAGAATGACAATGAAAACACAGCATTACACAGTGAGGAAATAAAGCTCTGACACTTTAAAGGTGAAATGATTTTTCTAAATTCAGAGTGGTTTGGTGTGAAACGCTCCGTTCTAGATAAACCTACCGAGTCAGAACTGTTCACAGTGGTGGTGATAGGAACCAGACGTCCACCTCTAAAAGCTCCCTCACAGAAAGTTCCTACATGAAATGGTTATGAATTCACTGCCTGATGACTGAGACACTGTTTTATGATAGTTTAGAGAACTTAAACTCCATTCATGGTGGAGGGATACATGCAGGGCGCTGTGAGGCAAAATAGTCCCCAAAGAAAACTTAAAACATTATATATATATTCATTATTTGCCCCACAGGTCATTACATTTTAATGGAAGATTACAGGAAAACAAGAATTTAGTCTTTGATATGAAATGATAAATCATGCTCAATGTGTCAAACTAACAAGGTTAAAAAAGGTGCACTTTAAAAAAGGGTTCTTCAAGGGTTCTTTAGTAAAAGCAATGGTTCTGTTTAGAACCATGAACCCTCAAAGAACCATTTAAGCATGCAAATTTATGCATATGGTTCAAAAGGGGTTTTTCCATTGATGTAATCCTGACATCATAACAATAGCAGAACCCATTTTGGTGCTGTTTCGACCCATTTCACCATGCAGAGAACCTTTTAAGCCTGAAATGGTTCTACTATAGAAACTCTATTACTGAAGAACCATCTTTTTAAAGTGTATAGTTCTGACTAAATCAGTAGTTGCTGGACAGTAAATCAGAAATAAATCTGTATCCTATTTGCTTTATGCAACATTACATGTTTGGGGTGGTGGTTTCGGGGGGTGTGGGGGTAAAAAAGTAGGTCAGGCAGAGTTCCCGGGTGTTTGTTTGCAAGTTAGACGTCTAAATGTAACCCGCGAGTGAACTCGCTTCAGAGCCAGATCAGTGGAAACCTCAGGAAGATTCAAAAACCATCTCAGCTGGTCATTCGATCTGAGCTGCAGAAGCTGATAGGTCTGTGAGGTCATCAGAAGCATGCCACCCTCATACCGCTCACCGCCCACCCCACTCGGGCCTGAGCTCAGCCTCCCCACACTGCAGCAGAAGAATGGAATGTGTGGAGTTAAAGGATCTATTCACTGTCGCCCACTTCATAAAGGCCAGGTGTGACCACGGCCTGAAAGCTGGAGATCCTGCCAACTTCAAGAATTATGTTTTTTTTGAGGTGGAGATTCTGGACCCCAAGAGCAAAGCTCAGCTCTGCTACCTGGACAAGGTGCGTCAGATGGCGTTCATATGTTAAAGTAGTTTTTACTGTACACTCTTAGAAAAAAATGGTTCTGCAAGGGTTCTTTAGGAAAGGAAATGGTTCAACATAGAACCAGGAATGCTCAAAGAAGCATTTGCATGCTTTGCATGGTGAAATGGTTCTTCAGACTGATGAAGAACGTGTTGTGTATGGTTTTATATTGTTACAAGCTTGACATTATAACAACATAAGAACCCTTTTTTGGTGCTAAATAGAACCATTTTAAAAAAGGTTCTATATAGAACCATACACAGTACATTCTCCATCTATCTGAAGAACCATTTCACTATGCAAAGAACCCTTTAACCATGCACACTTAATAAAAAGTGGTTCTTCAGGGGTTCTTTAGTAAAGAAAATAGCTCTAAATAGAACCATGAACACAAAAAGAACCCTCTGCATGATTAAAGGGTTCTTTGCATCATGAAAGGGTTCTCCAGATTGATGGAGAATGTGCTTTAGACAGTACTATATAGAACTTTTTTGAAAATCGTTCTATATAGCACCCAAAGGGTTCTGCTATTTTAACAAGCTTGACACCGTAACAATAGAAGAACCCTTTTGGGCGCTATATAGAACTCTTTTTAAAAATGTTCTATATAGAACATTTTTTTCTAAAGAACCCTTGATGAACAATCTTTTTTAAGAGTGTAACTTCAAGGACATTTACACTGTTGTTACCTTGATGAATGGAAAATGTACCTGCACAGAACCTTGCAATGTGTTCAGGGTTCTATATAGAACTATCGCCTTTACTAAACAACCCTTGAAGAACCATGTTATTTAGGAGTGTTCATGTTCATAAGGTGGCGTGAGAGTGCATAAGGTGATCATGACAACTTACATAGACCTACATAAATAATTATGAAGGTTTATTTAAATACCCCCACAGTGACCCAGAAGGATAAGCGGTTTAGATGATGTATGTATGTATGTATTTAAATAGGTGTCGTATATCATAAAGGCTGCATTTGCCATTATTGATGTCCAGTTGACAGAACACCTGTGACAGGTCACAGTGATTTCCAGTCATGATGTTTTTTTGGGTAAAATGACAGCACGTTATACAGCTGACAGTAGAGTAATGTACTCTACATGGACAAAAGTATTGGGACACCTCCACATTACACCTACAGGAGCCTTTATGACTCCCATTCTAAACCCATAGGCATTAATATGGATCTGGTCCCCCTTTGCAGCTCTAACAGCTTCCACTCTTCTGGGAAGCTTCTACAAGATGTTGGAGAGTCTGTGGGAATTTTAGTCCATTCATCCAGAAGAGCATTAGTGAGGTCAGACACTGATGTTGGACGAGAGGGTCTGGATCACAATCTCTGTTCTAGTTCATCCCAAAGGTGTTGGATGGGGTTGAGGTCAGGGTTCTGTGAGGGTCAGTCAAGTTCTTCCACACCAAACTCACCCAGTCAGGCCTTTATGGAGCTGCTTTGGTCACTGGGGCTCAGTCATGCTGGAACAGAAAAGGTTCTTCCTCAAACTGTTCCCACAAAGTTGGAAGTGTACAACTGTCCAGAATGTCTTGGTCTTTGAAGCATTAAGATTTCCCTTCACTGGAACTGAGGGTTCTAGACCAACCCCTGAAAAACAACCATGCCATGAAGCTCCCAGTGCAGTTTCTGTGCTGATGTTGCTGCCAGAGGAGGTTTGAACTCAGTTATTGATCAGCAGAGTGTTGGGGACTTGTGTGCTCTGTGCTCCTCAGCACTCGGAGACCCGCTCTGTAACTTTAGGTGGTCTGACACTTCGTGTCTGAGTTGCTGTGGCTCCTAAACGCTTCCACAGTTCAGTAATACACTCACAGCTGATTGTGGAAAATCTAAGGGGGAAGAAATTTTGCAAACTGCCTTGTTGTAACAGTGGCGTCCTATTACAGCTCCACGCTCGAACTCAGTGAGCTCTTTAGACCCGTTCTTTCACCAATGTGTGTGAAGCCAGGCTGCATTGCTGGGGGCTGGATTTTATACACCTGTGGCAATGAGACTGAATAAACACCTACATTCATTTAAAATAAAAGTCCAGTGAACCAGTTACTGAGTCTGATATTCTGTGGTTATTAGATTTTTAAGAGTAAACACACTGAACCAGTTGCTGACACAGTCTGATTTTCTGCAGTTATCAGATTATTAAGTATAAACACACTGAACCAGTTACTGACACAGTCTGATTTTCTGTGGTTATCTGATTATTAAGTATAAACACACTGAACCAGTTACTGACACAGTCTGATTTTCTGCGGTTATCTGATTATTAAGTGTAAACACACTGAACCAGTTACTGACACAGTCTGATTTTCTGCGGTTATCAGATTATTAAGAGTAAACACACTGAACCAGTTACTGACCCAATCTGATATTCTGCGGTTATCAGATTATTAAATATAAACATACTGAACCAGTTACTGACACAGTCTGATATTCTGTGGTTATCAGATTATTAAATATAAACACACTGAACCAGTTACTGACACAGTCTGATTTTCTGCAGTTATCAGATTATTAAGAGTAAACACACTGAACCAGTTACTGACCCAATCTGATTTTCTGCAGTTATCAGATTATTAAATATAAACACACTGAACCAGTTACTGACACAGTCTGATTTTCTGCAGTTATCAGATTATTAAGAGTAAACACACTGAACCAGTTCCTGACACAGTCTGATTTTCTGCAGTTATCAGATACGAGCCTGTAAACACACTCACTGATGTAATACTGATAGTGTGACATCTTGAATCTTATAAATGGTAAAATGAAACCGACTGTATCTGAGAGCCACTGTAAATGCCCACTTTCGTTTCACCAGCCTGACGTGATGTGTTACATCATATTATCAGTATTATGTCACTGTGATGTACACTGAGCTGTCATTTGACCCCAGAAAGTGTCACCTGACATAGGAGCGGTCAACATGACATCAGATGAAAGCTTTATGACAAATGATGCCTATTATAGTACATAAATGTTCATGTAATGATTATGTAGCCTCATGAAATCTTAACAACGTCTTCACTGAGGAGTTAGTTTGGATTAGACAACAGTAAAAGAACGTACTCAGGGCAGCAGCTCACAAAGGATCATCTAAGGAGTTGTGAGTGAAACTGAAACTGAGAGCGATCTGTTGTGACAGCTGTTTTTTCCTGATTTGAACAGGTGGAGCCCAACGCTACAGTCGGAGAAATCAAGAATCTGCTGCACAGACTGTGTGAGTGCTCTTTTTTAATTGTGCTAATAAATAGCCAAATAAACACACTGATAATGTTTCCATAATCCTGTGAGGAATCTTATTATAAACAGTCTGATGCTGATAACGATGTGCTAAATGTTTGCAGATCCTAAGTGGTATCCATCCAGACAGGCCCTAAAGCTGCACCCGGGTAAATATATTTCAGTATTTAGTAGAAACATAGAGATGATTAGGAGCCGTATTACAGACCCATCTAAACTGTGTGATGTGTTTAGTCTCCATGATGGACAGTATCTATTCCAGAATAACAGTTCCTACCTTCATCATCTCATCATCAACTCCAGATAAGAAAACAGCATCACACAAACATCCTAACTGGACTAAACCTCCTAAATCCTGTCCTAACTTTAGGATGAACCCCAACAGGGTCCTCACTTCTGTTTAAGGTCCGTTTCTATGGTTTTTAGGCAGCTGAGTCAGCAGCATAGTTCACTACCAGCATAATGAGCTCCATTTATTTCTACTGTAAAACGCTGCTTTCACTGTGAGATGATTTTCTTTTCTAACTCTGCGTTTTAAAGATCTCAGACGCTGCAGACTCGATCTCCACCGCCCCTCTGATCACCTTCGTGTGTTAATGTTGATGATGAAATATTACAGTGATGGTGGTGAATAATGAGGAGACGGAGCTGAACGTGTGTCTGTTTATTAGGAGGAGTAACGTTAGCGCGCTCGGCTAAAGCGTTCGGGAAATGGAGACTGAAACTGGGGAGCGGCGACGCTCTGATAAACAGCAGGGGGCGCTCTCACAGTATTCACAGCTTATAGTTTATCACACTTTAGTTTAGTTTGACCTTTTTTATATGAGTAACGTTTAATTTTTTTTACATCAGTTTAATTTATTGGTGGAGGGATACATGCAGGGCGCTGTGACACAAAATAGTCCCCAAAGAAAACTTATTATTTCAGTTTTACCACTATTTTATCATTATATGATTATGTTTGTGTTGACTCCTGGTTCCTATCACCACCACTGCAAACAATTCTGACTCAGTAAGATTCCCCACAACGCATTTCACACATCATTGTGTTTGACCAGTTTCTGCTGAACATCTCGTGGTTTTCAGAGGGAAAAGCCCTGAAGGATGAAGAAGTTCTGGAGGATCTGCCGGTGGGAACCACAGCCACCATGTTCCTGCAGGACCTCGGACCACAGCTGAGCTGGACGATGGTAAAACCAGCATCTACATAATCTTTGCATTCAGCATCAAACCATAATATACATTTCAGATACTGCATGTATACACAGGGACGCGGTGAAGTGGGGGCTGAGGGGGCTGCAGCGCCCCCTGATTTCAGGATTGCAACTGTTAAAAATGATAATAAAACATTCTGAACTGTATAATAATTTGCCTGTAGTAGAGACACGTGAGCTTGTTTTCTGGGTGAAGTTTGTATTTTATATTTTAAAATCTGCAGTTGCTGCTCTGTTTAAGTGAACAATGTATTTTCATACAGTGAGCTGAAAACCGGCCACTTTGGGGACGAGTCGCTCAAACACCCACAAGCTGAGGTTCAAAGACAGAAAGTCTGTGCAGAGATGAAGATGAGTTCTGAGTTCCAAAGCGGCCAAATACTGTTTCTAAACAAAGTAATCTAACATCATAAAGAAGTTTTTATCAATTATTTTATCTCCTGCTCGTGTGCATTTCACATATGCACAGCTTAAAATTTCAGCACCACTAACACCTTCCTGTCTCCCTATGTATACATCACTAATCATGCTAAGCTCCATAAAGGCCTGACTGGGTGAGTTTGGTGTGGAAGGAGCTTGACTGGCCCTCACAGAGCCCTGACCTCAACCCCATCCAGCACCTTTGGGATGAACTAGAATGGAGATTGAGAGCCAGACCCTCTCGTCCAACATCAGTGTCTGACCTCACAAATGCTCTTCTGGATGAATGGACACAAATTCCCACAGACTCTCCAACATCTGGTAGAAGCTTCCCAGAAGAGTGGAAGCTGTTAGAGCTGCAAAGGGGGACCAGATCCATATTAATGCCTATGGATTTAGAACGGGAGTCATAAAAGCTCCTGTAGGTGTAACGTGGAGGTGTCCCAATACTTTTGTCCATATAATATATACGGTCTTACTCTCCAGGAGCATTTCACATTTAAAAATGTCCGTAGGGCTTCATGTATCTCTCAATAGTCTTTGCTAAAGTGGCAATCCCAAAAATATTGTAATAGGAGAGGGTGTAAAAAAGTATCTTCACAAGTTTTTCCATGTAAACTCCCTCCATTTCTGTGAACTGGTACGCTTCCATGGATGACTCGTCCATTCTTCCTCTGACCGAATTAACTCTCCTTCCTTCTTCCATGTGTTTTAATGTATACAGTCGAATGTGTTCAGGATTAAAGATAAGAATTGACAGACTCTGCACTGTATAGTCTTTTACAGCCTTTACTTTATCAGATATTATTTTAAAACTCTAAAATTATGTTCTTTTTAAACTGGAAACCCTCCCATATTGAAACCCTCAGTGTCTCTAAGAGAAGCTCACATTGCCTCAGTGCAGAGGTGTTAAATTAAGGCTTATCTGTTCTTTTGTCTTTAACTGTAGGTGTTTCTGGCTGAAAGCATTGGGCCGCTCTTCATCTATCTGCTCTTCTATTACCGGCTGCCGTACATCTACAGCCCTGAGTATGACTACACTAAAAGCCCACACACTGTCGTCAGGTGGGTTCACTGTAATTACGCCAGCACTTAGGAAACTTATTAAAGCAGAGGAGTAAAAACAAGCACTGAACTGAAGTTTTATGGCTTTAATATGCCATAAGTAATACTTCTATAATACAACATCAGCATATGTACTAAATATAATACTAGGGATGCGTCAATACCGATACTGGTATCAGGTATTGGTCAGATACTGTGCTCATTTACTCATATTTGTAAAAATACACCAATACCAGCATCTGATATCAGCTAATACTGGTGACATAAGCCGAGTGCAGCTGCTGTGCTAATGAGCAAACACAGGATGATCTGTGTTACTGCTGGTCACTTGAAATACACAGGAACACACAGTGTGATTTTAGCCCTTTTTAAACGCACAAATACAATCATAACTGCTTCCCCAATTCGGATGGAGACACACAGGCTAACAAAACAGACACTAAAACATGTCAACATAGAATAGAGTTATGAAGTATTAACATTAATACTGTGATATTTGTGTAAATCAGGCTGTAGAGAGACCGAAACTGTCCTACCGTGAACATCGGCGCCTGCTTTATCTTCAGTGCTCAGTGTTAGCAGCGCTGCTCAGCGTGTTGCTCAGTACTCGGTTTTTCTGAGTGAATCAGCTTTATTGATAACGGTCCGTAGTCAGAACGTCTGTAGAGGCTGCGTTTCCCGTAGCAGGTCAGTCAGACGGAGCGTTTCGTACGGTGTGAGTTTATAAATCGTAGCTTTGTCTGAACACGATGGTCTATTCAAACGGACAGTGAGAGTCACCAAAGAACAAGACCTCTAAAATCACAGCGTCTGTCTGGCTTTAGAGGACATTCAGCTACGGCTCAACCAGCCAATCAAAACACTCCAACAAGACGGAAAACTGGAAGCGTGAGCTCCTCGGATGTGATTCCTGCTGTCGCTGCGCTGCTGCTGAAAGAGACAGATGAGGATCAAAACTATGAAACCTACTTTACTTACAGCTGTACAGAAGAGCTTTTCTGACGGGGAACTAAACCTCCACTGCAGCGCTGCTCGATCAGAGATCACTGATGTAGCAGAGCGAGATAACGACCTTCATTTAACACCAGATAGATTTAATGATTTAACAGTTTGCACTTATTTATACTAACAACTTCTTCATTCTAAGTAGGTTATTCAGTATGGTGTTGGTATCGTCGAGTACTTAAAGACGTACTCATACACAGTCTGAAAAAAATGGTATTGATGCATCCCTATGTAATACATTTAGTAATGATTCATATTGCTGTTCGTAGGTGTTGTAACCATATCACATGCCAAAGGTATGATACTGGTCTGTTGTTGCCATTTCAGCCTTCATCATTAAGCATAATGTTTCTGTAAAGATCAGCAGCCAGTTGCACCGGCTGATTGTAAGTTCAGTCGTAGTTTGAATGTAAACTGCCTTTATGTTCAAGTTTACAAGCTACTAGAATTTAACCGGCTGCACCAAGTAACATAGTTTCGACAAAGCTTTAAGTTATAACTTAAAATTTACACGATGGGAAAACTTGGCAGACAATTCTGCAGGATAGATTACTCCCGTTTTCATCAATCAGAGATAGAAAATATCGCAGATCCAGGAACAGCAACGGAGCCCTGAGTCCTGCTTTGTGTTTAGAACTGAGATATTTTCATAGATGTTTTTCTACAGGGTCGTTCCAAAACCTGGTGAGAGACTCTGTTCAAGAACACAAGTCAACTGTGTTCAGAGCAGCTCCATCAGTGCTCAGGCTGTGTGTGACACTGACCTTATTATCATACGATACATAACACAGATTAGTTTTAACATAGCTAACATCACCTGGTAACACTTTCTATGAATGTCACGTTTGTAAGCATCTATAAACACATTTATAACATGTTATAATGTATTCATAAGGCATTATAAACATGGTTATAAATATTTATAAAAAAGAATTACACTGAATTACACTTTATAGCCATGTTTATTATACATTATGAATTGTTAATATAATGCATTATAAATAGTGTTAATAACATGTTATAATGTCAGTGCCAAAGAAGTCAGTCCCAGCTTGGAGAGCGTAAAGTAAAGACAAATACCAAGCTAACGGTGGTGAACATTACCTTTCCCACATTGGGTAAAACACTGATGCAGCTCTAGTTTAAACTCTGACATTTGAAGGCTGTAATGTGCTTTACTGTGAATGTTTTAGTGTTTCAGTAAATCCTTCAGTAAATACTTCAACTTCACTCTGAACACTGGAGGAGGCTTTAGTACAGTACGCTTCACTTTACTCAGAGCGGACAAATACCACTTATGAGCTCTTATAATTTGTTATGAACCGTATTTATAATGCATTATATTAACAATTCATAATGCATAATAAGCATGGCTATAATGTATAAAGCATTTTTATAAATATTTATAGCCATGTTTATGATGTCTTATGAATGCATTATAACATGTTATGAATGTGTTTATAGATGCTTCCAAGTGTGACATTCACAGAAAGTGTTAACCATCACCCTTCTTTTGTTGAGTTGATTCAAACAGCGACTACATTAGCCGCAGCTCCGCTAACGTTACCGACCCATCATTGATAAAGTGCCGTTAAAAGATCGTGGACGAGAGCCCAGTTTGGACAGTGGATAAATTCCAGCAGCAGAACAGAGTAAACACACAAACAAGAGACGGAGGCTTTGAAAACACCACTTTACTGTAAAACACAGTCTGTTTTTGAATTTTAGCTAATTTGACCGACACACCTAAAGCAAAGTAAATGTGGCTTGAAAAGAGAGAAATGTGAGCCGTGAGGAGATCATGTGTGTAATGTTTCCTGATTATGTCGTTACTGATTGGCTGCAGAGTGTAAACGTCACTCTGGACGACAGTTTTTTGTCTTTACACTCTACTAGTTAAGATGTACCGTAAGTGTTTGTGGTGCAGCCGAAATTCTGTGTCGGTAGTTTTAAACTAACTACTCTCAACATAAGATTTAGGGTGGACTTTAAACCCCAACTTAAGATCGAAATTACCTTCAGCTGGTGCAACTGGCTGCTGTAGTGGACTTACTGTAGCTGAGAAACAGGTCAATAACACAGTGCACCTGTATTATCTGTATTTATTCTGCTCTCCTGTTTATAATGTTAATGTCTTTTTTGTGCTGTAGACTTGCCTGTATGTGCCACTCTCTGCATTACATCAAGCGGTTGGTGGAAACCATCTTTGTCCACCGCTTCTCTCACGGAACACTGCCAGTGCAAACCATCATGCTGGTATTTCTCAGCTTCTCATTCTTCATTTTAAATACGTTGTGTGAATGTGTCATGAAGAACGGACCAATAGAAATGCCCATTATTCAGCGTACGCTGCCTTTCAAACGCTTGAAATCACTGTTTACAACAATGAAAAACAAATGTATTGTAGACAAACATGTAAAATTATTCTAATACGATTTTTTTATGATCTACAACATCACAGGTTTCACATATTAGGAAGATGTAAAAATAAAGCGAATGCTAGAGTGTTCGGAATGATAGAAACTTCCGAAACGACAGAGAACATGAAGAATTAAGTTCTAATAAGGTTAATACTCAGTTCAGTTCAAACGTACAACGTATTTATTAAAGAATAAACACACATCAATAAGAACAAACAATACAGCTCATGTATTAAATCCAGTCCTTTAAATATACATTCATCACAAATCTAATAGCCCTGTAACTTTGGGTGTGAAACAGTTCTTCCTTCTGCTGCTTTTTGCCATTGGGAGCCTAAATCTGTCCAGAAGGAAGAAGCTGAAACCCGAAGTGAAGTGCATGATCTGGAAAACTCAGCATCAGTCTCGCTTTCTGGGTGACGTGATAGATGAACGTCATTTAACCCTCTGTGGTCTGAGGTCGTTTTCTCCATGTCTGATTTCTTACTATTCAGCTCCTTAGGTGAGTTGCATTCAGCCAGTAATGGATCTTTTCCACAGATAGAACAGAACAGGGGTGTCCAAAGTCTGGCCCCAGGGATTAATGTGGCCCGTGGAGTGATTTTAATTGGCCCTCTGGTCAATATGTTGTTCCTTTAACTTGACGGTAGCAGCAGAGCTGTAAACATACAGTTAATTTACAATGAACCTGCTAATTAATATAATTAATGTGTCGAATGACATTTAGTCATGACTAAACACACACAGCGCAGCTGACAGTGACAACCAGCAATTTCAGCAGTGATGGAGACTTTTTCACTGGGAGCCGTAACAAATGTGTGCGTCATATTTCAGGAGACTTTGGTGAATTTAATATTAAAACACATTAACCATATAGAAAAACACAGACATGTATTTTTACATATTTAAAATACATTTCAAACGCACTGCAGTCCACACTGAAATACAATCAAACACCAAAATGTATTTCAGAATATTTTGCCATATAAATATCTTTACTTAAATATATATATATATATATATATATATATATATATATATATATATATATATATATATATTGGGGATATATATGAGTGTTACACTTATTTTTATTTGGTACATTTATATGTATAATATAAATGTAAAGTGTTATATGTATAATATATATTATTTTTTTTAAGTAAAGGTATTTCAAAATATGTTTTGGTGTGTTTATCAAATCCATTTGAAAATGTATGAAAATATCCAAAATCCTGTCTGATGCACTTCACTGTCTGATACCTTTAGACATGATTTTTATCTTCATTTTAAATATGATCAAATGAAACAAGAAATAACTGTAAATAGATAATTACAGTATATTATTTATCATTTACTACCTTTGTGGTGCTCCCAAAACCTTAAAATACCTTCTGATGTCTAGTTCAGAGTAATTCAATCTACACTCTTAAAAAAGGTGGTTCTTCAGGGTTCTTTGGCAGAGAAAATGGTTCGGAGAAAGAACCCTTTGCATGATGAAAGTGTTCTTCGGATTGATGGAGAAAGTGCTGTGGAAGGGTTCTGTTTAGCACCAAAAAGGGTTCTTCTATTGTTACAGTGTCAAGCTTGTAACAATAGAAGAACCCTTTTTGGTGCTACATCGAACGCTTTTCGAAAAAGGTTCTATATCAAACCACATACAGCACATTCATGCACATTTTCTACCAATCTGAAGAACCCTTTAACAATGCAAAGGAACCTGAACCATTTTCTTTACCAAAGAACCCTTAAAGAGTGTACTGTATACATGTGTTATTGAATAGAATAACAGCAGTTATTGATATGAAGAGTGATTCCGAACTTTTGAGAGTTACAGATCGTTTTTCTTTCTCCTGAAAAGTCTCTGTTTGTGAGGTTTTGTTCCGAGAGCGCTGATATACAGGGGGGCGATAATGTTGGAATACTCGAATTCCAGGCTTTCACAAAAACTGACAGATTCAGTTTAGCAGCCAGAACATTTATACTGCAGTTCAGTCTCCTGCTGTTCATTTCCCACAGCACTCAGTCCCACCAGTCACACGGCAGTGACTTCATTACCGTTCATATTTCAGCCTCAGAGTGCCTGGAGAGTTCTAGATAATAACATCAGTAGGATACGTTTCTTAACGTCTAAGACTTTACTGTACTTTTAACCTACTGACTTTTCCAGAGGACACAAAGAAGGAAAGTTCTCCATTAAAGGAACCGTTCAGTCCACAACCCAGGAGCCGTATTACAGAACCGTCTAAACTCTGAACTCTGATCTGTTTAGTCTCTGTGCTGGACTGAATTCAGTATCTATTCCAGAATAACAGTTCCTACCTTCATAATCTCATCATCAACTCCAGATAAGAAAACAGCATCACACAAACATCCTAACTGGACTAAGCCTCCTAAATCCTGTCCTAACTTTAGGATGAACCCCAACAGGGTCCTAACTTCTGTTCAAGGTCCGTTTCTATGGTTTTTAGGCAGCTGAGTCAGCAGCATAGTTCACTACCAGCATAATGAGCTCCATTTATCTCTACTGTAAAACGCTGCTTTCACTGTGAGATGATTTTCTTTTCTAACTCTGCGTTTTAAAGATCTCAGACGCTGCAGACTCGATCTCCACCGCCCCTCTGATCACCTTCGTGTGTTAATGTTGATGATGAAATATTACAGTGATGGTGGTGAATAATGAGGAGACGGAGCTGAACGTGTGTCTGATTATTAGGAGGAGTAACGTTAGCGCGCTCGGCTAAAGCGTTTGGGAAATGGAGACTGAAACTGGGGAGCGGCGACGCTCTGATAAACAGCAGGGGGCGCTCTCACAGTTTTCACACCTCACAGTTTATCACTCTTCAGTTCTGTTTGTCCTTTTTTACATCAGTAACAGCAGCTTAACTCACATTTTAACTTTATTTTGATTACATGTTTACGTTTCAGCTCTGTGCGTTGATTGTTGACCTGAATCGAGTAGGTTTTCCTAACTGGAGATAAGATGCTGTAAGATAAGATAAAATTCCTAAATTAAGATCAGATTTGCTTCTGTAATGTGAATTAGTGAAAAATATTATTATTATTATTATCATTATTTTTATTATTATTACTATTATTATTAGCATTAGCATTAGCACTAGTGACATCATCATGCTAACTGGTGAGCACTAGCTTCCATTCATCATAAGCAATGTTAGATGTTTGGTTGATATTTTAAGTGTCTCTGTTTAAATGTGTACCTGTAATTAATTCAGGTCACAGGTCAAAAAGCAGCGGATTACTGTGGGACTTCTGAGCTGTAACCTGTTTGTACGAGTTATTCTTCCTGCACTAAGAGCAGTACTGGTTTATTATTAGATTGCAATCTAAATTACTCACTTGGTGATGTGGTTTCATGTTTTGTGTTTACATGAACATCTGCTCACTCTCTGCCTTTCAGAACTGCCTGTATTACTGGGGGTTTGCAGCGTGGCTGGCCTACTACATCAACCACCCTCTCTACACAACACCGAGTGAGTCCTGAAGAGTTTGAACACTGATGTGTTTAAGCTGTTAAACACCGTCAGCTCCAGTCTTCTGCTCTTCAGTCCTGTGACCTTAAAATAATGCTGCATTCAGATAAAGCTTGTAACTCAGAATCTCTGACCTCTGCGTAGGAAATGCTGAGAAGACACCCCTGAACTGGGAGTTCCTGCATCTTAAATGTGCAGTACATGATTCTGTGCATGAGCATGAGCGCCCCCTAATGCTGATTGGCTGGAAAATGCATTCGGTTCGAGACAGATTGTTATTTCCTGTTTACAGAGTCAGGGCTTTTTCCAGCGCACACAGAACGGAGAGCTAGTGGACCGTGAGGAGATATTCGCTGAATCTGACAAGTGTATTGGATTGAAATTGTATACTCCACCTTTAACTGTGGCCCCAGTTCTAGCCTGAAACGCTGTACCCAAAGAAAAGGGGGCGCTGTTCACACAGACTCCGGGCTACAGTCATGATCCCGGTCTCATTTGAAAGGAAACACTCTAACCTTTTCAGGATCACTGTCTGAATGACTGACTCAGAGTAACAGAGTCTAGAATGGAGGAGTTTGTTTCCTCCTGACTGTCTGATCTCTAGACTGATCTCTGACTCTTGCCGTGTCATCAGACCACATGTTTTGGATTATGGTGTCTCTGTGGAGGCGGAGAGGCTCTGAAGGTGGGGACACACATCTGCCAGCGTTTGATCATTCGGTGCTGCAAATGAGACGATCGTAACTGCTGTGACTAACGGATCATAGAATGGTTTGTGGGAATCGAATCCCAAGAATCCCAGCTTTTATTGCTGGATGGTTTGGTGCGTAAAAATGATATATAAAAATCCAGAAGTGAGCGCTTCGACGGAAGTGTGCCAGTACAGATACAGACATGTAGAAAAGGTTAAATGAGATTATAGTAACATGTCACTGTTGTCATGAACAAAACCTCGTATCTCCAAAATGTGACTTTACAGGAAAAGGAAAAAACCTACTGTACTTTTAATGTAAGTCAATGGAACCAGAATATTTGGACCGTTTCTCTTGGTCCATTCATCACGAAATTTTGAGATGATGACAGCAGGCATTTTCAAATAATGTCAAAAACTGAAAAACAACAAAAATGGAGATACGAGGTTTTGTTCTGATAGCAGCGATAAGCTTTAGATCAGTCGACATACAGACACGGTTAGGACACTGTTACATTGTTATGAGAAGGTAAATACGTCAAACATTAAAGTTATCACTCAAATCACCAATATTAGCTGGCTGGCTGTTTTGCTAACAATACTCATGTTCACAGAGGCAAACATGTTTTTCCTTCTTTGTAGCCCAAATACACAGAGGTCAAAAATTCCGAGCTTCCCACTTCCGAGCCGAGACGAACGCAGCATTAATATCTCAATAATAATGCTCAGGATGTGTCGATGTCTGGGATGTTGATTCTTGGTTTAAAGAATGATCAGCAGCCGGTTGCACCAGCTGAACGTGAGTTTGACCGTAAGTTGGAGTGTAAAGTCCATCCTAAACCTCATGTTGAGAGTAGTTAGTTTAAAACTAGCGACACACAGAGTTTCAGTTGCACCACAGACACTTACAGTACATCTTAACTAGCAGAGCGTAAAGTGAAGTCATTCTGTCACCCAGAATGACGTTTACACTCTGCAGCCAATCAGTAACATAGGAAACATTACACGCCTGATCTCCACATGCAGTGACATCACTCATATTTCTTTTCGTGCTGCATTTACTTCGCTCAAGGTGTGTCAGTCGTATTAGCTGTAACTCAAAAAGAGGCTGTGTTTTACAGTAAAGCGGTGTCCTCAAAGTGTCCGTGTCTTGTACGTGTGTTTACTCTGCTCTGCTGCTGGAATGTTTCCGATGTTCAAACTGGGCTCTCGTATACAGTATTTTAATGGCACTTTATCAATGAAGGGTCAGTAACGTTAGTGAAGTGGCAGGTAATGTAATCGCTGATGAATCTGCTGAATGACAGAAAGGAAATGTTAGCTATGTAAGTTTTCCCATCGTTCAGATCGACCAGCCATTTGAACTGATTTTACGGCAGAACTCACACCGACTACGGGGTGTGTGTCAAATTAAGTAATAACTCAAAGCTACGTTGAAACTATGTTACTTGATGCAACCGGTTAAATTCTAGTCGCTCGTAAACTTGCATTTTATGTTCAAACTAGGCTACGATTGAACTTCCGTTCAGATGGTGAAACTGCTGATCTTTTACACTGTGAATCTCTGTTTTTCAGCTTATGGAAAACTGCAGATCTGCTGTGCACTGTTGACGTTTTTGGTACGTATCACAAAGTCTCTCATAAACAAAAACCTCTTTCTGTTCAGAACAAACGTTTTTCACATATTTGCTTCCTGAAATCCTGCAGATCTGTGAGTGTGGAAACTTCTCCATTCACTTGGCTCTCAATCGGATCAGGTGCAATGGTGAGTCCTGATGACCACAGTTGTGATTTTTCCTTGAGCTCTGTCCATCTGAGTGCGGTCCATCTGTCCAGTTTACATCAGCTGGTGCTTATTATTGGTTTGTTTAATAACCGCCTACTTTACCAGGAAATACTCAGTTGACTGAAATGCAAATTGACCAGTTTTTGTTGCTTGACCAGTTGGGGTAGATGAGTATGAACACTGTGCTACAACAAAAATAGCAACAATAACAACAGAACACAACTGATGAGTTTTCAGCTTTGTTTGATGATTATCAAATAAACGCAACAACAGCTTTCAGAAATCACGTGATTAATCTGCTGAAACAGTCCTTTGTTGTCAAGGTGTCTCAAAGTCACGAATACAGTCAAGGAAGACTTTCTGTGGCTCCAAAGTTTGTTATAAAATGTAATGAAACTCAGTTTGACTGAATTAGAAGCTAGTAAACAAGAAATTTGCCCAGTCGTACTATGACTTGATTCTCTCGGGTTTGTTTTTGTTGTAGCACTCATGTTTTTGTGTTCACACTCATCTCAGTCGGGTCATTTTGCATGTCTGTCAAATAGTTTCCTGTTAAAGTAGCTGGTTTTTGGCAACATTGAGTGACAAAACACACCAGACTCGTTTTATCTTTGCTGCTGTGTAGCGGTACGCCCTTTACTGGTTCCAAGATTGTTCCTGCTAGAGATGGAATAATGGTGGCGCTGCTTTCACTGCAAATAATTGCAAAGACCAAACACTATTATACTCACAAACTGACTGCACAGACAGGGATTAAATAAAAATAAGCACACGATTGATTTCTCACCTGGGTTTTTATCGTTCTTAGCAGGAACGCGTCTGATTTGTGCCATCAGTGAAACCATGGTGATCAATGGTTAGTCCGAGTTCAGAAACGCCCACAGGTGATGAGCAATCAGTGATTTGGTAACTCTAACCACCAGGGGGTGCAAATCTTAAACCCCTGCCCTGAAACTGCTGGTGTAAAAATTGCAGATCTCCAGGTCTGAAGATGATGTTGGGATGTTGGGCCTTTATTCCTGACCCTACGCTGACTGTGCTCATGTGGCAGAATCTAACATGCTGCATGTCTCTGCTCTTCTACTGAATCACTTCTTCTGGCTCTGAATCAGCTCCTCATTACACCTCACACTTCTGGACAGTGTCCAGCTGGCCTGCGGCGAGGATATTTCCATTCCTTAATGTGCTCCCATGTCTCTCCTGTTGGCAGGGTCCAGGCCCAGACAGATTCCTTACCCGACTAAAAACCCCTTCACCTGGCTCTTCTTCTTCGTCTCCTGCCCGAACTACACATACGAGGTCTGTCAGCTTAAATAAGTGTTGAAGTGACTCGTTCCGTTTGGCTCTTTAAGTCAGAATGCAGAGTCGAGTCCTGGTGGGCCACTAATTTAACCCTGTAGATTTAGGGTGTACTCAGTATGTTTTGTACTCTGCCCAAGAACATTTATCCCCCCTCCCCACTTATGTACTGAATAATGCGGTCCTTGAGATGTAAACTAAGTCATTCAGAGCGGTTCAGAGTGGTTCAGAGTGGTTCAGAGTGGTTTGGTGTGAAACGCTCTGTTCTAGATAAACTTACCGAGTCAGAACTGTTCACAGTGGTGGTGACAGGAACCAGACGTCCCCCTCTAAAAGCTCCTCACAGAAAGTTCCTACATGAAATGGTTATGAATTCACTGCCTGATGACTGAGACACTGTTTTATGATAGTTTTGTGATAAAGTTTTTAGTCTAAAATGTATTTTAATCAAATTATCTTAGTCAGTTCATGGTGGAGGATACAAGAAGGATTTTGTAATGCAAAACAGTCCCCAAAGAAACTTAAATCATCCCCAAATCATCAACATCCCATATACACTCAGAAGACTCGTGTAGGTTCACTGGTGGTTCTGGATAGTAAATAAAATGTCTATATCTGTGTTGTAGTCATGGCGACCCCTGGTTCCTATCACCACCACTGTAAAGACGTCTGAACCATTTCACACCAAACATCTCTGAATCTCTCTGTTTACACCTCACACACTGAACTATGCAGACATTTTGAAAAATCAGTTGAATTCCCCTTTAAGCTGGAGAAACGTGTGAGCAGCTCCTTGTAGTTCCACTGTGTGATTTCTCCATTTGTTTCACAAGATTCAGATCAGCCCTCTGAAATGTAGTTTCTTCTACTCCTCATATCTTTCTCCAAACTGAACAGCAAAGAATGTGTATCAACATGACTGGGAAACACGTTTTGCATCCAGCGAGCTCAAAAATGTAGCATAGCCCCAAGTAGAGGTGGGCGATATGGTAAAAATATAACACTACAATACTTCAAGAAGCTTTCACAATAACGATACGTCACAATATTTATTTTTTCAGTCATCTGATCAGCTGGAACAGAGAAAAAGAGCCGAAAGAGCTACATTAAAAAATACTATCAAACACTGAACACAGTGATTCTTATTCAGAACTTCACTAAATCCAGTTATATGTACTAATTTTACTCTCTTTATAGTGAAACTGTCTACAAGTACTGGCGATATGCACAATACGATCAGAAAAGCAGACTGTATTGAATTGAGGAGCCTATGGAGTCTTTTTAAGTCGTTTTATGTACAGGGTGTAATGTAGGCCTGCGGTGAGAAGTCAGTCCGTTATAGGATAGAACTGCTCGATTTCAGCAGATTACATCTCTTTCTCGCCTCCAGAGGGAGGAGCCAAGGCGCGAGGAAAGGAAACAAGGATGAACAGTTCATGATCTTGTGGCCACATCTTTTATTGTGTGGGCGTGGCATAAATGTCAGAGCAGAATCAATGGAGCAGAAACTCCTGTAGCGCTGTGGCCCTCCAGGACACGAGATTAATGACTGGAAATGAATTTCTGTAACACGTCTGTGTAAAAACTAGTATTTTATGTCACTTTTTAAATTTTAAAATTCGGTATTTGGTTTCAGGTGGGCGCCTGGCTCAGCTTCGCGGTGATGACGCAGTGTGTTCCAGGTTTAAAGCTTTCATCTTTCACTCCTTGTTCTGCTACATGCTTAGAAAAATGGTTCTTCAAGGGTTGTTTAGTAAAGAAGATGGTTCTATATAGAACCATGAACACTCAAAGAGCCCTCCGCATGATTAACTGGTTCTTTTAATTGTAAAAACCTTGAAAAGCGTTCTTTATAGCACCAAAAAAGGGTTCTTGTGTTGTTTCATGCTTGACATCATAACAATAGCAGAACCCTTGTTGGTGCTGTATAGAAGCCTATACAACACATTCTAAATCAACCTGAAGAACCATTTCACCATGCAGAGAACTCTTTAATCATGAAAGGGTTCTTTGAGTGTTCGTGTTTCTATGTAGAATCATTGTCTTTACTAAAGAACCTTTGAAGAACCCTCTTTTCTAAGAGTGTACTGTGTAATCAGTCATGTCGCTGTGTGTCTGCTGGCCGATACCTGACCACAGCTCCTCTTTTCTGCCCACAGTCGCACTGTTTACGTTTGTAGGCTTTGTACAGATGACCATCTGGGCTCGGCGAAAGCACAGAACCTACCTGACGGAGTTTAAGGACTATCCTGAGCTCAGAAGTGCCATCGTTCCTCTCTTCCTGTAGACGAGAGAAGCACCGGGACGTTTGACTGATTCCCATAAGCAAAGGATCCAATAGAGAAGTGACCTTGAGTGACCTCTGATCTCGTACGTGTGTGAAAATGTGATTAGAGGTTAAGGGGACGATCCAAGATTGAGAAAAACGTGTTTACTGCCAGGGATTATGGGCACTGAGTGCAGAGAAAGGCATTTTGAAAGAAGAAGTAGATGCTGGTTAGGTGGAGTTCTGTACGTGAGCAAAGGGTTTTCATTACATGAGCGTCAGCAGGAGGCTTGTCTACTGGGCTTTAAGTGCTTTAAGTGAAATAAGCAGTCACTAAGGGCCCCTGAGCCACCAGGGGGCTCCACAGCTATGTGTTTTTTCATTAATTGTTTTAAACGTTAGGCTTGTTCGTCATAACGCAGCAGATTTATTACACGCTTCAATAATCTAAGAACAGCTCAGCCAGTTTGCACTGAAGTCCCTGTAGTTACTGAGTAATAAGCCTCAGTGTGTAATAAGCCTGAGATTTAAGGGGTTAATGATCAATCAGTCATGTACTGAATACAGCACATCTCTGAAAGCTGGAGTAGGTGATTTTGTAGAAAGCAGGACGTGTGAGCTATTTTTTTTCAAATTCGCTACATTCAGCCCTCTTTCCAATCATAGCCCCCCCCAAAACACATGAACACCATGGCTTGACTAGCCATCACCTCATCACCTCATCACCTCGTTTATAAACCGTCCCATTTAAAGCCAATCTAGACTTAGAACATAAGACAAATACCATCTAACATTAAAGCTACAGTGCATTACTAAAAATGGTATCTTAACAAGATTTTAAATCGTCTAAATTTCTAATATTTCTCATTTTGAAGTGGCTTGAAGATTATTCTACTTATTTCTAGATGTTTTTTATTCGGTTAAAGTAAAATTATCTCACTATAGTGGCAGATCATTTTGTTTATTTCAAGCAAATGTGTGTGAGTGAGTGTGTGTGTGTGTGTGTGTGTGTGTGTGTGTGTGTGTGAGTGAGTGTGTGTGTGTGTGTGTGTGTGTGTGTGTGTGTGTGTGTGTGTGTGTGTGAAAGATGTATGATGGACTCCACACGTGCGTAAACGAGCAGGTCGTGTATATTCTTAAAAAAGATGGTGCTTTAAGGGTTCCTTAGTAAATAAAATGGTTTATATAGAGTCTTTCTGAAAAGGGTTCTTCTATTGTTACAAGCTTGACATGACATCATAACAACAGAACCACCCTTTTGGGTGCCATATGGAACCATTTTCAAAAGGTTCTGTACAGAACCATCTACAGCAGATTC
Source organism: Colossoma macropomum (assembly GCF_904425465.1). Taxonomy (NCBI): domain Eukaryota; kingdom Metazoa; phylum Chordata; class Actinopteri; order Characiformes; family Serrasalmidae; genus Colossoma; species Colossoma macropomum. Next base: position 33,602,013 of record NW_023494807.1, read on the forward strand.
TCCATCAATGTGAACCATTTCAACATGCAAAGGAATATTTAATCATGCAAAACGTTGTTTGCATGATGTCATTGCTCAAGTCACATATATACTGCTTAACATTTCAGCCCCAATTTCAGCAAAACACCTTCCCGTGTCCCCGTGTCCGCGGTTCAGACGCTTAAACGGTAGCCGCTGTACAGATGAGCTACTGTGAGCAAAACGTGCTAGATAGCTACTTTACACCCATCTCTGACTGATCATTAATGCTGGAAACTACATTAAACAGCACTTCATTTGGTTCATCACTGAAATGCTTTTCTACACTTTTACTGAGAGAAGTTAACTGAGCTTTGGTTTTGGACATTTTATTGTGTTTACTGTTGCATTTTGATCAAAATGGTTTTTTTTTAAAAAAAAACCTCCTCATTGTATACATATTAATATTACTGGAGTGAGTGCAGGACCCAATTAGGTTGTCACTTAAGACCCCAAGTGTTCAGAAATGGGTTTGTATCTGTTATTTTCATTGTTGTTTTTAAGCGTTTACCCTTATTTTCTCATAAAATAAGTGTTTTGCATGTGTGAACTGTATCCAGAATATGATGAATGAGTTGTAAAGGTCAATTTATGCTTCTGCGTCGAATCTATGTGAATCCCACAGCCATGAACGCTACGCCGAACCCTGCGCCGAACCCTGCGCCGAACCCTGCGCCGAACCCTGCGCCGAGAGGCTCATGTCTGAGAGCACAAATTCAAATGTTTGGTGTTGAAGAGACAGAAAGATGAAGATAGAATTGGTGTAATTTCAGAGCTGCATATACACGGCAAAAAATCTTAAATCTAGTCAACATATCTAATATTTCCCATTCTGAGAGGGTTGTGCACTTATTATAAGATTATCTACCTTAATTCTAGACACTTTTTACTTGTTTTTTTCGTGATTTTATAAGTAAATTTATAGTGGCAGATAATTTAGCTGGTTTCAAGCTCATTTCTTACAACAAGCAAAATTATTTGCCAATATAGTGAGATAATTTTACTTATAAAATCACGAAAAACAAGTAAAAAGTGTCCAGAATTAAGGTAGATAATCTTATAATAAGTGCACAGCCATCTAAAAATGGGAAATGTTAGATATGTTTACTAGATTTAAGATCATTTCACTCGACAGGACTCACAACAGTGTTGACTCAACACAGAAGCGTAAAACAGTCCTAAGCAGGATGGTTAGTGTATCTGTGAAGACGGGCTGCTGAAGCGTGTAATGGAAAGGTTTCTGTCTGAAGATTGTGTGAAGGAATTATTCTCGGTTCATATAAAGACTAATCAGTGTTTAAAGACTACAAACAGTCTGAACTGTTAGGCTGTAGTTTTTCCTCCCTGGTTCACTGTTTGGGTTGATCAATACAGTTAAATACTGTAAAAGGCTGGATGGATGTGACAAAAAACCTTTTTTGAATGAATATTAAAACTGAAAGGCAAATATTTGTTGTGCTTGGTCTCATTTTGCATCGAACATCAAACATGAAAAGAGGAATTCAACTGATTTTTCAAAATGTCCGCATAATTGAGTGTGTGAGATGTGAACAGAGTGATTCAGAGTGGTTTGGTGTGAAACGGTTCCCCTTTAGGGCTGTATCTCGATTCACTAACTAGTTCTGTATGTAATGAATCATGATATTAAATATGAATTCGGGTGCTGGCTCAGTCCTGGAGGGGGAACACTGGTCCCATATTAGGAACTCTAGGTCTAAGTTTGATTTCACTATGGCCAGAATGAATAGGGTTTCCAAAAATCGCCTCTAGCGCCCCCTGTGTTAATTAAAAATGTTCAGAACCCGATACGTTCTGTCCATTTTTCTCCTTAATACCACTGGATCCTCCGAATTACGAGGTCGTTAAAGAGCTATAATACTAATATTGCTACATGCGAGCTAAAGCTGCTGCGCACAATTTGATGTCACTAAGCTACACGAAACTAAGGTGGGCTGTGGCGCTGCTCTGACAAGCTGTGCTACCTTATTGAAATGTTCTACCGTAGCGCATGTTTACAGGTAGACCCATAAATAAAACCTCTAGGTGGGATATTTTGATAGAATAAAACTCCTTATCAAAAATACTACCAGCATTAAAACTACGAGGCTGAATTCAGCTTCTTTTTTAGCAGCTTTTTGTTTGAATGTTCCCGTTCCACCTTAAGGTGCAGCTGTTGTGATGAGCCATCACAAACATTAGCAATTGGGACAAAACAATACTGACCTGTCGGTTCTGTAAAACAGCAAAAATAAGTTAATGTCTCTCAGCTGTTCAGCAGAAACCTCCTCATATCAGGCCTTTCAACCCTCCATGAAACTGAAGTCAGCTTCTTTTTCTCCGGCTGCTTATTCGAATTTCCCGTTCCACCTTAAATGGCACTGCAGTTCAGAACGTGACTGCTGCACCATTTGAAGTGGAGCAGGAAAAGTCGAACAAGAAGCTGGCGAATGTCCTGAGAAAATATCATCAGAAAAATGTCACCAGCATTAAAATAATGATGAGGATATTCTGAGAGCCTAAATCTGCTGATCAGGTGGTCAGCAGTGATATTAAGCTGAGTCTGTACTGGAGCAGCCCGAGTGCAGGTCAGTTTGTAGATCTTCAAATCAAGCTGTACAGAATATAAAGATCTGCTGTGTTCAGTGAGAATCAGATGAAGAACAGAGAACTGCAGGAGAACCAGCTCCTTTTGTTCAGACTTCTTTTATCTGCACTCAGTCTGTTCATGGAAACACACACCACACTGGCAAAGTGTGCTGGTTTGTGTAGTTTTTAAGGAGGCTGCCAGTCTAATGACGTCAGTTCAGTGCGCAGTAGCTTTAGCTTACATATAGCAATATTCATATTTCAGAGGATCCAGTGATATTCGAGAGAAGAATGTTCACAGGACAGAACGTATCAGCTTTGGGACATTTTTGATGATCAAAAACTCCATTTGTTCTTCTCAAAGAGAAATTCCTTCATTTTTATCACCTTTTTCACATTTCAGCTTTGGCGATATTCTAACTTTTCCACCTCGTCCTACTGTATAACTCTTTTTGCAATATTTCTGGCCTTTCCTCTCTTTTTTGGCACAAATAATTGGTGGATTCAAAACCCGCGACGGTCAGCTGGGCTGTTTGATGATTAAGTGTCACTTAGTAAATTCATTTGCAGGTTAATTGTAAACTGCAGGTTTACAGCACTGCTGCCACTGTGAAGTGAAAGGAACAATTACAGCATCCTGCATTTCATTGTCTCTGTACCTGTACTCTGCACGATGACAAAGTTGAACCTAATCTAATCTAATCTAATCTAATCTAATCTAAACATTAACTGGAGGGCCAATCAAAACCAATTCACAGGCCACGTCAGGCCCTGGGGCCAGACATTGCACCCTGACCCATACAGTGTTTATCCTCCATTTTAAAAGTTTTTTCCCGTTTTAAAACTTTATGAAAGTTGAGCTGTGTCCGGTCAGGGAGCAAAGTGGACAGTCAATGCTCACTGTTTCTTACAGTGCCCTGTGGGAACGTTCCAGTGCACCGGAATCATTTTGGCAGTGAGACACCCTAGAAAATGGCTGATTCCCTGAGCAGAACCCTGAACTATGAGCTCTTTGAGACACAGACAAAAACAGACCGAGAACCATTTATCGTTTCTGATTAATTTAATACTGACTTTAACAGTTAGAACAGTAAGCTATGAAGGTGGTTTAGAGCTGCAAACCAGAAAAATAGATTTTGGATTTGGAGTCCATAGAAAGTTCCAGCAAGTGTGCATGCAATGGCAAAAAACAAAAACAGGCACGGCTGTGTCTACAGCTACGCTGTATTATGAAAGATATCTTAGATTGTGGAAAAAGCGCAGAAAAATTATATTTACATAATGTGCAAACATGTAAACCATTTGATAGTACAGGGAGTCCTCCTACACTGCAGTCCGAATACTTCTGATTCAGTCCTTAATACAGGATTATTACAGTTAAATATAAAATCTCCCAGACGTAGAAAACAAGACCGGGACGTTTGTGTTCGTGTGTTCAGCAACAGGGAAATAAAACAGCCAGAAAATGTCAGAATATCCTGACCAGACACGGTTAAGATTCTCCAGATTCCTGATCTAAAAGGCCTTCAGCAGCTTTACTAACGTGGTCAGTATGTTCTGATATTTCTGTGAGGTTCTGCTCTGGCGCTGCTGTTATCTGCCGTTTTTCGAGGTTGCTGTGAGAGGAGAAATCTTCATCTCTCTCCGCGCTCCAGCTGCCCTGGGATGAAGAACTACGTCATCATCCTCACCCGACTGCTGCTTGGCAAAGTTCACAAACACCTGCCGATAAAGGAGGAAGACGGTCAGACTGCAAAGGAGAGACTAATATAAATCACCCACACGTCCCCCACACATCACCCACACGTCCCCCACACATCACCCACACGTCCCCAACACATCACCCACACATCACCCACACGTCCCCAACACATCACCCACACATCCCCCACACATCACCTACATTACCCACATCACCCACATCACCCACACATCACCCACACATCACCCACACATCACCCACACATCACCCACACATCACCCACATCACCCACACATCACCCACACATCACCTACATTACCCGCACATCACCCACACATCACCCACACATCACCCACATCACCCACACATCACCCACACATCACCCACACGTCACCCACACGTCACCCACACATCACCCACACGTCCCCACACATCCCCACACATCCCCACACATCACCCACACATTCCCACACGTCCCCACACGTCACCCACACATCACCCACACATTACCCACACATCCCCACACATCACCCACATCACCACACATCACCCACACATCCCCACACTTACCCACACATCACCCACACGTCACCCACATCACCCACACATCACCCACACATCCCCACACGTCACCCACACATACCCACACTCACCACACATCACCCACACATCACCCCACACTCACCCACACATCACCCACACGTCACCCACACGTCACCCACACATCACCCACACGTCCCCACACATCCCCACACATCACCCACACGTCACCCACACGTCACCCACACATCACCCACACATCACCCACATCACCCACACATCACCCACATCACCCACACATCACCCACACATCACCCACATCACCCACACATCACCCACACATCACCCACACATCACCACACATCACCCACACATCACCCACACTCACCCACATCCCCACACATCACCCACACATTCCCACACCACCCACACATCACGCACACATCACCCACACATCACCACACACCCACACTCCCCACACATCACCTACATTACCCACACATCACCCACACGTCACCCACACATCCCCCACACGTCACCCACACATCACCCACACGTCACCCACACATCACCTACATTACCCACACATCACCCACACATCACCCACACATCACCCACACATCCCCCACACGTCCCCAACACATCACCCACACATCACCCACACATCACCCACACATCACCCACAGGTCCCCACACATTCCCACACGTCCCCACACATCACCCACACATCACCCACACATCCCCACACATTCCCACACATCACCCACACATCACCCACACATCCCCACCTATCACTTACACATCCCCACACATCACCCACACATCACCCACACATCGCCACACATCCCCACACATCACCCACACATCCCCACATCACCCACACATCACCCACACGTCCCCACACATTCCCACACATCACCCACATCACCCACACATCACCCACACGTCCCCACACATCACCCACACATCACCCACACGTCCCCACACGTCCCCACACATCACCTACATTACCCACACATCCCCACACATCACCCACACATCACCTACATCACCCACACATCCCCACACATCACCTACATCCCCCACACATCACCTACATTACTCACACATCACCACACGTCCCCACACATCACCTACGTTACCCACACATCCCCACACATCACCCACACATCCCCACATCACCCACACATCACCACACGTCCCCACACATCACCTACGTTACCCACACATCCCCACACATCACCCACACATCCCCACATCACCCACACATCACCACACATCCCCACACAAAGTTCACAAACACCTGCCGATAAAGGAGGAAGACGGTCAGACTGCAAAGGAGAGACTAATATAAATCACCCACACGTCCCCCACACATCACCCACACGTCCCCAACACATCACCCACACATCCCCCACACATCACCTACATTACCCGCACATCACCCACATCACCCACACATCACCCACACATCACCCACATCACCCACACATCACCCACAGGTCCCCACACATTCCCACACATCACCCACACATCACGCACACATCACCCACACATCCCCACACATCACCTACATCACCCACACATCCCCACACATCACCTACATTACCCACACATCACCCACACATCACCCACACATCCCCCACACGTCACCCACACGTCACCCACACATCACCCACACATCACCCACACATCCCCCACACGTCACCCACACATCACCCACACATTACCCACACATCCCCACACATCACCTACATTACCCACACATCACCCACACATCACCCACACATCCCCCACACGTCACCCACACGTCACCCACACATCCCCCACACATTACCCACACATCCCCACACATCACCTACATTACCCACACATCACCCACACATCACCCACACATCCCCCACACGTCACCCACACATCACCCACACGTCACCCACACATCACCCACACATTACCCACACATCCCCACACATCACCTACATTACCCACACATCACCCACACATCACCCACACATCCCCCACACGTCACCCACACGTCACCCACACGTCACCCACACATCACCTACATTACCCGCACATCACCCACATCACACATCACCCACACATCACCCACACGTCACCCACACATCACCCACACGTCACCCACACATCACCCACACGTCACCCACACGTCACCCACACATCACCCACATCACCCACACATCACCTACATTACCCGCACATCACCCACATCACACATCACCCACACATCACCCACACGTCACCCACACATCACCCACACGTCACCCACACATCACCCACACATCACCCACACGTCACCCACACATCACCCACACATTCCCACACATCACCCACACATCACGCACACATCACCCACACATCACCTACATCACCCACACATCCCCACACATCACCTACATTACCCACACATCACCCACACGTCACCCACACATCCCCCACACGTCACCCACACATCACCCACACGTCACCCACACATCACCTACATTACCCACACATCACCCACACATCACCCACACATCACCCACACATCCCCCACACGTCCCCAACACATCACCCACACATCACCCACACATCACCCACACATCACCCACAGGTCCCCACACATTCCCACACGTCCCCACACATCACCCACACATCACCCACACATCCCCACACATTCCCACACATCACCCACACATCACCCACACATCCCCACCTATCACTTACACATCCCCACACATCACCCACACATCACCCACACATCGCCACACATCCCCACACATCACCCACACATCCCCACATCACCCACACATCACCCACACGTCCCCACACATTCCCACACATCACCCACATCACCCACACATCACCCACACGTCCCCACACATCACCCACACATCACCCACACGTCCCCACACGTCCCCACACATCACCTACATTACCCACACATCCCCACACATCACCCACACATCACCTACATCACCCACACATCCCCACACATCACCTACATCCCCCACACATCACCTACATTACTCACACATCACCACACGTCCCCACACATCACCTACGTTACCCACACATCCCCACACATCACCCACACATCCCCACATCACCCACACATCACCACACGTCCCCACACATCACCTACGTTACCCACACATCCCCACACATCACCCACACATCCCCACATCACCCACACATCACCACACATCCCCACACATCACCTACGTTACCCACACATCACCCACACATCCCCACACATCCCCACACATCACCTACCTCACCCACACATCACCTACATCACCCACACATCACCCACACATCACCTACATCACCCACACATCACCACACGTCCCCACACATCACCTACCTCACCCACACATCACCCACACATCACCTACATCACCCACACATCACCTACATCACCCACACATCACCCACACATCCCCACACATCACCTACATCCCCACACATCACCTACATTACTCACACATCACCACACATCCCCACACATCACCTACGTTACCCACACATCACCCACACATCCCCACACATCACCCACACATCACCCACACATCACCCACACATCCCCACATCACCCACACATCACCCACACATCCCCACCTATCACTTACACATCCCCACACATCACCCACACATCGCCACACATCCCCACACATCACCCACACATCCCCACATCACCCACACATCACCCACACATCACCTACGTTACCCACACATCACCCACACATCCCCACACATCACCCACATCCCCACACATCACCCACACATCACCCACACATCCCCACATCACCCCCACATCACCCACACATCACCCACACATCCCCACCTATCACTTACACATCCCCACACATCACCCACACATCACCCACACATCGCCACACATCCCCACACATCACCCACACATCACCCACACATCCCCACATCACCCCCACATCACCCACACATCCCCACCTATCACTTACACATCCCCACACATCACCCACACATCACCCACACATCGCCACACATCCCCACACATCACCCACACATCCCCACATCACCCACACATCACCCACACATCCCCACCTATCACTTACACATCCCCACACATCACCCACACATCACCCACACATCACCCACACATCCCCACACATCACCCACACATCCCCACATATCACCCACACATCCCCACATCACCCACACATCACCCACACATCCCCACATATCACCCACACATCACCTACATTACCCACACATCACCCACACATCACCCACACATCACCCACATATCACTTACACATCGCTGCACATCACCCATACATCATCAACACATGACCCACATCACTCACACATCACTTACTCATCCCCACACACCTCTTACATACCCGCACACATCACTTACACGTCCCCACACACAACTTACACATCCCTACACATCACTTACTGATCCCCACACACCTTTTACACATCCCCACACACCTCTTTCACATCACCACACATCAATTACTCATCCCCACACACCTCTTACACGTCCCCAAATTAATGTAGGGATGTTATAAGATTATTTAGCCTGTATGTTTTACTTGTTTTAAGTAATTTTATCTGGTAAAAGTGTCTGATTCCACTGGCAGATCATTTTATTTAGCTTGAGAAATCATGCTTGAAACCAGTTAAATGATCTGCCACTGTTCTGTGTGGGCGGGGCCATAGACGCAGCCCTGTGATTGGTCAGGGGAATGTTTACTGAAGCGTTACCCAAAATTAGGACTGTCCAATTTACATCGAGAGGAGAGAAATATGGTGAAATATATCGGTCATTTATTGGTCAGTGGAACATTATTCAAAGGGTGAATTTAGGCGGTCAGTGCAGTGTGTAAACGGGGGGTGATATGAGCCAGACAGGGTCAGCCGTTCCGTCAGTTTTGGAAATCAGTAAAGTCTAAAAAGATTTCTATTTCATATATTAAGCTACTGCAAACAGACAAAGTGAACACTGGTTTAAAAGAGAAATGAACAGCTATGATGGACAGTGTACGTCATTTCTCTCTGTCTGTGGTCATTCACCTGGTCCAGCGTTGTCTGAGACACAGAGTAGTCCTCGACGTTCAGCTTCTCCTTGTTGGCTGCCACTAGCTGGAAGACGCGAGCGAGGGACGAGGCTGCGATCTCGTACTGCAGAGTGTTGTAGTGCTTCTCCCGCTGGACGCAGCCCGGAAAACTGCTGTCCATAAATGCCTCGGCTGGACCCAGGTCAGGAGACAACCCTGCTTTGGCTGCTCGGATCTTCATTGTCACCACGTAACCATCGCCAAACCTGACCACACATAGACACAAAAGGCCATCACCAAACCTGACCACGCATAAACACAAAAGGCCATCACCAAACCTGACCACACATAGACACAAAAGGCCATCACCAAACCTGACCACACATAAACACACACAACCATCACCAAACCTGACCACACATAAACACAAAAGGCCATCACCAAACTTGACCACACATAAACACACACAACCATCACCAAACCTGACCACACAAACACAAACAACCATCACCAAACCTGACCACACATAAACACACACAACCATCACCAAACCTGACCACACATAAACACACACAACCATCACCAAACCTGACCACACATAAACACACACGACCATCACCAAACCTGACCACACATAAACACAAAAGGCCATCACCAAACCTGACCACACATAAACACACATAACCATCACCAAACCTGACCACACATAAACACACACAACCATCACCAAACCTGACCACACATAAACACAACCATCACCAAACCTGACCACACATAAACACACACAACCATCACCAAACCTGACCACACATAAACACACACAACCATCACCAAACCTGACCACACATAAACACAACCATCACCAAACCTGACCACACATAAACACAACCATCACCAAACCTGACCACACATAAACACACACAGCCATCACCAAACCTGACCACACATAAACACACACAACCACCACCAAACCTGACCACACATAAACACAACCATCACCAAACCTGACCACACAAAAACACACACAACCATCACCAAACCTGACCACACATAAACACAACCATCACCAAACCTGACCATACATAAACACAACCATCACCAAACCTGACCACACATAAACACAACCATCACCAAACCTGACCACACATAAACACAACCATCACCAAACCTGACCACACAGAAACACACACCAGTGTTCTTTGGTTTGTTGAGCTGTAAAATAAGTGAATAATATCATTAATCTGAACTCGGAGCTTCTAAGACTTCCTGTGCTGCTCGTCTTAGTCTTTGTTCCTGTTTGAGCTGCTTTCAGCTCAGGTTAAACTCCTCAGCTCTGCTGCTCTTCTGTCCTCTAACACCGCTCCATCATCCTCATTCACCAGAACCAGACGTCCGGAACATTTACTGTCTCTAAAATGGTAATGAATGCGTCACCTGATCCCTGAGACATTGTTTTGTGATAGTTTTGGCCTAAAATGTCATTTTTAATATAAACTATCACTCCAGGATTATTTCTGGGTTAGGGTTAGGGTTAGGGTTAGGGGTAGGGTTACCCTCTAACCCCTCACTCTCAGCTGAGATCAATGCGCGAGCTAACATGCTTTTGTTGTTACTGCCTGCAGCTACAGCTGTTCAACACGGCTAACGGCAGCAGCTTCTGTTTACAGTTCATTTTTACAGTTTTCTTACTGTAACAGTTACAGTTTACTCTTTTTGGAAGATGGCGGACTTAGAAGAGGTCTGTTTCCAAAATGTTGTAGAGCCAAATCGATTTGAGCCAGAACACACAAATGAGTTGCAGTGGCTTGGACAGAAAGAGAGAGAGAGAGAGGGAGAGAGAGAGAGGGCGAGAGAGAGAGAGGAGAGAGAGAGAGAGAGAGAGAGAGAGAGAGAGAGAGGAGAGAGAGAGAGAGAGAGAGAGAGAGAGAGACAGAGAGAGACAGAGAGAGAGAGAGAGAGAGAGAGAGAGAGAGAGAGAGAGAGAGACAGAGAGAGAGAGAGAGAGAGACAGAGAGGGGGGGGGAGAGAGGGAGAGAGAGAGAGAGAGAGAGACAGAGAGAGAGAGAGAGGAGAGAGAGAGAGAGAGAGAGAGAGAGAGAGAGACAGAGAGAGAGAGAGAGAGAGAGAGAGAGAGAGAGAGAGCAGAGAGAGGGAGAGAGAGAGAGACAGAGAGAGAGAGAGAGAGAGAGAGACAGAGAGAGAGAGAGAGAGCCCGTCGGCACCAAAGCAGAACAACAAAGGGCGAATTGGAAATTTTGATAGCAGATAAAATGGTGATATTTGTAGTGTAGTGTGGACACGAGGACGTCCGGTTCCTCGTACCACAAGGGTGAAGAATCTTTCGGTAAATTTCTCTAGAAAGGTACATTTCACACCAAACCACTCTGAATAATTTTATTTACATCTAAACCATAGAAAACGAGTTCCACCTTAATCTTTAATTAAGGTTTTAATTCAATGTTAAACTCATCAGAATCATGATTTTAATTTCTATTCTCCTACATTTTATTAATTTTAATTTGAATTATCTGCATTTCTCTTTTGTAAAGCACTTTGAATGACAGCATTGTATAAATAAACTTCACATAAAGCACTTTAAAGCTTTCCTTAAAATACAATTGTCGACCAAGATTTACATTTTTTGCAAAGCACTCTGCAATTTTTTAAAGTTAAGCTATAAATAAAATAAATGACATCTTAGCAAAACATCTTAAATATTAGTCAATATACCTGATGTTTCTCTTTATGAGACTAATGTTGGCATATTATAAGATTATTTAGCCTATTTCTAGATATTTTTACTTGTTTTAAGCAATTTAATATAGTAAAAGTGTCTGATTCCACTGGCAGATCATTTTACTTAGTTTGAGAGATAATGCACATATACATTTTGTTTATTTAAAGAAATCATGCTTGAAACCAGTTAAATGATCTGCCAATGGATTAAAACACTTTCATCAATAAAATCACTCAAAACAAGTAAAAATGTCTGGAATAAGTTAATCTTATAATATTATCACAACACTCTCATAATGAGAAATATTAGATATACTGACTAGATTTAAGATTTTTTCCTGTTTTCTGATGTTTGCAGTGCATTAGTAGACGCAGAAGCATTAAAACAATAAGATGTTAATACACAGAAAAACACAGTGGAATGCAGTCTTAGACTTACTTGTATTTGAGGTGCTGAATGGTGCCGAGACACTTGAAAGTCCCGTTGACCATGATGGCCAGACGGGTGCATAAAGCCTCACATTCCTCCATACTGTACACATCCAAAATCACAGCGTTACTAAAAACATCTTAATCCCAGCGATAAACAAGGTTATGAGTGATCAGTTTAATTTAACGTTTATTAAACTGGACACTGCAGAAAATGGTGCCTTGGCAAGTGAAATGATCTTAAATCTAGTTGATATAACTAACATCTCTCACTGTGAGGCTGTTCTAAGCTTCTTATAAGATTTTAACTTATTTCTAAATATTTTTACTTGTTTTAAGTGATTTTATTAAGTCAGATTATCTCAGTATATTAGCAGATAATTGTGCTTGTTGTGATAAATATGCCTGAAACAAGCAAATTTATTTGCCAATATCGTGATTTGACTTAATAAAATCACTCAAAACAAGTAAAAAATGCCCAGAAAGAACTTAAATAATCTCATAATAAGTTCACAACAATCTCAAAATGAAATATATCAGTTATGTCAACCAGATATAAGATAATTTCACCATATTTACAGTGTAGTGTCTGTTTGGAGGCTGTCTTGCCTGTGAGAGGTCAGAACTACTGCCCTCCCGTCCCGGATGATGCTCATAATAGCGTTCCACAGGAAGCGGCGAGAGTGGGGGTCCATGCCTGTGGTGGGCTCGTCCTGTAACAGCGAGCTGAGATTAGAGGATTGCTAATCATTAGCAACACGTGAGAGTTAGCTGAGGCTGAGGGTCTTACCAGCAGGACCAGAGGTGGGCAGCCGATCATGGCTATGGCTGTGGAGAGCTTCCTCTTGTTGCCCCCGCTGTAGGTACCAGCACACCGGCCAGCGTACTCCGACAGGCCCAGCTTCTGAATGCCCCACTCTGCCACCTGCAGGACAGAGGAGACGGTTCTGTTTTCATATCAATATTCAATTCAACTTTATTAAACATATACAGTAAAACGAAACTAGTTCAGGCCGCTTCTCTGCATAAACACTAAGACAAGGACATAAATGCACATGTACAAGAGGGATAGCGAAAAATATATACACAAAATAAGTACAAAAAACATCAGACAATAAATAATCAATAAACCAGAGACACTGAATGTGCTGGTGCAGAGGCAGCGTGTATACGGATGTACAACATGTGCAAAATATGCGCAGCAATTTTCAGCAGCAGTGATCAGTAAACAATGGTATGAAAGTCAGTTTAGTGTTCTGTCCAAATATATATGAAAGCTGTCAGCAGTTCAGGATAACAGACTCTGAGGCAGGTGTATCAAACTGGGTTCCTTCCAGGCCTCAGCTTATCAGCTAATTAGCAAGACCTTCAGGAGCTGAATTCAGACTGTTGCAGAAGTAAAAACCTTATTCTCAGCAGAGCTGCAGCACAGAAAGAATCCAGTTTGACTCCTCTGAGCTGTCAGAGCTGATCATCATGTCAGAGCTGAATATTACGACTATAATGATTATAATATATATGTGACATATAATGACTACTCAAACTCTCAGAATCTTCTCTTCTGCAGGACCTTTTCTAATTTTTAACTGCAGGACCTTTTCTAATTTTTGACTGCAGGACCTTTTCTAACTTTTTGTCTGCAGGAGCTTTTCTAACTTTTTGTCTGCAGGATCTTTTCTAACTTTTTGACTGCAGGACCTTTTCTAACTTTTTGTCTGCAGGAGCTTTTCTAACTTTTTGTCTGCAGGACCTTTTCTAACTTTTGACTGCAGGACCTTTTCTAACTTTTTGTCTGCAGGACCTTTTCTAACCTTTTGTCTGCATGATCTTTTCTAACTTTTTGTCTGCAGGACCTTTTCTAATTTTCGTCTGCAGGGCCTTTTCTAACTTTTTGTCTGCAGGACCTTTTCTAACCTTTTGTCTGCAGGACCTTTTCTAAGAGGGAGATGGGGGCCATCCTGCCCTGAGGACTGTGCTCTCTTGGACTCCTGGCCATGGATGGCTGGGATTAAGCTCGCGATCTTCTGATGACAGGACCAACGCTTAGATGGTTGTGCAGGACCTTTTTGACTGTGGGACCTTTTCTAACTTTTTGAGTGTGTGGCCTTGTGTACACTCACTCGGCTGATCTCTCTCTCAGGGACTCCGCGGAGGCGAGCATACAGGTAGAGATGCTCTCGGCCTGTCAGCAGCTCATCGATAGCGTCAAACTGGGGACAGTAGCCCATGTTCTGATGTACATCCAGGATATTGGTAAGGATACTAACAAATGAAGACACATATAATAAATGAATGACACTCATTAATGAGTGAAATGATCAGAAACTCCTCTTCATGAATCTGTATTATTTTAGGTTATAGGTAGGTTAAGAATATGCATTAAGACTACATATGAAAACGCTCGTATTTTTGGATGCTAGAATACCTGTAACCAGCCACTGAAGCCTCGCCGGAGGTGACGTCTGTATCTCCAGTCAGCATTTTGAAAGTAGTAGTTTTTCCAGCTCCGTTCACACCGAGGAGCCCAAAGCACTACAAATCAACCAGCTGGTGTTAAAATGAAGAACTTGTATTCATTGTTTTTGTTTTTTCTGTCATCCAAAGTCATTATTAAGTTTATCACTTTGTTTACAGATGTGGGAAACGTGAAACACTCATCTTTAAATGTGATATTTTATTGTTTATTGGTTCTCTCTATTCAGGGCTACAGACAGCTCAGTGCTCAGGCTGCCACTTCAGAATTTCCTGCTTGTACGTTTAGCTAATTTATCTAGTTTAGCACTGAGCTTACTACCAAAATTATAGGGCCAAACGTGGAGCACAGCAGCAAAGCTTGAAGGGAAAATGCTGTAGAAACACAGGATTTATTTGTCTTTTATAAGAAACAAATAATGTTCTCTCAGATACCTCCCCAGCTGGAACCCCCACACAGATTCTGTCCACTGCTGGCCTCTTCCTGCCCACATACGTCTATGAATAAACAAAAGATGTGCAGCTTCAAGGGAACCGAAAGATAATGGTACTTGTTTTCTCTCAAAGCTTACGGGTGAAAAGATCTCTCAACAGAAAAGGTGTCTAATCAAACATTAAGAGATGATTCAATTAAAAACACACTAAAATGTTTAATCTGTGGTCAAGCAGATGAAAAACGCTTGGTACAAGGATGCAGTGGTTGGTCAGTGCACCTTTGACAGGTCTCTTATGTGCAGGATGTCGTTTTTGCTGCCTCCGCTGTAGATCCGCTGCCTCTCCTGAGCTACATCATCATCTTCATCATGAACAGGAATGCTGCTGTAGCCAGATAACCTGCAGAAAATCAAGCCATATTCTTCACAACAAAGCACTTTGATGGCGCCGTGAATGAGCGATAAATGCGGGGATGGAGGCTTTGTGTGATCGAATGACAGGGATTGTTCTTCTGCGCCTCCCTCACCAGTGATCGAGGAAGAATCTGTACTGGATGAGGAGATTCAGGATGAAGTAGACAAAACCCTCCACAGCCATACAGGCCAGGTACTTCCCCACGAAGTCCCACCTGAACGGGTCCACAGTGTATTCCTCCCCTTTAGAAGAAGGAAAAGGAAAATGCATTGATGCAGATCATATTTCAGAAAAGCGTGAGCCGATGTTGATGAGTGTAGTTTTCATTGTTATCTCTCAAGGAAAATATCAATTTGCATGAAGCCATTCTTACAAAAAACATTGGTAATTCTTGAAGAACTTGTTTGTGTTTTGATCGAAACACAACTTGTCATCAGTTACTGCACCAAGGTAGTTGTAGCTGTTCACACTTTCAACTGTGATGCCATCAAGTGTTGTAAACAGTCTTCATCTCTCACCTGAAACTGATCACCATCCGTATGTTTTTATCAAAGCTTTAGAAATGAATCCTTACACCACCACACAAACTCATCCACTGTCAGACCATGACGGTTCTCACTGGAATAAGAACGTTATATTTATCTCGTCTGATTAGACCTTTACTTTGTCATATGTTTTATTATGATGGTCCACATCAGAGGCTAGTAAAGCTAAACCTGACCCTAAGCCTAACATTCGCTTTAACCTTAACCCCAATCCAAAGCCTAAAAATTAATTCTGGAACTTAAGTGGTCCAGAGTAAGAACTGTCTCAACAACGTTGTTAAGGTGTTGTTATTTGGAAGGGCCCAGCCTGTGCTGCCGGCTGCCAGCAGAGGGCGATGGCGGAGAGGTGCCCAGCCTAGTTGGTTAACAATCATACTATTTTTCCGTAAGCTAAAGGAGACCGTTAGGGCCGTCGCGCTGATGATTAATCATCATATAAATAATTGTGATGAATGATTTAATAGTCTAATCTTGTTCTTTTTTGCCTTCATTAAAGCACAAAACTAAAGTGGCCAGATTTTTCTTGGTTTGAGACAGTTGTATGAAAATTATGAGATTGTTTATCTTATTTCTAGATGCTTTTTACCTGTTTTGAGTAATTTTATTATGTAAATTTATCTCACTATACTGGCAGATAGTTGTGCTGGTTTCAAGCTCATTTCTTAAAATAAGCATAATTATCTGCCAATATAGTGAGATAATTTTACCTGAAATAGTTTACTAAAAACAGGTAAAAAGTATCTAGAGATAAGATAAACAATCTTATTATAAGCTGACAATAATTTCAACATGAGGAATATTAGATGTATGATAAGATACCATTGATTGCAGTGCAACTGAAAACTCACTCACTGCTGCTCGTCTTACTCTGACTGGACTCACGTGATGCTGGGTGTCATGGTAACGTCTACCCTAAGCAGTTCTCTACACTCTTAAAAACGATGGTTCTTCAAGGGTTCTTTGGAAAAGAAAATGGTTCTATATAGAACCATGAACACTTAAAGCACTGAAAACCTTTTGACGATTAAAAATCAAAATGCTTCTTCAGATTGGTGGAGAATGCGCCGTATATTGTTATATATAGAACCTTTTGGAAAAGAGTTCTATACAGCACCAAAAAGGGTTCTTCTATTGTTTTGATGTCAAGCTCATAACAATAGAAGAACCCTTTTAGGTGCTAAATCTTCAGATAGATGGAGAGAGTGCTGTAGATGGAAACTTTTTAAAAAGTATTCTATATAACACCAAAAAGGGTTCTTTTATTGTTTCAATGTCTAGCTTTTAACCACAGAAGAACCCTTTTAGGGAGTTATATAGAACCATTGTCAAAAAGGTTTATATAGAACCACCTACAGCACATTTTCCATCAATCTAAAGAACGATTTCACCACGCAAAGAACCTTTTAATCATGCAAAGGGTTCTTTGCATTCTTTGAGTGTTCACGGTTCTATACAGAACCATTTTCTTTACTAAAAAACCTTGAAGAACCATCAAGTATGTACATATGCATGTAACTGTGGATCGGATCACGTAGTGAGCATGTAAACAGAGATTTTAATCAGACTGTTGAGTAGAGTGAGAGTAAACACCTCAGTCTGAATCTGTGATCAGCCTGTATTCAGTGTTTACAGCAGCATAATATGACTGAAATCTAACGACTGTGGAAAAAGACTGCAGTCAGCTCAAATAACTGTGATCAGGTGATGATGTAATAACTGTAACAGGCCTGGAGACTATAAAATAAAATGGACCCATATTTCTACATAACCTGACCCTTACTGAGTCAGTCTGAGGCCAACAAACGAAGCCCTTCTATCTCTGAAAGGTCAGTCCAGTCTCTGTAATCAACTCCTGTTATGTCGCAGGGCTGACTGTGATGTCTTTCTACTGGGTAAAGGTACTGAAGCTGTGGGACACATGAGAAACTCACCGAATCGGGCGTAGACGTCGGTCACTGCCTGGTTCATGGCCAGGTCGATGAGGCCTCGGCCCAGACAGAAGTGGGGAAAAATCAGCAGCACCTTCTTCAATCCCTCGTTAAACATCAGGAGAGACTGGAGACACAGTGAAATAGAAACAGAACACATTATACTAGCATGAACTCTATAACACCTTCAGTGTAAAAACGTCCTTCCTGCTTTCATTAACGTCCATAAACGTTTATACGTGGTCTAAATGCATATGATTAGAATGTTTAGAGCTGGTATTTCCAAACAAATATTCAAATATTCTTTCTTAAAATCACCTAATAATACATACATACATACATACATCATCTAAACCGCTTATCCTTCTGGGTCGCGGTGGGGTGCTGGAGCCTATCCCAGCTGTCATTGGGTGGACACCCAATAACAATACAATAATATTTACATTTCATAATTAACCACATTTATAAGTGTTCGTTTATACTGCAGTTCCAGTAGACGGCAGTAGTAGATGTAGTAATATCTATGCTAAAGCTCAGCCGCTTCAAATAAGTGTTTGCAATCTGACAGATTCTCACAGACAATGTTCTCATTACGAGCCTCGCTGCTCAGTTCCACAACCACCCAACCCTCCTTCTTTAAAAAGGATGCCAACTACACCCTTCTCAGCCACCACAGCTGCATCGCTTGCGTAACACAACAGCACACCACTGTTAAAATAGAATAAACACGTTTTGCCTGCATTTATTAATGTGTTATAAAAATGTATAAGTGATTTAAATGCATGTGATACGAATGTTTAGAGTTGGGATGAAAAGCATCGTAGGAAAGCAGCTCAGGTTGGATTTGAAAAGATCAGATTTGCTATGACAAAATCAGATCCATTCACATTAATGCAAAAAAATCTGAATTGTTCTACTTCAGCCTGGTAATGTGAACATAGCAATATATGCACATAAATGTAGCTCAAACGCTTCACAAATGATGTGCAGATAAAACAAGCATTAATGTGTCGGGTATAATATCCGCCACTAGAGGTCAGCCTCACTTGAGTTTTTGAACTGTTTCTAGTAAAGTTTTGATTTCATTCATCTGCAGCTCATCTACCTCCCTTTATCAGGACCCAAACAAACACAGGCTTTCTGCAAAACATTGCCAGTTTGTCGTGTTCTGAGTCTTGTATCTCTACATTTACTGGATTTATGGTTTTTTGGACATTCATCTGGACTCTTGGACTTTGCCTTCTGGACTCTTGTTGGTACTCTTGCTGTGTTTTGTGAGCTGTCTTGGTTTTTGACTATTTCAGGGCTGTTTTCTGACTTCTGGTTTTGTGTTTTTTGGATAAACGGGGAAATGGATCCAAACATGTCTGGAGAGCCTTCATTACAGAATGATTTACCCTGTTGTTTTCAAACAGCTCCAGGATGAACGTGATTGCACTGCTGTTGATGCCAATGAACAGGTTGATGCAGGACAGGGAGACGTATGCAGTGCTGGGGATGCTGAAGATGTAGGACATGGGGTACATCATAGGGGTGACGGACCACCTACAAATCATACAAACACACAAATAACCACAAATAACGCAGCCAGTTTTTTCTCATCAGATTCAAATGTGTGAAAATATTACCCATCACTGACTCACCCGTATAAACAGAGCAGAGCCACTAGAGCTGGGAGGTTAGTCGGGGACGTGTAGCATTTCTTGTCAAAGCCAACAAAGATGCCCACAACCATAGCAGTGCTGATGGAGTAATTCAACTAAGGAATGGAGGAATAAAATGGTAAAAACATTCATCTGAAAATGGACACAGACGCTTTAGTAACACTTTCTCTCCTGACAATTTCATCACCACTGTAATTTATCAGAGCATCAGTACTTCACGGCTCCTCAAGAGGGCGCTAATCAAACTGTGATGCCAACTTGCCAAGAAAATAAGTAAATGGGAAAATAAACAAGCAGTGGAGAGGATAGGTCGAGAAGAAAAGTTCATTAAAGAAGAAGCATCATTTTTCAGATCAAAAGTCTGGGCTCTGTTTAGGTTTTCCAGCCCTGATGGGACAAACAAACTCAATAAAACACAATCTGCAAGAATAAAGTCATGAATATATGAGGGCAATATGGTAAGCATGCAGTCATTATTCTTATCCTGTGGAGAAACTAAAGGTGGGCGATACGGCAAAAATATATGCTGTGATACTTGAAATTTTCATGATAAACGATATGTAAGAATATTTATTTTTTCTAATTTTTATCTGATTGTTTGGAACAGGAAAAAGAGCCAGTAGTGCTACATTTTAAGAAATACTATCAATTTTTCAATTTTATCATTTTTATTCAGTATTTGTCACTAAATCCAATAAACTGACTAATTTAGCTCTCTTTATAATGAGTCATGCAGTTGCTCAGTGTCTACAAGCGCTGACGATAAACAGAATATGATCGGAAAACTGGACTGTGACCTAATTTATCACGATAATGATATATATTGTCATACTGCCCAGCCCTAAGAGAGACCAGCTAATGCCACAGCTGTTAGTCTGCGTACACTGGATCAGTAGTGGAACAAAAATCGATGCAACAATATATCATATCACAGAATCGCCTGTACAGCGATGCCATCGATACTGTGAGAAACATATTGTGACCATATCATGTCGCGAGATCGTCTGTAATTCCCACCCTTAGCCAATCATTCGGTCACTAACCATGTCCCAGAAGAAATTGGCCACCCAGTAGACCAGCGGGCTGACCCCACTGACGAACTGCAGGTGTTTGGCCTTCGTGACGCGCTCCTGGATGAGGTAGAGGACGAAGCTGGCTGGGATGAAGGACATGGCGAAGATTACACAGATGGCCACCACTGCGTCCACAGATGTGGTCAATCTGTGGATAATGCAGAGTGGAGTCAAAAGACGGCTTTCACTCTATGTGGTCAATTCCAAACAATGCCTTAACTCAGCTTCCTTAATTATAACAAAATAATAAGGTTCCAGAATCTCATGTGCAGCACTCAGACTCTGGTGGACAGGAGGGACGGTCATTAAAGCAATAACAAAGGCAGAAGTGGAGCTCTGTGAAGTGGAGGTCAACATACTGTTTAGGGAATCTTAATGCTTCGGCACCGAGACATTTTGGACAATTGTACACTTCCAACTTTGTGGGAACAGTTTGGGGAAGAACCTGTTCTGTTCCAGCATGACTGAGCCCCAGTGCACAAAGCAGCTCCATAAAGGCCTGACTGGGTGAGTTTGGTGTGGAAAAACTTGACTGGCCCTCACAGAGTCCAACATCAGTGTCTGACCTCACTAATGCTCTTCTGGATGAATGGACACAAATTCCCACAGACTCTCTCCAAAATCTTGTAGAAGCTTCCCAGAAGAGTGGAAGCTGTTAGAGCTGCAAAGGGGGACCAGATCCATATTAATGCCTATGGATTTAGAATGGGATTCATAAAAGCTCCTGTGGGTGTCCCAATACTTTTGTCCATACAGTGTATTTTAATGATATTTATGCATCCCTAGTGTCCTTTGTTGAGTTTGCTGAAATGCCGTTATATATTTACTATATATTTACTGTTAAAAACGCCCATCCCCGTGTTAGAAACAGCCCAGACACTCACACAGTGACCTCAGAGAGCTGCTCTTTGGTGAGGTTGAGCGGGTGATTGATGGCGGTGATGCCGTATTCAGACGGGTTGGCGTGATGTGGAAGGTTGGCTCGAAGGATGGCGTTGTTCGCTATGTTCATGAAGGAGACCATGGCATGCCAGCCTTTATTGTTAAACCACACCTGCGATGTGAAAGAGAAGAGACACCAAGATCAGTCTGTGCTGTTTAACTCAGCACAGCTTAATGGAAAAACGTAAGAAGCGTCAAAAATGCCCTGAATACCTTGACATTATATTCACTCTCCATGTAGCGCAGGAAAGGTCCTAGTTCTCTGACTGCAAGCTTGGAGCGAGAGCCCTGAAGAGGAATTCAGCATTTACAATCAACGGCACAAACCCAAGGGCTTTGTAAAATAATAATAACTAATAATCATAAGTAAACTTCATTTACAGCTTGTTTCATCACTGAAATGTAGCTAAGATGATTTAGAGCAAATGAATAAAAGAGAATGACATGCAGTTAATAATCTGATAACTGCAGAAAATCAGATTGTGTCAGTAACTGGTTCAGTGTGTTTACACTTAGTAATCTGATAACTGTGGAAAATCAGATTGTGTCAGTAACTGGTTCAGTGTGTTTACACTTAGTAATCTGATAACTGCGAAAATCAGATTGTGTCAGTAGCTGGTTCAGTGTGTTTACACTTAGTAATCTGATAACTGTGGAAAA
Organism: Colossoma macropomum; assembly: GCF_904425465.1. Taxonomy (NCBI): domain Eukaryota; kingdom Metazoa; phylum Chordata; class Actinopteri; order Characiformes; family Serrasalmidae; genus Colossoma; species Colossoma macropomum. The sequence goes on from NW_023494807.1 coordinate 33,625,205, forward strand.
TCAGATTGTGTCAGTAACTGGTTCAGTGTGTTTACACAGTAATCTGATAACTGTGGAAAATCAGATTGTGTCAGTAACTGGTTCAGTGTGTTTACACTTAGTAATCTGATAACTGTGGAAAATCAGATTGTGTCAGTACTGGTTCAGTGTGTTTACACTTAGTAATCTGATAACTGTGGAAAATCAGATTGTGTCAGTAACTGGTTCAGTGTGTTTACACAGTAATCTGATAACTGTGGAAAATCAGATTGTGTCAGTAACTGGTTCAGTGTGTTTACACTTAGTAATCTGATAACTGTGGAAAATCAGATTGTGTCAGTAACTGGTTCAGTGTGTTTACACTTAGTAATCTGATAACTGCGGAAAATCAGATTGTGTCAGTAACTGGTTCAGTGTGTTTACACAGTAATCTGATAACTGCAGAAAATCAGATTGTGTCAGTAACTGGTTCAGTGTGTTTACACTTAGTAATCTGATAACTGCAGAAAATCAGATTGTGTCAGTAACTGGTTCAGTGTGTTTACACTTAGTAATCTGATAACTGCAGAAAATCAGATTGTGTCAGTAGCTGGTTCAGTGTGTTTACACTTAGTAATCTGATAACTGTGGAAAATCAGATTGTGTCAGTAGCTGGTTCAGTGTGTTTACACTTAGTAATCTGATAACTGTGGAAAATCAGATTGTGTCAGTAACTGGTTCAGTGTGCTTACACAGTAATCTGATAACTGTGGAAAATCAGATTGTGTCAGTAACTGGTTCAGTGTGTTTACACTTAGTAATCTGATAACTGTGGAAAATCAGATTGTGTCAGTACCTGGTTCAGTGTGTTTACACTTAGTAATCTGATAACTGCGGAAAATCAGATTGTGTCAGTAACTGGTTCAGTGTGTTTACACTTAGTAATCTGATAACTGCAGAAAATCAGATTGTGTCAGTAACTGGTTCAGTGTGTTTACACTTAGTAATCTGATAACTGCAGAAAATCAGATTGTGTCAGTAGCTGGTTCAGTATGTTTACACTTAGTAATCTGATAACTGTGGAAAATCAGATTGTGTCAGTAGCTGGTTCAGTGTGTTTACACTTAGTAATCTGATAACTGCAGAAAATCAGATTGTGTCAGTAACTGGTTCAGTGTGTTTACACTTAGTAATCTGATAACTGCAGAAAATCAGATTGTGTCAGTAACTGGTTCGGACAAATCAGAGTGAGGGTTTACATGCACTGAAAAACCCCATTATTGAGCTCAAATCCAGCCTCTTTATCAGATTTATAGACCTTAATCTGATCTAAAAAACCAGAGTGTGTGTTTATACGACCACTTAATAATCAGATAACTGCAAAAATCTGATAATGCATGTAAACACACTCATAGAAATAAATTTTGCATTTTTCGACTTGTAATTAAAAGAATAGTAAAACATCCACCTTAATGAGGTTTGGGTGAAGTACAGACTTTAGCCTACCCCTGTGATGTTCATCATCTGCCCAATCTGAGACAGAACATTCTGGATTTGTTTAGGATCCACGTCCAGTATAGGCAGCTGCCCCCCCACAGAGAGCCCACCGTACCTGAAAGGAAAGTACTGTTGACTCAGACAAACTAAGCAACTCAAACGTTACATTATCACTGAAGTACCATCAGCTGTTCATTCTTAAAGACACAGAATCAATACCTCTGTTCATTCACCCAGTATTTGCTCTTCAAGCTGCGTAAAGAGACGTAATTAGTCATTTGCTGGATTTGGAAAGTGATGAGAAAATGAAATAAAGAAACTGGAACACTTCATTAAAGCCCACCTGGTCCTGATGAGACTGGGATACGTCTTTACCAGATAGTCGGAGATGTTTCTGTCCGTTAGGTCAAGCAAAATGTCCCCAGTTGCCTCTTTTCTCTGCATCACAGACAAAACAAAGAGTTTATTTACTGTTGCTGTTGTTGAAAAAAATTATTATGTGGTCCTAAAATCTTTTACGATCATTTGCTTGCATATACGCTGCTCATCAAAAGTTTTGGGACAGCTCACCTTCTTTTGAAATTGTATGAATGATGTTTGATTTCTCCTGTTAATTTTCAATAAAGTAAGAAATCTTGTGTTGGTTTAGTTTATCATAAGGCAGCTCTGAGTATGATTATCACCAGCACTCAGCTTCACGCTTTTCCACCGCATGGCTCAACGCAACTCATTTCTACACGCTTTTGGCACCAGCTACTGCAGATATAGCGGCCCCTCAATGTAGCTGGTCATCATAGCAACGCCTCATTAAACTGTGGAGATGTGCAGGAAACAAACGTTGTTCAGAAGAGGCAGCGAGACGAAAGACAGAAAAACTACATCAGAGCTCAGACGAGACGATTCTGGTGCTCAAAGGCGACACGAGGCTACGCTAACCTGGTAGCTAACTTTAGCATATGTGTTAAGCGATTCTCTCCGACCAATCAGCAGTCTGCAGCTTTTAGTCACCTTTTGGTATCAGCTCACTTGGAACCTTCACAGAGTTGATACCAAAATAGTACCAGGTACCAGGTTTGCCTTCTGGAGAATCAAAAAAGGCAAGTAGAGTGGAGTTGGGCCGGTACCACGTGGTGGAATAAACGCCATGTGGAGTGTTATGAGCTTTCCCGTTCATTTTCCAACAGCTGACCGTCTCCTCCTTTATAACGTATCTGGTATCTTCATGGTATGAAGAGCAGTTTGGCCTACGATGGTGATGATAATGGTGACAGTTTTCTTTTCCAACATTTTGAAACGTTAACGGTGCTTTTCCACTGTATAGTACCGGCTCGACTCGACTCGACTCTACTTGCCTTTTTTGGTTTGCCATTAAAGAAAAGTTGGTACCTGGTACTTTTTTGGTATCACCTCCGTCGAGGTTCCAAGTGAGCTGAGCCAATACCAAACAGTGACATTTGGTATCGGCTCAGCTCTTCTGACCAACATTTCTCTCCTACACATCACGACAGTTTCATCTGGCTTCGCTGTGATAACCAGCTACATTGAGGGGGCGCTATATCTGCAGTGGAAAACAAAGTAGCTGGTACCAAAAGAAAGTTGAGTCGAGCCGTACCATGCAGTGGAAAAGCGGCTCAAATGTCCCCAAACGTTTGATGGACAGTGTAGGCTGGTGCTGACCTGGCGTGGGGGCAGTCCCCCTGCTCCAATTGGACAGACCGGCAACATGATGAGCTTCTTTTCGGTGCTGCACTGGCAGGAAGGGGAGGGGTTCCTTTCTGTCCACTCAGGGCTCAGCAAGATGTTACTGACCACAGGAGACACCGGAGGATCTGCCCAGTCTGTTGTGATGTTGCTACACGGCAGATTCCTACACAGACCAAACACAGAGAAAAGACCAGTCACAGAGGAACTCCACCAGACAGCGCTAACACGGCTAACACGGCTAACATGGCTAACATGGCTAACACTACGCAGCATGATGTTTCTGATATTTCTAATTTCTGCCTCAGTTAAAAACGTGTCATATGAAGGACTCACTCTAACGGCTGGTCCACCATGCATCGAGTCCCCATGCCCGGCTCTCGGAGCATCATGTGGACGAAGTGGTTCATCTTTGGATGGTCCGGCCGCTCGTTGCTGGAAAGGATAAAGCAGATTGAGTGAACCTCACTGCAGCTCCGGTGAAGATTAGAGGCTGTCTGAGAAAAGCGCTGCTTACCTGATGAAGGTGAACTGCTGACCGTACATCCACGGGCTGAGGGTCAGACTCGGGTACTCTCCAAACGGAGGAACGATCAGGGTGAAGATCAGAGCTATCAACACAAAACTGGCCGGCAAAACAATCTACAAACACAGAACATGCGACACTGAGGGAGACGCTCATATCAGCTACCGCAGAAAACTCTCTTACTCTGGAGTCTCACGCATTTTACTGATTTTAGGCTCTTCAGTAAAGAAAATTCCATACAGAACCATGAACACTGAAAAGAACCAACTGCATGTTTAAATGGTTCTCTGCATGGTGAAATGTTTTTCAGATTGATGGAGAATGTATAGGTATAAGGGGGCATTAGTGCACATGGTATGGGTGACGTGCACATCTGTGAAGGCATCTTTAATGCTGAACGATAGATACATGTTTTGGCAACGTATGCTGCCATCCAGACGACGTCTTTTTCAGGGAAGGTCTTGATTATTTCAGCAAGACAATGTTAAACCACATTCTGCTGTTCGAGCTGTGTGTGATGTCCGCTGTGAGGCCGTACCTGAGCAAGGAAGTCCTTGTGGCTGCGTGTGGCGTGGTGAAACCTCTTCACCAGCAGGGCACGGAACTGCTTGAGGACCAGACTGAAGCCTTTCACCTGCCTGGAGGCTTTTCCTGCACTGCTGTCTGATTCCTCATGCTTTCCCACACCGTTCTCCTGCAAACCATTCGCTTCTGCAGCAAACAACAGGAGAACCTCTCAGGAACTTTACATCATTAAGGAGTTCAGGCAGAGTATGAGTGCATTTCTTCACTATCAGCTGTTCAGCATGGCCTGGATTAGCCTCTGAGCTCTAGCGTAAAGCATGGCACCTCAGACACTGGGAACAAACAGCCTGACTGCATCAGCCACTCATGAACGCTACACAAAGCAGAGCTCTTAGCCTTCTGTGTTCACCTTCAGGAGCCACAGCATTAGCATTAACATTGGGCTCCCTGCCATTTCTCCTCTGCTTCAGCATCCACTGCTCTGAGGGAGGCGATCAGATACGACACCAGTCAAACATCAGGAGAACAAGGAGAGAGATTCTACACTCACTGTCCACTTTATCAGCTCCACTGACCGCATAGCTTCACTATGTAGTTCTACAGTTACAGACTGTAGTCCATCTGTCTCTCTGCACCCTGTTCTTCAGTGGTCAGGACCCCCACGGACCCTCACAGAGCAGGTTTTATTTGGGTGGTGGGTCATTCTCAGCACTTCAGTAACACTGACGTGGTGGTGGTGTGTTAGTGTGTGTTGCGCTGGTGCGAGTGGATCAGACACAGCAGTGCTGCTGGAGTTTTTAAACACTGTGTCCACTCACTGTCCACTCTATTAGACACTCCTACCTTGTCGGTCCACCTTGTAGATGTAAAGTCAGAGATGATAGCTCATCTGCTGCTGCACAGTTTGTGTTGGTCATCCTCTAGTCTTTCATCAGTGGTCACAGGACACTGCTGGCTGGATGTTTTTGGTTCTCAGTCCAGCAGCGACACTGAGGTGTTTAGAAACTCCAGCAGCACTGCTGTGTCTGATCCACTCAGACCAGCGCAACACAATGCATACCTACACTCGTCTCAAAGCGTGTGGAGGTGTTCAGTATCTGTAGTATTCTTGATTATGTGGTTTCTGACATTATATGACTGACTCTTATCTATAAACACTGAAAGATAACAGTGTGCCATACAGGGTCAATGACATTTGGGGAGAACTATTAAGTGAACACTGTGACTGAAAACACTCCAGTCCTTTTAGACTAGCTCATATTGGCACTTGCCAGACTATACAAAGTCAGTGGTAAATATCTGTCCATAATGTACGAGAGTCCAATATATGGAATGTACTCAGGCCCGATTAGGCTAACAGCTAGCATGAACTCATCTGAAATCCTCCAACCTTGAAATACACACTGGTTTGCTGTTCACAAGCTACATGACTGAAAACATGCATGTTTAAATTGTTTGTATACAAGCTATGGAAAAAAGTAATCACAACATAGAGTATACATCTATAGATCTACAGAAATTAGGCTAATAGAAAGCAAAAGGAGCAGTAAAGAAATATGTACCTGGGTTGACGGCACCATTTGCTGCTTCTCCATCTGCAGTGACCTTCAGGAAGATCTGTGAAAGGACAGCATTTTGTCATCTGGTTTAAATTGAGCATTTAACTTGATCACAAGCAATAAAGACAATGTGTGTGACTGCAGCAGGGCTCATCACAGCACAAACAAATGAGCACTGCATTCAAAATCACTTTTTATAAATTGTTCTTAAAATCGGTCTTCACTGCCATGAGAATCTTTCCCACTTGTAAATTGCTCTTGAACAGCTGACAGCTGAATATTTCTTGTGGAGTCCCACAAGGTTCAGTTTTAGGGCCCTTGCTCTTCTCTTTTTACATGCTACCTCTAGGTGAAGTTATTAGGAAGCATAATATAAATTCTCACAGCTATGCTGACGACACCCATTTATACATTTCTACTCCTTCTGAAGATCAAGACTCTGCAGACGGACTAAACAGCTGTGTGTCAGATATTTCTCACAAAATTTCCTCACAATGAATTAATTTTTTTTCTATTAAAAAAAATCACGAAAAAAAGGGAAATGCTGATCATTGGCACTAAAACTCACAGAAAGCTTTGTGAGAATCTCGGCTCTTTAGCTTCATATAACCAAACCTGCAGTAGAAACCTGAGTGAGATCTTAGACTCTGAGCTCTGTTTAATCTGCATGTAAACAGTCACTAAAGCAGCTTTTTATCATGTGAGAAAATCACTAAAGTTCAGTCTTTTCTCTCTCAGAGCGACGCAGAGAAACTCGTAGCTGCGTTTGTTCAGCAGAGTTGATCACTGTAATGATCTTCTGACTGGAGAAACCAGCCCATCCTCTAGAACCCGTACAGAACACAGCAACACGGATCCACACAGCACCAACACAGAGAGCTCATATCACCCCATTACACACTGCACTGACCGCCTGGATCTGTTGGAGAGAGTTTAAAGCTCTGCTGCTGGTTTTAAAGCTCTAAATGGCCTTAAAGCTCCTGAATGTCTGTCTCAGATCTGCAGATTCGGACCTTCTGAACTCCTTCAGTAAAACACAGAAAACGTGGAGAGACTCTTTCAGTTATTCTGCTTCTAAACTGTGGAGCTCAGTTCAGCTTTTATTAGACAGTCGAGCTCAGAGCTCACTTTTAATAAACACCTGGAAACGCAGCTCACACTGGCAACACTAATGGGGGCTCGGACCTGGATTTTTCCTTAAAGCTGCTTTGTGTCAACGCCTGTTGTAAAAAGTGATGTGTAAACAAACTATGACTCGACTTGACTCAGCTTTCTCTTCTCCAGTAATCTCATTATCTCATTATCTACATAGCCTCTGCTCAGTGCTGTCCAGTTCTCTGGACTCACTCTGCCTTTCCCCTTCAAACAGTGGAAATCAAGGGTGTGCAAACTTATCCACAAAGGGCCCAGTGTGGCAGGTTTTCATTCCAACAAATCAAGAGCTCACCCAATCGGTTTGAAGACTGAGACCAGCTGATCAAACAAGTGGGGTCAGGTGAGCTCCTGCTTGTAGGGCTGTGACGATAACCACATAACCGCGTTACTGCGATCCTGCGCCATGTGATGCCTCCCGCAGGGTTGAGCTCATTACCCTCATCAACTACATTTTGTTTTATTTCATTTTTCTGCTGGTGAAAGTTACAGGAGTGCATGTGGTGTGATATGAAATATAAACACAATAATCATTCTTTAGTCATCATTGACTGTCTTCCATCCTGGTCATTTCAGCTTTGTGCACAAAGGTCCATTAAACATATGGGGGTTTCTTTTTTGTGTGTCTTATTATTACTTATTTCTCGGACTGAGAGCTTATAATATGTACAGATAACGTTCAGTTGATAGTATTCAGATGACGTCACAATCACAAAATATGGCAGCAACATCATCAGCAGTGGCTGGTTTATTTTTAAATCTAATTTTTAAAGCAATTTAACTGATATATTTGAGTGTATTTACTTGAATTTATTTGATTTGTTGCTGTAATGATAACAAATAAGAGCTGTAATCTAAACAGCTTCACACATTTTTCAAATTTCCTGCATAATCAGTGGTTGCAATTTCTACAACAAATTATCCAAAACCACCAGTGAACCTACACGAGTCTTCTGAGTTTATATGGAATGTTGATGATGGAAAATAGTGGAAAATCTGAAATAATAAGTTTTCTTTGGGGACTATTTTGCCTCACAGTGCTCTGCATATCATGTATCCCTCCACCATGAATGGAGTTTAAGTTCTCTAAACTATCATAAAACAGTGTCTCAGTCATCAGGCAGTGAATTCATAACCATTTCATGTAGGAACTTTCTGTGAGGGAGCTTTTAGAGGTGGACGTCTGGTTCCTATCACCACCACTGTGAACAGTTCTGACTCTCTAGAACGGAGCATTTCAGCTTAACTCCGAATGACTTTTGTTTACATCTTAACAATTTAATTACGCTGAACTTTTGGAAAATTGGTGCAATTCACCTCAGCCCTCTCCAACATCATCAGCTACTGCAGATGACTTCACAGTATGCTTCAAACAGAAGGTCACGTCTTTCCTCCGCCGAGGCGGCGTTCCTCACACAAACCTGACTCTTTAAATCATTCCACAACGATGAAGTGATGGAACTTTTAAGTACAAACCGACCCAGAGCCGACCCGATTCTAACCACACTCCTTCAAACAATCTCCACCGCCTCCTTTCCTGACCACAGTGATCAATTAATCACAGCAAATGATCCGGTTCCTTCCATCTTCAAAACAGCTTGAGTTACAGCACAACTCCAGAAACACACTCTCCATCCAACACATGCTGCCAGCTTCACTCCCTCAGTCTCTGTCCAGCAGTGAGGAACTGGCTGTCCTCACTGCAAAAATCATCTCTTGGCAAGAGAAATGATCTTAAATCTAGTCAATATATCTAATATTCTTTTTGTTGAGATTGGTAGAAGCTTATTAAAAGATTATTTAACTTCTCTTTTTTTACGTTTTGAGTAAGTTTATTAAGTAAAATCCTCACTATTTTGCTTATTTTAAGAAAATGTGCTTAAAACAAGAAACAGCAAAATGATCTGCCAGTACAGTGAGAAAACCTTTACTCAATAAAATGACTTTGAACAAATGAAAAACATCTAGAAATAAGTTGAACAGTCATAATATCTGTACATCTCAGAATGAGAAATATTAGACACTTAGACCAGATTTAAGATGATTTCTCCTGTTCATTTTTTTTACAGTGCCGCCTCAGCTATTCTCCATCTTAAAGAACAACCTCCTTGAGGTTCTCCTGGACGTCGGAGAGTCCAGATGCAAGCCTGGACACAGTCGTTCTCCACAGAACCAGGAAGAACTGTCCTCAGTCCTCATCCTCCTTCACTGCCATTGACACGAAACCAACAGGTGCTTATTAACCCTCTAAGGTACATAATGATGCCAGTGGGTAAAAAAATGTTTGTAATTTTTTTTGTCATAAAATAGATAAACATTATTTATCCTCTGTGGTTCTGAGGTCATTCTTTCTCAATGTGTTCATCACTTCTTAAACTCTCCTCTAAAGGCTCTTCATATATCATGATCCTCATATGTTTCATATCTAAATGCTCCGTTATCTTCATCACTACTTTCTAAAACCGCTGCAGCAGCTTCAGCAGCTGTAAACTCTCTGCACGCCGTTTCACATGAGTCTCCGATGTGGACTGAATGAAGAATGAAGGGTTTCCGGCGTGATGGTCAGTGCTTGGTGATTTCTTGAGTGTCCATTGGTCAGTTTCACACAGAATGTAGACGGACACACCAATCCACCAGCTCCACACGGTGAGAGGCAGATGAGCACTTTGCACAGGACTGTGGATGTAAGTGTTGAGTTTTAATATGTTGAGACTTAGGGATGCTCCTATATATACTTTTTAGTAGTTTCTTGGGCATAACATGCATACATACATACATATGTCATCTAAACCGCTTATCCTTCTGGGTTGCGGTGGGGTGCTGGAGCCTATCCCAGCTGTCATTGGGCGGAAGGCAGGATACACCCTGGACAGGTCGCCAGTCCATCGCAGGGCAGACAGACAGACATACACAGTCACACTCACACCTAGGGGCAATTCAGCCTGTCCAATCAGCCTGACTGCATGTTTTTGGACTGTGGGAGGAAACCGGAGTACCCGGAGGAAACCCACACAGACACGGGGAGAACAGGCAAACTCCACACAGAAATGACCCTGGTCACCCGGCCGGGCATCAACTGGGCATAACAGTGATTTATAAAATATTTGTCAGGACTTTGTAGAATGTTTACATGAACAAAAAGACACAACACACTAAAGGAAAGAGAAAAACTGGTAAAGCATAATCTTTAAGGGAATGCGGCACCCTTGGTTTTAGCACAGTAAGGCCCGATTTCCTCATACTGCGCCTGCGTGGTGTGAGCGACGCGGACAGTCTTGTTTTTTATATTTCGCTGTCCATGTTAACTGATCAGCGCTTTCACACAGGCTGTCCTTCCGAAACAGCAGAGCATCCCAGATGGTATTTAGAGAATAGACCCGGTGCCGATTTTTTCCACGCACTATGCGTGTCATGCAGCAAAATACACTGAAATAAGCCATGAAAATCCATGAATATTAAACAGAAGACCATATAAAAATTTCATTTCACTTATGATAAAATACTAGTTAAATATTCCGTGCTGCAAACAGATTTCCCAGTTGGTCTACCTTAAAGGCTTGAAACATTTGTGTAATCAGAAGTCAGAATGCTGTTGAGGATAAATAAACATATCGCGCACTTTTATACATTACATTTTTGTTGAGCAGAGTATCTGACATGACCAGGAATGTCTGTATAACGTCCTCGATACTCCGCAGCTCTAACACTGTATGTATGAAAGGCCAGTGCATTCGAGCTGTAGCGGTCATGCTGCCGCATCACTCACGCCACGCAGACGCAGTATGTGTGAATCAGGTCTAACACAGTAAAGAGTCGAGAGATCCTCTCTTCATAATCATAGTTGATAAAAGCTGAATAAAACTGTTCTAAAAGAGGAGATTAGAGATGTACCTCCTCCAGTGAGGTGTCTGAAATGCCGAAGCTGCTGAGGCCAATGTCCCCCAGCGTTTCCTCCAGCTCTCTGAACAGACTGGCATAGGAGCGGTACTTGAAGCCCTTATTGGGCAGCAGGTAGGTCATCTCCTGACCGATCATCTCTATCAGCTTAGCCTCAGGGACGTGGTGATGGATCAGACTGGTGATGCTTTCCACATCGCCTGAGGAGAGAAGAGAGCAAGCAGAAACATTTGTTAAATGTTGGATAATTTAAGATGACTAAGGTCATTTGAGTCCAGATTTTGCACTAACCGTCCAGCGCTCTCTCGAAGTACTGTCCCTGACATTCCTCCTTGTACTTGGTGCAGGTGGAGCATGTGCAGGAGCACTCTGAGGCGCAGTCGCACTCGTTCTGCAAAGTCAACAACTGGGGGTCAGTGTCATATTATGGCCTGGCAGTTCCACCACTCACCACCAGAGGTCACTTTCCCCCCAGTACTCAGCCCTATCTCAGCTGGAGCACTCGCAGCCCTGCAGTCCTCGTTAGTGTGCAGGTGAGGACAGCGAGGCCAAAGGGCTGAGGTACTCAACTCCAGACCTCGAGTCCAATTTACAGTCCAGAGGCCAGATTCACAAAAGCTTTCTTAAGAAAAAACTTGTGAAGGTTCTTAAGACAAACACTAAGAAGTTCATTAGAATGTGTTTAAATGCGATTCTCAAAAAAACCTAAGAAGTTCTCAAATATTCTCTTAAAATAATCTGAATTATTTCTTTAAGATTTTCTTAAGAATATCTTCACTGTTTGCTCAAGTAGGCTGTGCTGTATTTTACACCATACCATAAATGCTGCGAGATTCATTTTGAATTTTATTAACTGTTATTTACATCTTTTAGTTTTATCCATTTAGAAGAGCAAAATGGAAGGAAAACATCAAACCAAGCATTTAAAAAATAATCAGCAAACAAAAACTAGAGGTGATGGTGGAATAAACAGCCAACAGGAACAAAATCCTCATTGGAAAATATGATAATTGTGGGGTGACGGACGAGGATGAGGAGCAGCAGAGGCAGCATCTGAGATCAATTTAGACACTGACCTCATCAACTTTCACAGACTAAGACAAGTGAGAGGCTGTCATAAGATTAAGAAAACATTTAAGAACAACATATTTTCAAGAATATCACTTATTCTTAGAATTATTCTAAAGAAAATAGTTAAAAAAAGAAATTATACGACAGTTAGTTCCGGCCATGCAAGCTGATTGGTTGAGCAGCGTTCTAACTGTGCTGTTATTTCACCATAACATCACATTTTTTTTACAAACACTGTATCACTCCACTGAGACGCCGTTGCTAAGCAACGACTTTGACAGCCGTAGGAGACGCTCAAGACATTTGAACGTTTTTACTTCTTACTTTGCCACAAACAGAAAACGGACACTTTTAAGATCATGTTTGACCGACAGCCGATTTGGTCAGACTCTGAAGATGAGACGACACTAAATTCCCAAACTGTCGTCACCACTGAGCAGCTTTTCAGTCGGCAGCTGAGACAGAAGAACAGCTGAACAACCTGGAATCAGCCAGAAATGAACCCAACACCATTCGCCAAACTAAACGGGCTGTAAGATGTTTTACAGACTGGCTGGAACAAAACAACATTAATACTGATCTGGCAAAAACTGACAAAACTGAGCTGAACTTGATATTGCGGCAGTTTTATGGTTCAGTCTGTACTTCAAAAGGCGGGGCTTACAGCAGACTGTGCAGCGAGTGGGCGGAGCTCATTCGCTGACGTAGCAACAAGCTGCTCGTTAAGGAACTATAATTTGGTGAAGGAACTGCGAACATTAAAACACATTAAACGCCGCGTTCACGGCCCAGTTTATTAATTTATTACTTTATTTATTTAACTGCTGTATAAAAGCAGTAGAACACTGGAGGAGTGTGTTATCGCCAATAACATAGAAATGTTCTATCTTGTTGTCCTTAGTTCAGATCTGACGGGTCAAGAAAAGATTTTTCACTAATTTGCGTAACGGAAGCAAATCTGATCGTAATTTAGGAAATTTATCTTATCTTCCAGCATCTTTTCTCCAGTTAGGAAATCTTAACCTACTCGATCAAAGTCGACAATCAGCAACCGACCATAAACACACACAGCTGAAACGTAAACACGTAATCAAAATAATGATAAACAGTTAATGTAGTAAAAATGTAAGTAAATGTTCTTTTTTATTTTTGCTTTTGTAATTCTGTATTTCGATATTTGCTTAAAGAAGAGGTCAGTTAGATTTCTGTTTACACAAACAAAAAATGTCTGTACTTGCGTCATGTCCAGTCAGAGGCGAACAATTTTAATAACATTTTATCACTTCTCATATCGTCATCTTAACATCCGACAGTTTCATCCAACTTTGCATGTTTTGTCAGTATCGTACAGCCCTGTCTGGGGACTTGGGCACCATCTGGGACAGGCCACTAGTTTGTCTCTCTACTCAGTAACTGACCTCTTTCTTGCGCAGATCCTTGATGCGGCGCACCAACGTGAGGTAGAACCCAACGCCAAAGCAGTTCTTCAGGAACAGAGGGGAGCCGCAGCAGTGGAGCTGACCTTTAGAGATGATGGCCACCCGGTCACTCAGCAGGTCAGCTTCATCCATGTGGTGGGTGGACAGGATGACGGTTCGCCCTGAGATACATCAGGTACAGCAACCAGCATGTTAACTGACATATAGTTAGTGACTGTGTTGCAAAGCAGTCGGCAGCACTGCTGTTATCAGACAGTTATTCTTCTACCTGGTTCATATTTTTTGTCCACTAACTCATCCTGCAGTTTTCGAGATACTGACACTGTTCCAACTCCGGAATGTTCAGCCTTATCAGGAATGGTGGTTATATACAGCTTTTCAATCATTAAATGAGGATTTTTTTCCCATAGAAATGAATGGGGTGAAGTTGCTGCACCCAATTTATGTCATGTTGATAGAAGTCCATTAGTAACACCCTATTAACCATGTGGGCAACCATAAGAACCACTTAGCATCACCCTAGCAACCACCTGGGATACCATAGCAACCACCTAGCCACACCCTCACAACCACCTAGCAACACTCTAGCAACCATCTAGCAACACCCTAGCAACTACCTTATCAACACATTTGCAACCATCAAAAATATCATAGTAATCATTTGGTAACACCAAGGATACCACAGCAACCACCTAGCAATTACCTAGCAACACCCTAGTAACCACCTGGGATACCATAGCAACCACTAACCAGTCAGAAACACCCTAGCAACCACCTGGGAAACCATAGCAACCACCTACCAACCACCTCACAACCACCTGCGATACCATATCAACCACCTCGCAATACCCTAGCAACCACCTAGCAACATACTAGCAACCACTTGGGACACCATAGCAACTACTTATCAGCAGCTTTGCTTAAAATCATCAGTTTTAAAATGCCATAGCAACTGTTCAGCAACACCCTAGCAACCACATGGGATACCATAGCAACCACCTAGCAACACTCTAGCAACCATCTAGCAACACCCTAGCAACCACCTAGGAAACCATAGAAACCACTTATCAACACTTTTGCAACCACCTGAAATACCACAGCGACCATGTGGCAATACTATAGCAACCACTAACCGTTTGGCAACACCCTAGCAACCACCTGGGAACTGCTTAAGCTGCGCAGTCAGACTGCATTTTCCTCAGGAAGTGCACTGTTTTAGTTTTAAACAATCCTCCAATCCTGTATAAGAATGTTTAACCTCGTTAATGCAGCACCTTCACACATTACAGTGCAGCCCAAAGTGCTTTACAGTGACGAAGGCAAATAAGGAGAGAAGAAACAGGAGACAGAGGAGATAAAACACTGAGAAAAGGAAGGAAATAAAAAATGTAAAACAAATTCTAAAAATAATACTCCAAAATAAAATAGTAATTAAATAAATAGATAAAAACAAAAATAAAATAGTGAAATGGGACAACAGTAAACTGTAGCACACAATAAAAATATTGAAGAATTAAAAGTCCTTTAGCATATTAAATAAGAAAATTCCCTGACCAGCTGATACAACTTACTGAGGCGTCCATTTTGACAGCGGCTCCAGGAGAAACTTTAACGGCCAGAACTGAGTGTTTGTGGATTTATGAGGCTTTTACTGTGGGTCTATGAGGTTTTCTAATGCTGCAGAGTTTTACCTGTGCGGTATTTGAGGAGCAGGTCCCAGATGGAGCGTCTGGAATACGGGTCCACTCCGGAGGTTGGCTCGTCCAGAATCACCACCTTAGATCCCCCAACAAACGCCATGGCAACAGACAACTTCCTCTGCATTCCCCCTAAACACAGAAAGAAACCGGCTGCCTTGTAAACTAATGTTTCTGCACGGCTGACGCTATTCTGTGATTTCACTCAAGAACAGCCAAAAGATCATTAATTAAGTTTGAGTGACCCTTATTAGTCCCACAACGGGGAAAATTTCACCTCTGCATTTAACCCAACACACATATATTGTCAAATATTGTCAATATTGTCAAATAAAGTATCATTTCCCTGAAACTCTATTATCGCATGAACTACACTCTTAATAAGATGGTTCCTTGTAGAGGGGGCGGGGCAAACAACTCTCTCCAATTTTCTGAATTTGGGCTGCAGAGCCCCTTTTAAACGTTTGCTGTCAGTATTACATATTTCTCCTTTAAGTAACGTTGTGCCAATGTAGTGTCAGCAATTCTGAGCTGCACATCTGTTTATTTTATCAGTTATGGTTGGAATTAACCTTTGCATGCCTTTGGTTTTTGCTTTGTTTCTGACCGTTTGACTTTGTGAATTATAGCAGATATATCATATCCATGTAGTACATAATGACCACCTGGTGGGCTACACTGGGCTTAACCTTTAGATTACTTAATTTGGCCCTCACTCTGCTTGATTCCAGTCAAGCAGCTTTCCTGGCTTTTACTGGCTCTTCCTCAAACACTGATCTACAGGCTGATCCTTAATCTGGACAGATTATCTTGCCGTGTTTGTGTTCGGACCCACCAGAAAGGTTCTGTGCCTCATCATCTCTCTTGTTGGGTAAGCCCAGGTCCTCCAGCATGTCCTCCACTTCCTGTTCAGCTTCCTTTTGCTCTCGACCCTTCAGCAGCGAGTAGAAGAGGATGTGCTCCTCCACGGTCAGACTGGAGGGGCAGGAGGGGTACATACAGAACAGAATACACACAGGCAATATTCTGATCAATATGATGGCCACTCTCAACAAGAGACATTCAAATTACAAGCAAAATTAATCTTATTTCAACCTTATTTTCAAGATCACCAACCAGGCACATGGTAAGGACCCCAGTCACTATGAGGCCCCCACCAGATTTACAACAAACCAGCCAGTATGATCCATTTTCATACACAAAGTTTTATACTTTATCATTAGAAAAATATAATCAATATTGTCAAATAAAGTATCATTTCCCTGTATCTCTATTATCACATGAACTACACTCTTAAAAAGATGGTTCCTCATAAAGACAATGGTTCTACATAGAGCCATGAACACTCAAAGAAACCTCTGCATGCTTAAATGGTTCTCTGAATGGTGAAATGGTTCTATAGATTGACGGAGAATGTGTTGTGTATGGCTCTGTATAGCACCAAAAAGGGTTATTTTATTATATACAAGCTTGGCATCATAACCAAAACAGAACCCTTTTCAGGTTCCATATACAACCATATACAACACATTTTCCATCAATCTGAAGAACCATTTCACCAAGCAAAGAACCCAGAAAGCCGCAGCTCCCCCATTTACTTGTATTTGTTTACAGGCTCGTCTTGCCCAGACCGATATGGTGGCCATACTGATGTGTCACAATTATGGGCCAACACGGCATCTATGTGTATATGTCTATGACTTAAGGCTCGTTTAGGCTCAGCGTTAAATACGGGTACGGGTGGAGCTTCTGTCTGTACTCTGCAATCATTTTATCCATATTTGTGCATGTTCTCTAAAAGCTTACAGATACAGATGAAATGGAGAAGTACCACCGGAAGCCATGTGGGGGCAGTGTAGCCAAGTGAAAAGAATTCTGGTGACATAGTGTAAAGAATTCTCCATCCACATGTCACAAAGTATTTAACGGCTTCACAGACACCACAGTCTACAGCGCTGCCTCTTTTGTAGTTGGTACATTATTGTGACCTCCTCCACTGGACTGCCCTCTAGTGGACATACTGCTTATGTGGGCAAAGATGGTTACATCATTTGAAACGGATCTGTCTAATAATATGCATGTCTTGTAGGATTTGAAATGATGTATTAATTAAACAGCAAAGGGTGACTCACTGGTTGAACAGGATGTTGTACTGGGGGCACATGCCCAGAGACTGCCGTATAGCATCCATATCCGTCCGAATGTCTTTTCCCATTGACGTAAGCCGTTCCTGATGTTGGTGGAAACAAGCCAGTAAGGATGGACCTAACAGAGCAGGAAACTGGTATGAGAAACCCCTGGAAAAGAACCTTTCCTAGCTTGTTAGCAGGATAAATTAGCAGTAAATGAACATGCATAAGTGTATGCACAAAAAGTGTGAAGGGCTTACAGTGTGGTCGTCTTTCCTGCTCCGTTGTGGCCGAGGAAAGATGTGATTTGGCCTTCATAGAAGGTGATGTTGAGGCAGTTCACAGCTGGCTTTGCGCTTCCAGGATAAACCTTTACAAGATCCTTCACCGACACTCCCACCAACAGCCCCTCTGGCTCAGGCTCGAAGAACAGATTTCCTGCGGAAGCAAGAGGTTTTACTGCATCACTCATTTCACTGTGGTGGCAAATCAGAACACATTCATATACAGTGTATTAGTAGAGCGCGGTATGGGCAAAAACCTTTATCATACACTAAAAAGGTTCTCTATAGAACCATCTACAGCTCATTCTCCATCAATCTGAAGATGACTTACTACTTACCCTGACATCCACCAGCTTCTCATTTGAATTTTCCCATTCCGCCTGAAAAGGTGCTGCAGTTACATTCTGGTGCCATAATGACAATAACTGCTGCACCATTTAAGGTGGAATGGGAAAATTTGAACGGCAAGCAGGCGAATAAGAAGCTCACTTCAGCTGCGTAGTTTTAATGCTGGTAGTATTTTTTTGATAAGGTGATTCAAGCTATCAAAAAATAGAGGCTTTACTATACACAGAGGTTTCATGTGTGAACATTTTGACAAAGAACCACTATTCATCTGAACACCATCTCATCTCCATGCTAGGCTAATGGCAAACAGCTAACCCCAATAGATTGGCTTTCCCTTCCACTCTCTTTTCCCCTGTTAACTCCTTAACTCATTACAACAGAGGTCAGTAATATTTGGACTGCGGTTCGAGTCTGGACCCAGACGCTGTCCTATGCGGACCTGGATCTATAACCGATAAACTATGGAGAATTATTTAATTTCGACAGGGTGGTCCTATTGTAATCAGCGTAACATTTCTAGTCATTACAGTACAGGTTTAGCGGCCCGTGAAAGTCACAGACCAATCGCATGCGTTGTAAATGTCCAATCAAACTTGCTGCCTGTCTGCAGTCACTTTGAAACCAATCAAAGTCTGCTTAAGTGATGGTCTACAATATTATCTCTGATATGTGAGGTTAATCATCATCATCATCATCATCTTAAGTCTATTAATCCAGATCGGGTCACAGTAGCAGTTGGAAGAGCAGAGAATCCCAGGTGCCCCTGATGACCAACCTCCTCCAACTCATTCCGGGGGGACCCTGAGATGCTCCCAGGCCAACTTGGAGAAATAATCCCTCCGGCGGGTCCTGGGACGACCTCGGGGTCTCGTCCCAGTAGGCTGCACTTGGTAAACCCCCACCGGGAGGCGTCCAGGGAGCATCCTGATCAGATGTCCGAACCACCTCAACTAGCTCCTCTCAGTGTGGAGGAGTAGCGGCTCTACTCTGAGCTCCTCCTGGATGACCAAGCTCCTCACCCTGTCAGGTAGAGTGTAGCCCACCACCTTGTGAAGAGGCTCATTTCTGCTTGTATCTGTGATCTCATTTTTTCAGTCATTATCCAAAGCTCATGACCACAGGTGAGGGTCAGGATGTAGACTGACTGGTAAACAGAGCTTTGCCTTATGGCTCAGCTCCCTCTTCACCACTACAGTCTGCATTACTGCTGCCTGTCCCAGCCTGCGGCCGATCCCACCATCCCTCTTTCCATCACTCGTCAACAAGACCCTGAGATACTTAAACTTCTTCACCTGGGGAAGGTCCTCTCCCCTCACCTGGAGTGGGCATACCACTGCAGCAGAGACTGCCAGTTTAATGGGAATCAGAATTTTCACATTTGTTTTTACAAAGAAAGTTTTGCTTTTTTAAACGTTTAGCTTGTAGCGTATGTTGTAAATACATCTACAGCAAAGACATTTTGTCTAAGAGAATTTGTCTACTTTTGGCTACCACCCTCGGCCCCTCTTACAGGCACTGTGTCCGTTCAGCTTCAGATCAGTGCTCTTTTTGCTCTACTCGTTTCTCCCTCACCTGTCAGCTCTGCCATTTCTTCATCCGGGGGAGGAGCATCTCCCTCTCTCTTCAGCTGCTCCTCTTTCTCTCTCTCCAGCCTCTGGCGTCTGTCCTGGTGCTTGCACTGTTTGCGGGAGCCGTTACAGTCAGGCTCCACCGCAGGGCTTTCTCTGTCCTCCTTCTGCTCTACCTTCTCCACGTTCTCCACATTCGCCGCTGGAGGCTTCTCAGGAGCTGCAGAGGGAAATGGAGATGGGTCTGAACATTTCCCCCCTACCCCAAGTGCAATCAAGGCTAAGGTACCTAACAACTGAACAACTCTACACAACTCTATGGCAAGCAAGTGGTGATTTAAGTCTGCATTTAGCACCATGATAATTAGTGTATATAAGCTTAATTGACTATCTCTAATAGACTTGATTATGAGGTTTCTAACACTGTATAATTCACTGTTGTCTATAAACGTGGATTAAAGTGTGTTGTGTAGTTAAAAACAGCAGCAGGCGTCTGGAGGCCTGAATTCTGTCCGTAGTTTTGTCCGTTTTTGTAGATAAAGAGGTTTGGCCAAAAAACTAGTGATGTCTGAATACTGAGTACACTGTCCTAAATGTATTTAGTAATGTATTCCATTACAATACATAAAAAAGTAACATATTCAGAATCCATTTAGAGTACATATTGATAAGGCACATGGGGAAAACTGTTACTGGTGGCATTTTCCTTCATGTAATTCTTCTGTTAATATGTTGAATGAAAAATTCATTTATTTAATTGGAGTTACAGAATTCTTAACATTATTTTGGCCGATCACATTGATTTATCAGTCCACTCAGGCTTTAGCAGAGCTCAGTAACGCTGAGATTAATAACTGATCACATTGATTTATCAGTCTACTCAGGCTTTAGCAGGAACTTCAGTGTTTGTAAAGAAAGCTGTTTTTTGAGTCGTCTGTAGACTGTTACTATGCGCTGATGGTGTTTCTTTTTAAGATTGTTTTTTTAGTGTGTAAGTATTCTAAAAGTATTCTTTTAAAAATGTAATAAAATCACTGTATTCTGAATACTGCCGAATACTGAACATGTAACTCGGACTGAATACAGATACTTAATTTCTGTATTCTGAATAAGTATTCCCAATACTTGTATTCTGTTACATCCCAACCCCGTAAATAACAGTGTGTCACACAGTGTCAGACACCCCATTAGCAGGTGGTTACACAGGTAAAAACATCATCACTTTAACGATATTGTAGTACCTGGATCAGCCATGTCTGAGTGGGGGCGCTCTGGGCTCTGCCAGTAGGACGGCTGGAGAGGGAAGTAGAACGGACGACCAATCCCATACTGGCCTGCAAAAATGCACAAGGTAGTTCTACATAAATTAACCAACCATACAGTCAAACTCCACATAAAAACTCACTGTAAGCTCCAAAACATAAGAGCATTAAGTGGTGAACTTGTTCTCATCAGACTTTGCAGTAATAAGACAGAAAAGACTCAATATGCAGTGAGTGTTCTGAGGATCCAGATACTGACCTGGGAAAACATTATCTAGATACCAGGCTAGAACAGCATAGAGAAACGAGTCGAAGAGCATCATGCGGATGGAGTTGAGGAAAGAGTACTCGTCGCCCTCTAGTGGGCTGGTGCCGATGTTGTCCCACTGCAGCCCCAGGCCCTGCTCCTCATAGCGGGACAGGTACTCCGTCCCAAAGCCAAACGCCACTGGAGACAGCAAGCTCTGAAAGAGAACCGGGATTAAATAGTTAGATGGGAGGGGGTTAAAGCAGCACTATATAAGATTTTTTTGTTAACACTGAAAGAAGTAGCACTGCTGAGTATGGAGAAAAAATAACACTAAAATATGCTGAGCGTGTCCTGCTGTGAGTCACCCTGTAAAGCCTGAAAATAATCATTTAAAAGTCAGAGGCGTCGAGTTTTTCACACCACGTCGTACGTCTTTACTTATTAACGTCACACACAGACTCTAAAAGGAGGTCCGGCTCGATGTTTCGGCCTCAAATGATCTCAGAATCAACATCACACTGATGAAGATGTGATGACTATAGTAGATAATTCTCTCACATCCTCAGAGACGCTCCTTCACCGAGTCTAGACTGAGTTCTCTTTGGATTCTCTTTCAACTCACTCGCATAAGTCAGATTCATCCACTTACTGGTCCAAAGCAGAACCAATGTTACAAAATGTTCTTCCACAAGTTGGGTGCAATTACATATTTCCACCAGAGAGGTCTCCAAATCCCCAAATCCTACATGGTGTTGCTTTAAGTGTCAAGACAAGCCGTAGTCAATGTCTCAGTAAGACTGACAGCAATGAACCTGCACGAGACCTGGTACAGTAACCAGCACAACTCATGTGAACAGAAGTCGAAACATCAGCGGGGGAATAATAAGGTCTTATAGCTGGTAAAGTGGAGAGTTCCAGTTTTCATGAGTGAAAAACTTCATGGTGGTTTATGACTCTAATGGCAGACTACTCGAGGAAAAGAGGCACTTTTGTTCCAATGTTTTAGCAAGAAAAATGATAAAAGGGCTGCAAGATTCAATGATGTGAAGCCTGAACAATAGTGAATATCAATAAAGGTACATACCAGGTTTTAAGTGTTAAACTGATATAAAACGAAAGTTCTGGTCCTAAAATCTGATTGGCTGAGCTGCGTTTGAAGCCGTTGTAAAACCCACAATATACCACGGCTCTGACCGCCTCACGGTGACTGAACTCTGTATCACTGCGCCACGGCACGAACAACCCTTCAGCGGTTAATGGATTAATCTTTGACTCTAACGCTGATCACACGGAGCACCGAGTGAACTGATGAAGTAAGAACCTGTTTTTTGTTTAAACTGAGGAGCTGATGACTTATGTTCTTAACTAGAACCAGCTAACAGGCTAAAAGATAGCAAACATGCTAAACAGCTCCATCATTAATAGCACAGGCTTGAATTAAAGTACTCATGATATGATTCACTGAAAAACGGCAGTATAAAGTCTAAAGAACGTCACCTGAATGTCTCACACACTTCAAATGTCCGTGTTTCAGTCAGAAGTCAGAAACCCAGACTGAATCCCAAACGGCTCCATAGCTAAATACTGAGCTGTGTAACATTAAGTTTAGAAATTCTAGCTTCTGCTGTCAGACAGTGACTGCCTGTCCAGTATGAATGTGGATGAATCCCAAATGACCGTTTTTAGCGACACTTTGCTCTGCTGGGCTGCAGGAGTCAGTATTTAAACTCCTACGTAGTGCACTATGTAGGGAGCAGGGAGCCGTTTGAGATTCAGCCCCAGCGTGAGAAAAGTGGCGTCGTCAGACTGGCAGAAAGACTCACAGTGGTGATTTGGTGACCAGAAAGTACTTATAAACTGAACGTTTCTGCATTAAACAGTGCTGCGTTATCATATGTTCACTATTATATGAAAAAAAGTTTTAAAAATCATGAACTGTCTGCAGTTTACAGTGATTGGCGACCGAACACTCTTCTCCTCATTCAACAATCAGTGGTTGATTAGCAACGATACCGTACTCTAAAGGAACTACATTTCTTGGTGGAATACTTGTTTATGTTGGTTTTTATTAATAATAACTTAAATAATTATCTAAAACATTGTGTATTTTAATATGTTTTATGTTGGCTGCCGTGATAAAATCACTGTAACCCACTGCCTTTCGTGGCTTATTGCTTTAATATACTGTATTCTACAAGTATTATTTTCCCTCCTCACTCATAATGTTTGTGTTTATAATGTTAGTGGAAACACTAATTCATTTCTACATGATCATTTTCCTCTCTTTATTCCTTACAATTAAACAGGCTGTTCTTGTTGCAGTGCCTTTAAGACTGATATATGTAAATGAGCTCTGTTCTGATTGGCTGTGTGTTATTCAAAAAGCAGTCCATGGAACAGACTGGTAAGTTAAGTCAGGGTTTTGGAGGGAAAGATAACCTTCAGCTGCTTCTTTCAGATGTGTGGATCGTTCGGAAGCTGAAAAGCTGCTTCCCAACAGCCAGAAACAGCACAACGTTTAATCGTTTTCCCACAACGTCCACTCCAGTCACTCTGATACAGACTGTCTGCAGGAACACTGCAACACTTCAACACATGACAGGCAGTCATATGTACCCGTGTTCATGGTTGAAATCACAACCGTGATGAATTCAAAACGGACAGTTTCCCCAGCTTTGTTTCCATATATCGTCGCTGTCCAATGACAAACAAGTATTGCCAAAATAGTAATTTTACAGGAGAGAGCAGAAAACATTCTTAACTTTCAATGCAAGTCAATGCAAAGAAATTTTATTCCGAGCGATTTTGGAGCATTTCTATTTGTCCAATCATCATGGAACTCAGTGTAAAGCGCAGCTGCTGTGTTCAAATGCTGTAGAAAAGTAAAAATAAAAAAATGGAGCTGCATGTTTTTCTTTGGACAGAGACGATATGGACTGTATAGACTGTGAAGTGAACACGTTTTAAAACCTGAACGATGTTCACAGTCTACTTAAAACACTGATTTCAAACAAGCGAGGTCATTCAGGCCTCCATCATATGGACGCTTTAAGTGTTCTGCGACTGAGACCCAGCTAAACGTACATTTACCACTTCATGTGTTCTATATATTTCTTATGTAGCACTTATTTAGACTGAGCCTGGAGAAACTACAAAACTAAAAAGCTCAAAAATACTGTAAGAGACATTTCCATATTTTGAATACTACACAGCAGGCCTGCGAGCGATATCTCCTGGAAAGTTCTCAGATCAGGTCAAAACCAGTGGTGGACGAAGGACACAAATCATGTACTTGAGTTAAAGTAGAGACACCCAAGGTAAAATATTACTCCAGTAAAAGTAGAAGTTCCTCCCTTTAGACCTCCACTTGAGTACAAGTACTAAAGTATTTGCCTTCAAATGTACTTAAGTATTAAAAGTGAAAGTACTAGCCAAAAACGGACTAGCCCCTACCTACTTGACCTCAAGCCCTTCGAGCTTTAAGTACAGCTCGGCTTGACCTGCCGTCCTTCAAGACGAGCATCTAGACTTTTCTCTCTACTGGCACCCAGGTGGTGGAGCGAACTCCCACTGGCTGTCCGAACAGCAGAGTCTCTCTCTGTCTTCAAACGCAGACTGAAGACCGTCTCTTTATACAGCACTTAAATGACCACTGAGTTAAGTACTTATTGTAATGTATTGTATTGGATTGTATTGCACTGCTCTGTGTTTAACTCTGCTCCTGTTTTCTCTGGGTATCAACAGGGACTTTTGTTTCTAGCAGTGTCTGAGCTGGACTGGCTTTCTCTCTAACCTATTGGTAACTAGCAAAGATACTTTCTCTAGATAGACAAAGCACTTTTTGTAAGTCGCTCTGGATAAGAGCATCTGCTAAATGCTGTAAATGTAAATATGCTAAACGATTAATTAACTTAATGCAACTTCATTACAACTTTAAGTTTAATAAAAACTTTAAACTCACAAATGAGTTTCACTAAACTGCATCTGTAGGTCTCTGTTCATAAACATAAACTAGACAAAACTAATTTACTATAAAATGAAATGTGTTTGTATAAATTCAGAAAAAAGACACGTCAGTCTCAACTGCATATGAGTACATATTTCTATATTGTGGTCTGTTTACACAAAGTTAGGTTAGTTCATCATTTATGTTGAATAGACTCTCCCAAAATTTTACGCTGCTGCACTGATGTTGAACCGTGTGCTGCACTGGGTCGGTATGACCAACAGGTCAAAACAAGCTCAAAACAAAGTGACCGCTGTGCCCTGATTGGTGTTTTTGCTTTGCGCTTCTTTTGTTTTGACATGTTACGTTTTTATACACACATAAACCAAAAGGAACGACAGATTTCTCAAAATGTAGTGGAGTAAAAAGTGAGATATTAGACTCTGAAATGTAGTGGAGTGAAAGTAAAAAGTCGCCGACAGATACACGAAAAAGTACAGAATTACATTTACTTCGTTACTGTCCACCACTGGTCAAAACATTCCAGCACAGCTGTTAAACAGAATTCGCCGGCTCACCACTGCGAGCTTCATGTTTTTGGTGATGCGGTCCTGCCAGGCGAAGCACAGGATGTGAGGCAGATACAGAGTGAAGTAGATGATGCCGCTGCAAGCAGCAGCCAAGTTGGCCTTGTTGAAGAACACACTCATCAAGAAGCTCTGCATGATGGTGGCCGTGGAGAAGGTTAGCAGGAAGAGGAAGAGGATGATGGGGTTGCTGTAGTTCAGCACCTTTCCAGTCTGGAGACACAGAAGAAGAAGAAGCACAGAGTTTCCGTCAAACCGTCCGTCTGTCACCCCGACTGTCTTGGTGTCCTACACTCTTCAAGGGTTCTTTAGTAAAGGTATCCATGTAGAACCATTAGTTCTATATAGAACCATCTACACGCTTAAATGGTTCTTTGCATGGTGAAATGGTTCTTCTTAGTGCTATACAGAACCACATTCAACACATTCTCCATCAGTCTGAAGAACCATTTCACCATGCAAAGAACCTGGTGTTGTATATATTTGTGTTTTATATGGTTCTACATAGAACCTTTTTGAAAATCGGTCTATATAGCACCAAAATATTACATATATACATTACATAACCAAAATGTTATGTATGCTATTGTTATGATGTCAAGCTTGTGACAATAGAATAATTTTCTAAAAGGTTCCATATAGAACCATATACAACACATTCTCCATCAATCCGAAGAACCATTTCACCATGCAAAGAACCTAGTGTTGTGTGTGTGTATATATATATAATCTTTTTGAAAAATATTCTATATAGCACCAAAAAGGGTTCTGCTATTGTTATGATGTCAATTGTGTAACAACAGTTTTCGGTTCTATTTACAACCATTTTCAAAAAGGTTCCATATAGAACCATATACAGCTCATTCTCCATTGATCTGAAGACACTTTTCACCATGCAAAAAGCCCTTTAACCATGCAAGTGGTTCTTTGAGCGTTTATGGTTCTATGTAGTTGTCTTCACTAAAGAACCCTTAAAGAACCATCTTTTTTAAGAGCGTAAAACGCCTTGAGTTTGTACAGAGTGCATTACACTTCAACAGAACTCTCTAAGATGGGATTTCAACACTTGTCACTACATGTCAGTTTAAAGCCTGTCATTTTCATTAAAGTGCTGTAGTGAAAAGTGTCAGACTGGCTGCGTCACTAATAGAAGTAACCAGATAAATGGAATAGAATAATTTATGTGCTGCACAGATCCACTAGAGGGCACAATTACTCCATTAGGGAAAGATGAAAGCTTAAGGGCTCAAAGAAAGAGCCCAGATCTCTTTGAAGGGGAATTCCATCAATTTTTCAAACTTCCTCCATAATTAAGCAGTTAAGACGTAAACCGAGTCGTTCAGACTGGTTTGGTGTGAAACGCCTTTTTGGCCTAAAATATTTTAAATATATTTTTAAAATTAATTTTGCTTTGCATCCCCCTGTATATATATATATATATATATATATATATACATACATGTGAGGGTCCATGGGGGTCCTGACCACTGAAGAACAGGGTAAAAGGGGGCTAACAAAGTATCAGAGAAACAGATGGACTACAGTCTGTAACTGTAGAACTACAAAGTGCACCTATATAGTAAGTGGAGCTGAATGAGCCTAGAAACAAGGACATAATGTTATGCCTGATTGGGTTCTTTAGTAAAACAGGGGTTCTATATAGAACCATGACCCCTCAAAAAACATTTCCATGATTAAAGGGTTCTTTGCATGGTGTGAACTAATTCTTCAGATCGAAGGCCGGACTAATTATGTATTGTACATGGTTCTACATAGCACCAAAAAGGGTTCTTCTATTGTTACAAGCTTGACATTGTGACAATAGAAGAACCACTGAAAAACCACTTCACCATGCAAAAAACCATTTAAGCATGCAAAAGGTTCTTTGAGTGTTCAAGGTCCTATATAGAACCACTGTCTTTACTAAAGAACCCTTAAGGAACCATCTTTTGTAAGAGGGGGGCCCCTGGTTCCTATCACCCCCACTGTAGAGAAATCGGTCAACTCTACTCTTCATGACTTTGTTTACATCTCAACGACTGATTTATGTAGAATTTTACTAAATCGGTGGAGTTCCCCTTTAAAGGAAAGCTTCACCCATACTTTGTCCATAACTGGCTAAAAGCTGCAGATTCCTCATCAGTGAAGATCCCAGGCCCAGCAGTGAGCATGTACAGTGTTCTGCTCCTCACCATGACAATGCCGGTGAGCAGAACGGTGCTGATGGTCATCATGATGAAGCTGTCGATGAACCAGGTGTACCAGATGACCCCGTTAGTGACCCCCATGGCCTTCAGTGTCTCCTTCAGCCTCATCTCCTTCTCCAGCACTATGCTCTTCACCATCATAGACACAGAGTAGATCCAGGCCAGCACCATGAAGATGGGGAAGCAGCGGTTAAGGGTCAACATGAACCTGGGGTCAAAAGAAAGGAATCAGTGCACTTTGCCTTCTACAGAACACGTTAGCTCTGACCGCGGTGCGAAAACTCGACTGTTGAGATAAAAACTGGGAATGCATGTAAAGAAGCCGTAAGTCGTAAGTGTTTAAAGCTCCCAGCTCCCTTGATTAAGGACCAGATACGCAGAGTTCACCAAATAAATCACAGCTTGTCGGGACAAAACCTTGTGTCTCTAAAAAGGGAACTTCACAGGAGAAGGAAAACTGTTATTACCTTTCACACACATCTAAGCTGCGTATCCTCCTCACAGGGGAGCTGGAGCCTATCCCAGCGGTCAGGGCGGAAGGCAGGGAACACCCTGGACAGGTCACCAGTCCATCGCACACAGACACACACGCCCAGGGTCAATTGGAGATACCAATTTAGTGTCTCCATTTGGCCGGACTGCATGTCTTTGGACAGTGGGAGGAAACCCACACAGACACGGGGAGAACATGCAAAGGATCCTGGTCACCCGGCTGGGGAATCGAACCCAGACCCTTCTGCTGTGAGGCAACAGCACCACCCACTGCTGCCCTTCTTATCTTTCAATGGAAGTAAATGGAGAAATATTCCAAGTATTTTTGAATCATTCCTGTTGGTCCGTTCATCAGGACATTTTGCCACAACATAAACGGCAACTGCCTTTTTCAAATTACATCAGAAAATTAAATACGATAATTCAGGGTTTTGTCCTGACAGCAGTGACACTGAGTGATACTCACTCAGAGTACATCAAAATAAGTGTAATTGATTGATTTTATCAGACCCCAAAGACGAGATTTTAAGTGAGACATATGAACACAACTTGAATATTAGTTCTCCAGGTGTTTTCTGCTGCACATACTTCTCTCTTTCTTTTTCAGTACCAGAATCTGATGCTGGTAAATCGAGGCCAGTGGGGAAGAAATCTGATCAATTTTCATTTGGAAATTTTATGATGCTTTCCTATGTTTGCTTTGATCCTCACAGCAATGTAAGAAGTGACAAGTAAATTATAAAGTAACAAGTAGCAATAATTATTCATATTGTTATTATTTGTGCGTCATATGTTATTATTCCATATTTCTGCTAAACTGCTTGTTAATTTCTCTCCTCTACACTGTTAGAAATGAAAGGTTCTGTTCAGGAACATTTTTCGTTCATCAAGGTACAAACAGTGTAAATGTTCCCTCAAAGCTCCAACAGTGGTTTTAAGGTCTGATTGTGAACCTTAAATAAGTTTTTCCAGGTGAAAAGTTCGTATTTGTACCTTTTCATAACCGAATGTTTTAAACAGAACAGTAAAATAAAAGCCTGGAGACGAGACGGGGTGTGTGGAGTCAGTACAGCTTAGAACATATCATTTCAGTGGATTATGGTTCAGTTATGTTCCCTGACTGAAGGTACTGAGATGGACCCTTGAGGGTTCCACCCCAGTGACAAGAGGGGAACTGACCCAGAGGCAGTCTAGTACCTTTATTTCTGAGAGTGCAGGGTTTATAGTATTTTTTTAAATATGTCACTACTGGTATATTCTGTCTGTTCAACTAGGGGTGGGCGATACGGCAAAAATATGATATACGCAATACATTTTCACGATACGATATGATATTATGGCACACAGACGCCATGCCCAGTAGCGCCACATTGACTTTGTTGTGATATACAGTTGTCAGACAAGGTGTGAAGTAAAAGTTTTGTAACTGTATATTGTAAATCTCCAGCTGCCAGTAAAGAAAAAGAAATGGGATTTCGTCATGTGTCAGAATTATAGTTAGCATGCTAGGATGCTAAACGCGTAGTCCACTTACATGTCATCTACGTAGCAGGGGTAGGGCATCTGCTGGACATAAACACCCATGGGCCAGTCCTGACCCGTCTGCAGCTTCAGGACGCCGTGCTCTATCATGTCCTGCAGGTACGCGAATCCGCCCCAGATGTAGCGCAGGTCCTCCATGGGGTCGGCTCGGGGGCCGGGGTCCCAGTACCTTTCACACGTACGCAAGGGGACGTCAACAAAGTTTACACAAAGTGGTGTTTATCATCACGGTCATAAATTCCATCACATCACAATCGCAACTGGTTCTGCAAGGGTCCTTTAGTAAAGACAAAGGTTCTGTATAGAGCTATGAACACCCAAAGAACCATCTTCATGCTTGATGGTCAAATGGCTCTTCAGATTGATGGAGAATGTGCTGTACATGGTTCTATATAACACCAAAAAGGGTTCTGCTATTGTGACAACCTTGACATTGTAACGGTAGCAGAAACTTTTGGGTGCTATATAGAACCATTTTCAAAGGCCTTCTATGCAGAACCATATACAACACATTCTCCATCAATCTGAAGAACCCTTTCACCATTAAGCACGCAAATGGTTATTTAAGTGTTCATGGTTCTATACAGAACCATTGTCTTTACTAAAGAACCATCTTTTTTTAAGCGTGTATACGGTCAGTACCTAAATACAGAGCCCTGCTGGTGAGATCCAGTGTGGCCAGTAAGGCGTGAGATGATTAAGACTTGACCACAGCTTAATATTCATGATCTCGTTCTCACACCTTACTAAGCCGTGGCCACACATTATTTTTATTTATAGGGGATCTCACCAGCAGGATCCGTATTTAAAAGGTCATAGAACAAACTGTGCGTTTCATTACAAACATGGTGAAGCAGCATTTAGCGGCTGTGCTGGAACAAATTCCCAGAAGATCTTAGAGAACCTTTAAAAAGAACGTCTTAAAGGATGTTTTAAACTGTGAACCAAGTTAAAAAGTGGTCAAATTGTTCTTCAGATTGATGGAGAATGTGCTGTATAATGATGGGTAAAATGGGTAGGTAATGATGGTGTTTTGGTGGGTAATGATGGGTAATGAGGGTGTTTCTGGGTAATGATGGTGTTTTGGTGGTTAATGATGGTGTTTTGGTGGGTAATGATGGTGTTTTGGTGGGTAATGATGGGTAATGATTGTGTTTTGGTGGTTAATCATGGTGTTTTGGTGGGTAATGATGGTGTTTTGGTGGGTAATGATGGGTAATGATTGTGTTTTGGTGGTTAATCATGGTGTTTTGGTGGGTAATGATGGTGTTTTGGTGGGTAATGATGGGTAATGATTGTGTTTTGGTGGTTAATCATGGTGTTTTGGTGGGTAATGATGGATAATGATTGTGTTTTGGTGGGTAAATATGGTGTTTTGGTGGGTAATGATGGCATTTTTGTGGGGAATGATGGCGTTTTGGTGGGGAATGATGGTGTTTCGTGGGTAATGATAGTATTTTCGTGGATAATGATGGATAATGATGGTGTTTTGGTGGGGAATGATGGGTGTTTTGGTGGGCAATGATGGTGTTTTCGTGGGTAATGCTGGTGTTTTGGTGGGCAATGATGGTGTTTTCGTGGGTAATGCTGGTGTTTTGGTGGGCAGTGAAGGTGTTTTGATGGTAATGTTGGTGTTTTGGTGGGTAATGATGGGTAATGATTGTGTTTTGGTGGGTAATGATGATGTTTGTTGGTGGGTAATGATGATATTTGTTAGAAAACGTTGGAGTTTTGGGGAATTATGATGTTCTCTGGACAATAATGTGATCCCCTGTGTAGAGTACAGTGTAAAGTCAGGGCATTTGTAACGGTGATATGGCCGGCTAAATCTAGGAAGGCTGTCCACTGTGAGCAGACTGGGTCAAACAGAGGTGCCGTGTGTCACCTGTCTTTGATTTTGTTGGTGCGCTCCACTGCGTCGATGTCCATGCGGATTTTGTATCTGATGTGTTTGGGCAGCGCCGTGGTCCAGGGGTACATATCCATAAACACAAGCCCGGCCCAGAACTTATTCTCCTCCAGCAGATACAGAGCCTGGTGGCTTAGCTGGTCTTCATCCATGTGGCCCACAAACTTATCCAGGTTTATACACTGCAGAGACACAGGGACAGTGTGTGTGTGTGTGTGTGTGTGTGTGTGTGTGTGTGTGTGTGTGTGTGTGTGTGTGTGTGTGTGAGCATGGGGAAAACTTCACATGGGCTCCTATTTGTTAATGTGGGCACTGTTCTAATATAATATATATAAACTTTCAAGTTCAATTTCCTATGTTCTAGATAAACTTACAGAGTCAGAACTGTTCACAGTGGTGGTGATAGGAACCAGACGTCCACCTCTAAAAGCTCCCTCACAGAAAGTTCCTACATGAAATGGTTATGAATTCACTGCCTGATGACTGAGACACTGTTTTATGATAGTTTAGAGAACTTAAACTCCATTCATGGTGGAGGGATACATGCAGGGCGCTGTGAGGCAAAATAGTCCCCAAAGAAAACTTATTATTTCAGATTTTCCACTATTTTCCATCATCAACATTCCATATAGACTCAGAAGACTCGTGTAGGTTCACTGGTGGTTCTGGATAGTAAATAAAATGTCTATATTTGTGTTGTAGTCATGGCGACCCCTGGTTCCCATCACCACCACTGTAAAGACATCTGAACCGTTTCACACCAAACCACTCTGAATCGCACAGTTTATGTTTCAACAGTTGAACGGTGCAGATTTTTTTGACTGTTTCATATTTTATGTTCTTGTGATCTCAGGAATTGTTCTCTTCGTTCTCTTTATCTGTTTGTATATACAGAAAGGTGATTGATATATAAATAAAGATTTGATTTGATTCTGGTATGCAGGGGAGCGACGGGAGGGCATGTGTGTATGTGGGTCTGTGTGTGTGTGTGTGTGTGCGTGTGTGTGTGTTTTACTGATTTAGAGGAAATGCCTGTTATAGAAATGCCATTAGAAGCCTTTCATTCTCTGAAGTGCTCTACTTGTCATGGGAAAATCACCCAGCTTACTCCGGCTATTATCTGGACGCCTGTTATTCTGCAGTTTTCTCTCTCACAGTCCTTCTCCATGACACTGAGGCTGCAGAGGCCTCTCTGTGTGCACCATGTCTAATGGACCATTCACATTACTGTACAATGCCACCATACAGAACACACAACAGTAAGGGTGGGAAGATTAATCGATTCTTAGACGCATTAAAAGATTCAGAATCAATTCACAAAATGTCATAATCAGGTTTTTATTAAGGCTTTGTGTTTCTCCCACTAGAAATAAACTCATCACGCCCAATAACACTATAAACAGGGATTAATATTGTCTAAAGCCTGCGGTTCTAGTCTCTCTAGAAAAGACAATGGTTCTATATAGAATCATTTGCATGCTTAAATGGTTCTTTGAATGTTTATGGTTCTATTTAAAAACATCGGGCCTCATTCTCCAACCGTTCTTAAGAAAACATTTCTTGTTGGATTTGTTCTGAGGTAAGAACAGAATCTACAAACACTCAAGAGCACAAAGGTGAGAACAGTTCTGCGCTTTAAGAACACGTCATGAATCTGACGGAGACTTCTTCTTAGGACCTTTATCAAGAACACACTTAAGAACCAACTTAGGGAGATATTGGTGAACGAGGCCCGGTAACTCAAATTTTCAGGAAGGCCTGCTTGAACCTGCAACTGCACTGACTGGTACTAGTGATGGGGTGTTGACTTCAAAAGAGTCGGTTCTTTGACTCTAACGCGACGGGGAGTCGGGATCGATTCTTGGCCAATGACTCTGGGAGTCTTGCTGACCACTTACTGATAACTGTGGCCCCTTCAGTTTTAGAATGGCTGCTACGCAACTAAAACTTTAGCTATTTAAAAATGGATTTATAGAATTTTTTTTGTATTTTTTATATGACATTTGTTTAAATGTAATTTTGCTTTCTCCTTCCACTTTTCAGCTTTCTGTTTAGGCCACCTACAGACTTCACAAGTGCACAGAGTTCAGGCTACATTCCAAATAAGCTGACATAACTCATTAATGACAAATAACATAAGCTATAGAAATCCAAAACTGAAATCAAGGTGCATCGAGAATGGTTTTATAATTGCTTCCAGTCACCCTGAATTTAAATCAAATAGAACTGTAAAGATTGTTAAACATCCCCACATCCTAAAACCCTTACACTGCCTACCAGTCTGTTCCAGTATGGGTTTTAAGGCTCTATAAATGTCTTAATGGTCAGCAGCAGCGTGTTTATCTGATCTGCTGCAGCGATATGAGCCGAGCAGAACTCTCAGATCATTAGGAACTGGTCAGTCAGTCCTGCTGAAGGTGAAGACTAAACATGGAGAAGCAGCGTTTAGATACTATGCTGCTCTTAAATGGACCCAGTGGACAGAGAGCATTGGAAGAGCCCCGACACTGGACAGAGCAGCTTTCAGCTCAGTTTAAACACTGATACCTCTACTGCTCTTCACTCCTCTAACACCGCTCTATCATCGTCATTTCAGCTTCAATTTTAATTTGAATTTCCTTACTATTAATGACTGCACTGTATATATATATATATATATATAGAAACAATAGCCTCATAGTTTCAGCACAAAAGTGAAGAAGCAAACTTCAGGCACCAAACATGTCTTGGCTGATTACATTTGGGGCGGGGGGCGGGGGCGGGGGCGGGGGGCGGGGGGCGGGGGGTGGGCTGAGGGGTGGGGGGCGGGGTTAACTGTACAAACAAGATTTTAGGCTGAACTCTTCCTTTAAGGGTCTCATCCTGGGGGCTGCCTATCTCTGTGACAGCTCTGAACGAGCTAATTGAGTACGGTATGTATGGAAAGCACAAAGGAGGCCGTGACATTCGATATGCACCACGCTCAAACTCTCAAATCAATTTAGGGGAAGAGGCCCTCCAGCACGGGACAGGAGGGAAGGGGTCTAGAGCTGCTAGCCTGAGTGATTTAGCCCTTTATTCCTCGATAAAGCGTCCTCATTCCACAAAAACTCAGCGGCCCCTCTTAATCACGTCCATACAAAAGGTGTTCCTGCGCGCTGTTACGGCCGGCCGGTCGCGTTCCCTTTCACCCAGCTGGCTGCGGCGCTAAGTGGCTTTTCTCCTGAGTGTAATCAGCGCTCTGCAGCAGCTACGGCTGAGAGTAACACACAGGGTGTGCAGAGCGGCCCTGAGCTGCTCGGAGGAGATTTTACACTTACAGAACCGGGCAAAAGTTTGGATACACCCAGGGTCATTGGAACGGCAGAGCCGAGCGGGCATTTGACCCACCACTACAGACCCACAGACCCACAGCTGTTTTACTGCAATGCACAAACAAATGCACTGCATCACAGTTACAGATCCAGGTCCACTTGCTTTGTGAGTTCAGTTTGGTTGAGTGTGAAAGCTGTTATCGAGCTGGGAGTGGAACAGAGAACCGATCTCTGGTCCTCCTGAAATTGGTGGTCTGAAGGAACTCTGGTGGGTCTGCTGTGCGTGTGGAAGCTATCTGCGTCACTTCCCGTTTTAAGAGCAGTGGACCGGTGATCCCTGCCCGAGTTCACTGCTGGTGCGTACGCATCTTTATGATGGTCCACATCAAATCAGAGTTTGTCCACATAGTCTGCTTTTTTTTGGGGGGGTGAGATTTTTCCCAATTTAGTCGTATCCAATTCCACCCACTGGCTACTAAAACAGAAGATAGCCTGGCACTTTTTTGGTCAATGTTTACTTCAATATGTGTTATTTTACAGTTTCGGCATCTTCACTATTATTCTATAAGGTGCAGAATAGCTGAGGTAGGAACAAGGAACTAAGTTGCAAGTAGTAAGTCTCAAGCCTTGACACCCAAGTCCCGAGTCAAGACAGCTGAGTCTCGGTTCAAGTCACGAGTCAGTACAGGTGAGTCTCAAGTCCTAATCTTGGAGTCCTAAACAGGTCAGTCTGCATTCTTCAGCTAATTTAAGGCCATTTCAACACTGAACACTAAAAGTGATGGTAACTGTTATACAGCCTGTTAATGTCAGCCATGTGTGGCTGTGTATTTACATTAAAAAAATATGTTTCTTTATCTCTCCAGATATATCCAGAGACACTGGTTTACACAAAGAACTGAACTACACATGAAAACTATTTTCAAAGTATTATTAAACTTAATAAAAAATAATATTTAAAGATCAGGTTTGATGATTTTTGAGAACACTGGGCACATAGGATTAAAATACAGACTAGCTCAGCACTAAAAACAGCTGCTAGTTTGAACTGAATTTAGACGACAGAAACTAAAACGACCAAGCTGGACAAAGTTTAGAGAAAAGGGCAACATGATGGTACGTTGACTTTCTATTCACCAGTTTATTTATTTGAATTTTCCGTTCCACCTTAAATGGTGCAGCAGTTACGTTTGGCTGCCTGTCTGCTGCACCATTTAAGGTGGAACAGCAAACTCGAATATAAAGCTGCCAAATTAAAAAAGTCAAATTCAGCCTCGTGGGGAACGCTGCACCTGTTTTACCTGCAGAAGCTGTTAAATTCAGTAAAATGGAAAGAGCTGTGATTATTTTGAGGAAAATGATCAGTTCGCCTGTCTGACTCTCCTCGTTTCCTCTTGAGTCTTTCCGAGTCATGAGGCTCCAGTCCAAGTCAAAGTCAGAGTCACTGGTGTTCAAGTCAAAGTTGAGTCACAAGTCTCGATTTTTCGAGTTGAGACTCAAATCATCAAAT